>NW_028133163.1:0-379187 GCF_964374135.1 Grampus griseus | reverse complement strand
CCCCATATTAAACGCCTAAGAATGTACCTGACTAGTAAGTATCTTAAAACCTATGGATTGCTATGTCTCCGAAAGAGAATCAAGCGTGTGTACAGGGGCATAAACGCAGCAGTGATAGGATTGGAGAGGTTCGGTGAGCAAATGAAGACCCTTTGAAGTCATATTGCATGGTACCCATTCCACGGGTCTCAACTCTCCAGGTTTAAGGGATTCTTCCTTCAGCTAAAACATGCATGTGGAACCCAGAGTATGATCAACCGTGTGATCGGGAGACGTCTTCAAATATGTCTCCGTTCTCGTCCCCTGGTACTCGGGTGAAACATTCCAGACGCTTTACTAACACTCTCCCAACTTGGAGAGTCAGTGCTTTAACCTCCTGTTTGGCCCAGTTTGCAATTTCTGCGGAAAATGATCAGGAATAGGGAGAACCAATGAGAGACTAGCTGGAAGTGTCTGGACGGGCAAATTTAACTCTCATTTCCCACCAGGAAGAGGAATTAACCAAAGGCTCAGCGTGCCATGCCGGAACCACACTAGGGCCTGAAGCAATCCTGCGGTGTTGCGGCCAGCTCACAAGAAAGCGAGTTGAAGAAAGGAGCTCAGGGGCACTGTCACTCACAAACCTGCAGAGTTATAAATGACAACTATCGTCCAAAAATATATTGAAGTGAGCCTGCCAAGAGGACTTGAAAGCGGGGGAGAATTGCAGGAAACCGATTTCAGGAGGTAGACTGGAATTGCATTTAAAGCATAGGAAAAGAGGCAGAACGTCCACAATGATGCACTTGGCCAAAAAGGGCGTATGCGTTTTTTCCTGAATATATTCAGGAAAAAACGCATACGCACTTTTTGGCCAACCAAGCAAGCTTGCAAATGAAATCTGCACTACAATGAAGTCTCACTGCCCCCCGGTCAAAAGGGCCATCTGAAAATAGTGTAAAATCCAGAAAGGCAGGACAGGCCATGGAGAACTGGGAGCCTTGTTATGCTGATGGGCAGGATGTAAATTGCCAACAGCCACTCTGGAGAAGTGTATGGTGTTTCCTGAAACATCTACAAAACAAAGCAACAGAGCCTAGGGCACTTCCACTTATGGTCCTATAGCTTAGGGAAATTAAAATCAAAAAGACACAGCCACCCCAAAGTTTGGGACGGCTCTGTTTACAAGAACCTCGTTTACGGTACAAGTTCAATATTGCAGAAAGCGAAAAATGGATAAAGAAGTTGTAGTACTTACATACAATGCAATATCACTCAGCAATGAAATCTATGTCATCAGGCCCGTAGCAGCATAATGAGTGGATTCAGGTACGATGATTCTAAGTGAAACAAGTCACACAGAAAAAGAAACATAATAAGATATCACTACTACATGGAATGTAAACTTGGCTACCCAGGAACTGAATTACAAAACAGAACAGGGTCTCAAATGTAGAAAACCAACTTATGCTTGCTTAAGGGGAAAGGTGAGTTGGGGTGCTTCATAAAACCAGAGATTGAAATTAGCACAGATACCATTCCATAAGCCAAATATGTAATAGACAAGAGCTACTCCTTGCTCAACGAAGTGGACTCAACACCCCATATTAAACGCCTAAGAATATACCTGACTAGTAAGAATCTTAAAACCTATGGATTTATATGTCTCCGAAAGAGAATCAAGCGTGTGTACAGCGGCATAAATGAAGCAGTGATAGGATTGGTGAGGTTCGGTGAGCAAATGCAGACCCTTTGAAGTCATATTGCATGGTACCCATTCCATGGGTCTCAACTCTCCAGGTTTAAGGGATTCTTCCTTCAGCTAAAACATGCATGTGGAACCCAGTGTATGATCCACCGTATGATCGGGAAACGTGTTCAAATGTGTCAGTTTTCGTCGCCTGGTACTCAGGTGCAACATTCCAGACGCTTTACTAACACTCTCCCCACTTGGAGAGTCAGTGCCTTTAACCTCCTGTTTGGCCCAGTTTGCAATTTCTGCGGAAAATGAACAGGAATAGGGAGAACCAATGAGAGACTAGCTGGAGGTGTCTGGACGGGGAAATTTAACTCTCATTTCCCACCAGGAAGAGGAATTAACCAAAGGCTCAGCGTGCCATGCCGGAACGACACTAGGGCCTGAAGCAATCCTACGGTGTTGCGGCCAGCTCACAGGAAAGCGATTTGAGGAAAGAAGCTCAGGGGCACTGTAATTCACAAACCTGCAGAGTTATAAATGACAGCTATCGTCCAAAAATATACTGAAGTAAGGCTGCCAAGAGGACTTGAAAGCGGGGCAGAATTGCAGGAAACCGATTTCAGGAGGTAGACTGGAATTGCATGTAAAGCATAGGAAAAGAGGCAGAATGTCCACAATGATGCCCTTGGCCAAAAAGGGCGTATGCGTTTTTTCCTGAATATATTCAGGAAAAAACGCATACGCCCTTTTTGGCCAACCAAGGAAGCTTGCAAAGGAAATCTGCACTACAATGAAGTCTCACTGCCCCCCGGTCAAAAGGGCCATCTGAAAAAAGTGTAAAATCCAGAAAGGCAGGACAGGCCATGGAGAACTGGGAGCCTTGTTATGCTGATGTGCGGGATGTAAATTGTCAACAGCCACTCTGGAGAAGTGTATGGTGTTTCCTGAAACATCTACAAAACAAAGCAACAGAGCCTAGGGCACTTCCACTTATGGTCCTATAGCTTAGGGAAATGAAAATCAAAAAGACACAGCCACCCCAAAGTTTGGGACGGCTCTGTTTACAAGAACCTCATTTACGGTACAAGTTCAATATTGCAGAAAGCGAAAAATGGATAAAGAAGTTGTAGTACTTACATACAATGCAATATCACTCAGCAATGAAATCTATGTCATCAGGCCCATAGCAGCATAATGAGAGGAATCAGGTACGATGATTCTAAGTGAAACAAGTCACACAGAAAAAGAAACATCATAAGATATCACTACTACACAGAATGTAAACTTGGCTACACAGGAACTGAATTACAAAGCAGAACACGGTCTCAAATGTAGGAAACCAACTTATGCTTGCTTAAGGGGAAAGGTGAGTTGGGGTGCTGCATAAAACCAGAGATTGAAATCAGCACAGATACCGTTCCATAAGCCAAATATGTAATAGACAAGAGCTACTCCTTGCTCAACGAAGTGGACTCAACACCCCATATTAAACGCCTAAGAATATACCTGACTAGTAAGAATCTTAAAACCTATGGATTTATATGTCTCTGAAAGAGAATCAAGCATGTGTACAGTGGCATAAACGCAGCAGTGATAGGATTGGTGAGGTTCGGTCAGCAAATGCAGACCCTTTGAAGTCATATTGCATGTTACCCATTCCATGGGTCTCAACTCTCCAGTTTTAAGGGATTCTTCCTTCAGCTAAAACATGCATTTGGAACCCAGAGTATGATCCACCGTGTGATTGGGAAACGTGTTCAAAGGTGTCTCAGGTTTCGTCCCCTGGTACTCGGGTGAAACATTCCAGACGCTTTACTAACTCTCTCCCCACTTGGAGAGTCAGTGCCTTTAACCTCCTGTTTGGCCCAGTTTGCAATTTCTGCGGAAAATGAACAGGAATAGTGAGAACCAATGAGAGACTAGCTGGAGGTGTCTGGACGGGCAAATTTAACTCTCATTTCCCACCAGGAAGAGGAATTAACCAAAGGCTCAGCGTGCCGTGCCGGAACCACACTAGGGCCTGAAGCAATCCTGCGGTGTTGCGGCCAGCTCACAAGAAAGCGAGTTGAAGAAAGGAGCTCAGGGGCACTGTCACTCACAAACCTGCAGAGTTATAAATGACAGCTATCGTCCAAAAATATATTGAAGTAAGCCTGCCAAGAGGACTTGAAAGCGGGGGAGAATTGCAGGAAACCGATTTCAGGAGGTAGACTGGAATTGCATTTAAAGCATAGGAAAAGAGGCAGAACGTCCACAATGATGCACTTGGCCAAAAAGGGCGTATGCGTTTTTTCCTGAATATATTCAGGAAAAAACGCATACGCACTCTTTGGCCAACCAAGCAAGCTTGCAAATGAAATCTGCACTACAATGAAGTCTCACTGCCCCCCGGTCAAAAGGGCCATCTGAAAAAAGTGTAAAATCCAGAAAGGCAGGACAGGCCATGGAGAACTGGGAGCCTTGTTATGCTGATGGGCAGGATGTAAATTGCCAACAGCCACTCTGGAGAAGTGTATGGTGTTTCCTGAAACATCTACAAAACAAAGCAACAGAGCCTAGGGCACTTCCACTTATGGTCCTATAGCTTAGGGAAATTAAAATCAAAAAGACACAGCCACCCCAAAGTTTGGGACGGCTCTGTTTACAAGAACCTCGTTTACGGTACAAGTTCAATATTGCAGAAAGCGAAAAATGGATAAAGAAGTTGTAGTACTTACATACAATGCAATATCACTCAGCAATGAAATCTATGTCATCAGGCCCGTAGCAGCATAATGAGTGGATTCAGGTACGATGATTCTAAGTGAAACAAGTCACACAGAAAAAGAAACATAATAAGATATCACTACTACATGGAATGTAAACTTGGCTACCCAGGAACTGAATTACAAAACAGAACAGGGTCTCAAATGTAGAAAACCAACTTATGCTTGCTTAAGGGGAAAGGTGAGTTGGGGTGCTTCATAAAACCAGAGATTGAAATTAGCACAGATACCATTCCATAAGCCAAATATGTAATAGACAAGAGCTACTCCTTGCTCAACGAAGTGGACTCAACACCCCATATTAAACGCCTAAGAATATACCTGACTAGTAAGAATCTTAAAACCTATGGATTTATATGTCTCCGAAAGAGAATCAAGCGTGTGTACAGCGGCATAAATGAAGCAGTGATAGGATTGGTGAGGTTCGGTGAGCAAATGCAGACCCTTTGAAGTCATATTGCATGGTACCCATTCCATGGGTCTCAACTCTCCAGGTTTAAGGGATTCTTCCTTCAGCTAAAACATGCATGTGGAACCCAGTGTATGATCCACCGTATGATCGGGAAACGTGTTCAAATGTGTCAGTTTTCGTCGCCTGGTACTCAGGTGCAACATTCCAGACGCTTTACTAACACTCTCCCCACTTGGAGAGTCAGTGCCTTTAACCTCCTGTTTGGCCCAGTTTGCAATTTCTGCGGAAAATGAACAGGAATAGGGAGAACCAATGAGAGACTAGCTGGAGGTGTCTGGACGGGCAAATTTAACTCTCATTTCCCACCAGGAAGAGGAATTAACCAAAGGCTCAGCGTGCCATGCCGGAACCACACTAGGGCCTGAAGCAATCCTGCGGTGTTGCGGCCAGCTCACAGGAAAGCGATTTGAGGAAAGAAGCTCAGGGGCACTGTAATTCACAAACCTGCAGAGTTATAAATGACAGCTATCGTCCAAAAATATACTGAAGTAAGGCTGCCAAGAGGACTTGAAAGCGGGGCAGAATTGCAGGAAACCGATTTCAGGAGGTAGACTGGAATTGCATTTAAAGCATAGGAAAAGAGGCAGAATGTCCACAATGATGCCCTTGGCCAAAAAGGGCGTATGCGTTTTTTCCTGAATATATTCAGGAAAAAACGCATACGCCCTTTTCGGCCAACCAAGCAAGCTTGCAAAGGAAATCTGCACTACAATGAAGTCTCACTGCCCCCCGGTCAAAAGGGCCATCTGAAAAAAATGTAAAATCCAGAAAGGCAGGACAGGCCATGGAGAACTGGGAGCCTTGTTATGCTGATGGGCGGGATGTAAATTGCCAACAGCCACTCTGGAGAAGTGTATGGTGTTTCCTGAAACATCTACAAAACAAAGCAACAGAGCCTAGGGCACTTCCACCTATGGTCCTATAGCTTAGGGAAATTAAAATCAAAAAGACACAGCCACCCCAAAGTTTGGGACGGCTCTGTTTACAAGAACCTCGTTTACGGTACAAGTTCAATATCACAGAAAGCGAAAAATGGATAAAGAAGTTGCAGTACTTACATACAATGCAATATCACTCAGCAATGAAATCTATGTCATCAGGCCCATAGCAGCATAATGAGTGGATTCAGGTACAATGATTCTAAGTGAAATAAGTCACACAGAAAAAGAAACATCATAAGATATCACTACTACACGGAATGTAAACTTGGCTACACAGGAACTGAATTACAAAGCAGAACACGGTCTCAAATGTAGGAAACCAACTTATGCTTGCTTAAGGGGAAAGGTGAGTTGGGGTGCTGCATAAAACCAGAGATTGAAATCAGCACAGATACCGTTCCATAAGCCAAATATGTAATAGACAAGAGCTACTCCTTGCTCAACGAAGTGGACTCAACACCCCATATTAAACGCCTAAGAATATACCTTACTAGTAAGAATCTTAAAACCTATGGATTTATATGTCTCTGAAAGAGAATCAAGCATGTGTACAGTGGCATAAACGCAGCAGTGATAGGATTGGTGAGGTTCGGTCAGCAAATGCAGACCCTTTGAAGTCATACTGCATGGTACCCATTCCATGGGTCTCAACTCTCCAGGTTTAAGGGATTCTCCCTTCAGCTAAAACATGCATGTGGAACCCAGAGTATGATCCACCGTGTGATGGGGAAACGTGTTCAAATGTGTCTCAGTTTTCGTCCCCTGGTACTCGGGTGCAACATTCCAGACGCTTTACTAACACTCTCCCCACGTAGAGAGTCAGTGCCTTTAACCTCCTGTTTGGCCCAGTTTGCAATTTCTGCGGAAAATGAACAGAAATAGGGAGAACCAATGAGAGACTAGCTGGAGGTGTCTGCACGGGCAAATTTAACTCTCATTTCCCACCAGGAAGAGGAATTAACCAAAGGCTCAGCGTGCCGTGCCGGAACCACACTAGGGCCTGAAGCAATCCTGCGGTGTTGCGGCCAGCTCACAAGAAAGCGAGTTGAAGAAAGGAGCTTAGGGGCACTGTCATTCACAAACCTGCAGAGTTATAAATGACAGCTATCGTCCAAAAATATATTGAAGTAAGGCTGCCAAGAGGACTTGAAAGCGGGGCAGAATTGCAGGAAACCGATTTCAGGAGGTAGACTGGAATTGCATGTAAAGCATAGGAAAAGAGGCAGAACGTCCACAATGATGCACTTGGCCAAAAAGGGCGTATGCGTTTTTTCCTGAATATATTCAGGAAAAAACGCATACGCCCTTTTTGGCCAACCAAGCAAGCTTGCAAAGGAAATCTGCACTACAATGAAGTCTCACTGCCCCCCGGTCAAAAGGGCCATCTGAAAAAAGTGTAAAATCCAGAAAGGCAGGACAGGCCATGGAGAACTGGGAGCCTTGTTATGCTGATGGGCGGGATGTAAATTGCCAACAGCCACTCTGGAGAAGTGTATGGTGTTTCCTGAAACATCTACAAAACAAAGCAACAGAGCCTAGGGCAATTCCACTTATGGTCCTATAGCTTTGGGAAATTAAAATCAAAAAGACACAGCCACCCCATAGTATGGGATGGCTCTGTTTACAAGAACCTCCTTTACGGTACAAGTTCAATATCGCAGAAAGCGAAAAATGGATAAAGAATTTGTGGTACTTACGTACAATGCAATATCACTCAGCAATGAAATCTATGTCATCAGGCCCGTAGCAGCATAATGAGTGGATTCAGGTACGATGATTCTAAGTGAAATAAGTCACACAGAAAAAGAAACATCATAAGATATCACTACTACACGGAATGTAAACTTGGCTACACAGGAACTGAATTACAAAACAGAACAGGGTCTCAAATGTAGAAAAGCAACTTATGCTTGCTTAAGGGGAAAGGTGAGTTGGGGTGCTGCATAAAACCAGAGATTGAAATTAGCACAGATACCGTTCCATAAGCCAAATATGTAATAGACAAGAGCTACTCCTTGCTCAACGAAGTGGACTCAACACCCCATATTAAACGCCTAAGAATATACCTGACTAGTAAGAATCTTAAAACCTATGGATTTATATGTCTCTGAAAGAGAATCAAGCGTGTGTACAGCGCATAAACGCAGCAGTGATAGGATTGGTGAGGATCGGTGAGCAAATGCAGACCCTTTGAAGTCATATTGCATGGTACCCATTCCATGGGTCTCAACTCTCCAGGTTTAAGGGATTCTTCCTTCAGCTAAAACATGCATGTGGAACCCAGAGTATGATCCACCGTGTGATTAGGAAACGTGTTCAAAGGTGTCTCAGTTTTCGTCCCCTGGTACTCGGGTGCAACATTCTAGACGCTTTACTAACACTCTCCCCACTTGGAGAGTCAGTGCCTTTAACCTCCTGTTTGGCCCAGTTTGCAATTTCTGCGGAAGATGAACAGGAATAGGGAGAACCAATGAGAGACTAGCTGGAGGTGTCTGGACGGGCAAATTTAACTCTCATTTCCCACCAGGAAGGGGAATTAACCAAAGGCTCAGAGTGCAGTGCCGGAACCACACTAGGGCCTGAAGCAATCCTGCGGTGTTGCGGCCAGCTCACAAGAAAGCGAGTTGAAGAAAGGAGCTCAGGGGCACTGTCATTCACAAACCTGCAGAGTTATAAATGACAGCTATCGTCCAAAAATATATTGAAGTAAGGCTGCCAAGAGGACTCGAAAGCGGGGCAGAATTGCAGGAAACCGATTTCAGGAGGTAGATAGGAATTGCATTTAAAGCATAGGAAAAGAGACAGAACTTGGAAAATAATGCACTTGGCAAAAAAGGACATATGTGTTTTATCCAGAGCTCTCATAACCGAGGGGAGGAGATTCCCAGCAGGCTCCAACTGCCACCTGAGGGCTCATGTTGTCAAGGCAACGTGAGCAAGCCAGGCAGGAGTTACCTCACAGCAGAGATCCCACCTCACAGAAGGGTGAGAAACCCAGCCAACATCAGACTCTCACCAGAGGGCCCACATCACCAAGGGGATGGGAACCAGGCAGGAGTGTCTTCACACCAGTGGGGCCACATCATCGAAAGGTGAGGTACTCAGCACATGTGTCCTCAAACCAGAGGACCCACATCACTAAGGGCCTCGGAGTGAGGCAGGCAGGAGTAGCCTCACAACACTGGGCCCATAGAATAAAAAAGTGAGGAATCCAGCAGTTGGAACCTCCCAGCAGGGGGCCCAGAGCACCGAGGCTATGGGATCCAGGCCACAGTGAACTCACAGAAGAGGGCCCATGTCATGAAACTGAGCAACCCAGCCATTGGGACCTCAGAGCAGGAGGCCCACATCCCCATGGGGATATAAATCTGGTAGGAGTGTCCTCGCACCACTGAAAACGTATCAGAAAATTTTGGGAGACCAGCAGTTAGAGCCTGACGCCAGAAGACCCTCATCACCAAGGGAAGGAGGCTCCCAGCAGGCTCCAACGGCCACCAGAGGGCTGACGTCGCCAAGGCGATGTGTGCCAACCAGGCACGAATGACCTCACAGCAGAGGGCCCACCTCAGAGAAGTGTGACGAACCCAGTCAGGATCAGACTCTCACCAGAGGGCCCACATCACCAAGGGGAAGGGAACCAGGAAGGAGTGTCCCCACATCAGTGAGACAACATCATCGAAAGGTGAGGATCCCAGCACATGTAGCCTCAAACCAGAGGAACCACATCACCAAGGGGTTCGGAATGAGGCTGGCAGGACTGGCCTCACATCACAGGGTCCATAGAATATAAAAGTTGAGGAATCCAGCAGTTGGAACCTCCCAGCAAGCGGCCCAGAGCACCGAGGCTATGGGATCCAGGCCGCAGTGAACTCACAGCAGAGGGCCCACATCATGAACCTGTGAGCAGCCCAGCCATTGGGACCTCAGGACAGAAGGCCCACATCCCCATTGGGATGGGAACCTGGCAGGAGTGGCTTCGCACCACTTAGCACATATCAGAATATGTTAGGAGCCCAGCAGTTAGGGCCTGACGCCAGGGGCCCCTCATAACTGAGGGGAGGAGACTCCCAGCAGGTTCCAACTGCCAACAGAGGGCCCACGTCTACAAGGTGGCATGCGCCAGCCAGGCAGTAGTGACCTCACAACAGAGGGCCTATCTCACAGAAGGGTGAGGAACCGAGGTAGGATGAGACTCTTGCCAGAGGGCCCACAACACCAAGGGGATGGGAACCAGTCAGGACTGTCCTCTCACCAGTGGGGCCACATCATCGAAAGGTGAGGAACCCAGCACATGCGGCCTCATATCAGAGGACATACATCACAAAGGGGATGGGAGTGAGGCAGGTAGGAGTAGCCTAAAAACAGAGGGCCCAAAGAATAAAAAAGGTGAGGAATCCAGCATTTGGAACCTCCCAGCAGGCGGCCGAGAGCACAGAAGCTATGGGATGCAGGCAGGAGTGAACTAACAGCAGAGAGCCCACATCATGAAACTGTGAGCAACCCAGGCGTTGGGACCTCAGAGCAGAAAGCCCACATCCCCATGGGGATGGGAACCTGACAGGAGTGTCCTGGCATCACTGGGCTCACATCAGAAAACGTGGGGAGCCCAGCAGTTAGGGCCTGATGCTAGAGGGCTGTCATCACTGAGGGCAGGAGGCTCCCAGCAGGTTCCATGTGCCAACAGAGGGCCCACGTCGCCAAGGTGATGTGTGCAAGTCAGGTAGGATTGACCTCACAGCAGAGGGCCTACCTCACAGAAGAGTGAGGAACCCAGCCAGGATAAGACTGTCACCAGAAGGCCCACATCACCAAGGGGATGGGAACCAGGCAGGAGTGTCCTCACACCAGTGGGGCCACATCATTGAAAGTTGCGGAACCCAGCATATGTGGCCTCAAACCAGAGGACCCACATCACAAAGGGGATGCGAGTGAGGCAGGCAGGAGGAGCATCGCAACACAGGCCCCATAGAATACAAAAGTTGAGGAATCGAGCAGTTGGAACCTTCCAGCAGGCGGCCCAGAGCACAGAGGCTATGGCATCCAGGCCAGAGTGAACTAACAGCAGAGAGCCCACATCATGAAACTGTGAACAACCCAGCCGTTGGGACCTCAGAACAGAAGGCCCACATCCCAATGGGTATGTGAACCTGGATGGAGTGTCTTCGAACCACTGGGCGCACATCACAAAATGTGGGGAGCCCAGCCGTTAGGGCCTGACGCCAGAGGGCCCTCATCACCGAGGGGAGGAGGCTCCCAGCAGGCTCCAAGTGCCACCAGAGGGCTCATGTCCACAAGGCGAGGTGAGCAAGCCAGGCAGGAGTGACCTCACAGCAGACGGCCCACCTCACAGATGGGTGAGGAACCCAGCCAGGATCAGACTCTCAACAGAGAGCCCACATCACCAAGGGGATGTGAACCAGGCAGGAGTCTCCTAAGACCATTGGTCCCACATCATCGAAAGGTGAGGAACCCAGCACATGTGGCCTCAAACCAGAGGACACACATCACGAAGGGACTGGGAGTGAGGCAGGCAGGAGGATCCTCACAACAGAGGGCCTAAAAAATTAAAAAAGTGAGGAATCCAGCAGTTGGAACCTTCCAGCAGGCGGCCAAGAACACAGAGGCTATGGGATCCAGGCCACAGTGAACTAACACCAGAGAGCCCACATCATGAAACTGTGATCAACCCAGCCGTTGGAACGTCAGAGCAGAAGGCCCACATCCCCATGGAGATGGGAACCTAAGAGGAGTGCCCGAGCATCACTGGGCTCACTAAGAAAAGTTGGGGAGCCCAGCAGTTAGGGCTTGACATCAGAGGGCCCTCATCACAGAGGTGAGGAGGCTCCCAGCAGGGTCCAAGTGCCACCAGAGGGCTCATGTCAACAAGGCGAGGTGAGCAAGCCAGGCAAGAGTTACCTGATAGTAGAGGGCCCACCTCACAGATGGTTGAGGAACCCAGCCAGGATCAGACTCTCACCAGAGGGCCCACATCACAAAGGGGATGGGAACCAGTCAGGATTATCCTCACACCAGTGGGGCCTCATCATCTTAACGTGAGGAACCCAGCACATGTGTCCTCAAACCAGAGGACCCACATCACAAAGGGCCTTGGAGTGAGGCAGGCAGGAGTAGCCTCACAACACAGGGCACATAATATAAAATACGTGAGGATTCCAGCATTTAGACCTTCCAGCAGGCAGCTCAGAACACCGAGGCTATGGGATCCAGGCCACAGTGAACTCACAGCAGAGGGCCAACATCATAAAACTGTGAGCAACCCAGGCGTTGGGACCACAGAGCAGAAGGCCCACATCCCCATGGGAATGGGAACCTGGCTGGAGTGTCCTCGCACCACTGGGCGCACATCAGAAAATGTGGGGAGCCCACCATTTAGGGCCTGACGCCAGAGGGCCGTCATCACCGAGAGGAGGAGACACCCTGCACGCTCCAACTGCCACCAGAGGGCTCACGTCTCCAAGGTGACGTGTGCCAGCCAGTCAGGAGTGACCTCACAGCAGAGGGCCTACCTCACAGAACGTTGAGGAACCCAGCCAGGATTAGACTCTCGCCAGAGGGCCCACCTCACCAAGGGGATGGTAACCAGGCAGGAGTGTCCTCACACGAGTGGGGCCACATCATCGAAAGGTGAGGAACGCAGCACATGTGGCCTCAAGCTATAGGACAGTCATCACCAAGGGGCTGGCAGCGAGGCAGGCAGGAGGAGCCTCACAACAGAGGGCACATAGAATAAAAAAGTTGAGGAATCCAGCAGTTGGAACCTCCCAGCAGGCGGCTCAGAGCACCGATGATAAGGGATCCTTGCCGGAGTGAACTCACAGCAGAGGGCCCACATCATGGTACTGTGAGCAAGCCAGCCGTTTTGACCTCAGAGCAGAAGGCCCATATCCCCATGGGGATGCGAACCTGGCAAGAGTGTCCTCACTCACTTGGCGCACATCAGAAAATGTGGGGAGCCCAGCAGTTATGGCCTAAGGCAAGAGGGCCCTCATCACCGAGGGGAGGAGGATCCCAGCACACTCCAACTGCCACCAGAGGGCCCACGTCGCCAAGGTGACTTGTGCCAGACAGGCATGATTGACCTCACAGCAGAGGGCCCACCTCACAGAAGGGTGAGGAACCCAGCCAGGATCAGACTCTCACCTGAGGGCCCACATCAGCAAGGGGATGGGAACCAGTCAGGACTGTCTTCCCTCCAGTGGGGCCACATCATTGAAAGGTGCGGAACCCAGCACATGTGGCCTCAAATCAGAGGACACATATCACAAAGGGAATGGGAGTGAGGCAGGCAGGAGTAGCCTAAAAACAGAGGGCCCAAAGAATAAGAAAGGTGAGGAATCCAGCAGTTGGAACCTCCCAGCAGGCAGCCGAGAGCACAGAAGCTATGGGATGCAGGCAGGAGTGAACTAACAGCAGAGAGCCCACATCATGAAACTGTGAGCAACCCAGGCGTTGGGACCTCAGAGCAGAAGGCCCACATCCCAATGGGGATGTGAACCTGGATGGAGTGTCCTCGCACCACTGGGTCGCACATCACGAAATGTGGGGAGCACAGCTCTTAGGGCCTGACGCCAGAGGGCCCTCATCACCGAGGGGAGGAGGCTCCCAGCAGGCTCCAAGTGCCACCAGAGGGCTCATGTCCACAAGGCGAGGTGAGCAAGCCAGGGAGGAGTGACCTCACAGCAGACGGCCCACCTCACAGATGGGTGAAGAACCCAGCCAGGATCAGACTCTCAACAGAGGGCCCACATCACCAAGGGGATGTGAACCAGGCAGGAGTCTCCTAAGACCATTGGTCCCACATCATCAAAAGGTGAGGAACCCAGCACATGTGGCCTCAAACCAGAGGACACACATCACGAAGGGACTGGGAGTGAGGCAGGCAGGAGGATCCTCACAACAGAGGGCCTAAAAAATTAAAAAAGTGAGGAATCCAGCAGTTGGAACCTTCCAGCAGGCGGCCAAGAACACAGAGGCTATGGGATCCAGGCCACAGTGAACTAACACCAGAGAGCCCACATCATGAAACTGTGATCAACCCAGCCGTTGGAACGTCAGAGCAGAAGGCCCACATCCCCATGGAGATGGGAACCTAAGAGGAGTGCCCGAGCATCACTGGGCTCACTAAGAAAAGTTGGGGAGCCCAGCAGTTAGGGCCTGACGTCAGAGGGCCCTCATCACCGGGGGGCGGAGATTCCCAGCACGCTCCAACTGCCACCACACAGCTGACTTCACCAAGGCATTGTGTGCCAGCCATGCAGGAGTGACCTATCAGCAGAGGGTCTCCCTCACAGAAGGCTGAGGAACACAGCCAGGAACAGACTCTCACCAGGGGGTCCGCATAACCACGTGGATGAGAAGCAGGCAGGAGTGTCCTCACACTACTGGGGCCACATCATCGAAAGGTGAGGAACCCAGCAAAGGTGGGCACAAACCAGAGGACCCACATCACCAGGGGGTTGAGAGTGAGGTAGGTGTCTGGACAGGCATATTTAACACTCATTTCCCACCAGGAAGAGGAATTAAGCAAAGGCTCAGCGTGCCGTGCCGGAACCACACTAGGGCCTGAAGCAATCCTGCTGTGTTGCGGCCAGCTCACAAGAAAGCGAGTTGAAGAAAGGAGCTCAGGGGCACTGTCATTCACAAACCTGCAGAGTTATAAATGACAGCTATCGTCCAAAAATATATTGAAGTAAGGCTGCCAAGAGGACTTGAAAGCGGGGCAGAATTGCAGGAAACCGATTTCAGGAGGTAGACTGGAATTGCATTTAAAGCATAGGAAAAGAGGCAGAACGTCCACAATGATGCACTTGGCCAAAAAGGGCGTATGCGTTTTTTCCTGAATATATTCCGGAAAAAACGCATATGTCCTTTTTGGCCAACCAAGCAAGCTTGCAAAGGAAATCTGCACTACAATGAAGTCTCACTGCCCCCCCGTCAAAACGGCCATCTGAAAAAAGTGTAAAATTCAGAAAGGCAGGACAGGCCATGGAGAACTGGGAACCTTGTTATGCTGATGGGTGGGATGTAAATTGCCAACAGCCACTCGGGAGAAGTGTATGGTGTTTCCTGAAATATCTAAAAAACAAAGCAACAGAGCCTAGGGCACTTCCACTTATGGTCCTATAGCTTAGGGAAATGAAAATCAAAAAGACACAGCCACCCCAAAGTTTGGGACGGCTCTGTTTACAAGAACCTCGTTTACGGTACAAGTGCAATATCGCAGAAAGTGAAAAATGGATGAAGAAGTTGTGGTACTTACGTACAATACAATATCACTCAGCAATGACATCTATGTCATCAGGCCCGTAGCAGCATAATGAGTGCATTCAGGTATGATGATTCTAACTGAAATAAGTCACACAGAAAAAGAAACATCATAACATATCACTAATACACGGAATGTAAACTTGGCTACACAGGAACTGGATTACAAAACAGAACAGGGTCTCAAATTTAGAAAACCAACATATGCTTGCTTAAGGGGAAAGGTGAGTTGGGGTGCTGCATAAAACCAGAGATTGAAATGAGCACAGATAAAGTTCCTTAAGCCAAATATGGAATAGACAAGAGCTACTCCTTGCTCAACGAAATGGACTCAACACCCCATATTAAACGCCTAAGAATGTACCTGACTAGTAAGTATCGTAAAACCTATGGATTGCTATGTCTCCGAAAGAGAATCAAGCGTGTGTACAGGGGCATAAACGCAGCAGTGATAGGATTGGAGAGGTTCGGTGACCAAATGAAGACCCTTTGAAGTCATATTGCATGGTACCCATTCCACGGGTCTCAACTCTCCAGGTTTAAGGGATTCTTCCTTCAGCTAAAACATGCATGTGGAACCCAGAGTATGATCAACCGTGTGATCGGGAGACGTGTTCAAATATGTCTCCGTTCTCGTCCCCTGGTACTCGGGTGCAACATTCCAGACGCTTTACTAACACTCTCCCGACTTGGAGAGTCAGTGCCTTTAACCTCCTGTTTGGCCCAGTTTGCAATTTCTGCGGAAGATGAACAGGAATAGGGAGAACCAATGAGAGACTAGCTGGAGGTGTCTGGACGGGCAAATTTAACTCTCATTTCCCACCAGGAAGAGGAATTAAGCAAAGGCTCAGCGTGCCGTGCCGGAACCAGATTAGGGCCTGAAGCAATCCTGCGGTGTTGCGGCCAGCTCACAAGAAAGCGAGTTGAAGAAAGGAGCTCAGGGGCACTGTAATTCACAAACCTGCAGAGTTATAAATGACAGCTATCGTCCAAAAATATACTGAAGTAAGGCTGCCAAGAGGACTTGAAAGCGGGGCAGAATTGCAGGAAACCGATTTCAGGAGGTATACTGGAATTGCATTTAAAGCATAGGAAAAGAGGCAGAACGTCCACAATGATGCACTTGGCCAAAAAGGGCGTATGCGTTTTTTCCTGAATATATTCAGGAAAAAACGCATACGCCCTTTTTGGCCAACCAAGCAAGCTTGCAAAGGAAATCTGCACTACAATAAGTCTCACTTCCCCCCGGTCAAAAGGGCCATCTGAAAAAAGTGTAAAATCCAGAAAGGCAGAACAGGCCATGGAGAACTGGGAGCCTTGTTATGCTGATGGGCGGGATGTAAATTGCCAACAGCCACTCGGGAGAAGTGTATGGTGTTTCCTGAAACATCTAAAAAACAAAGCAACAGAGCCTAGGGCACTTCCACTTATGGTCCTATAGCTTAGGGAAATGAAATTCAAAAAGACACAGCCACCCCAAAGTTTGGGACGGCTCTGTTTACAAGAACCTCGTTTACGGTACAAGTTCAATATCGCAGAAAGTGAAAAATGGATGAAGAAGTTGTGGTACTTATGTACAATGCAATATCACTCAGCAATGACATCTATGTCATCAGGCCCGTAGCAGCATAATGAGTGCATTCAGGTATGATGATTCTAACTGAAAGAAGTCACACAGAAAAAGAAACATCATAAGATATCACTAATACACGGAAAGTAAACTTGGCTACACAGGAATTGGATTACAAACAGAACAGGGTCTCAAATTTAGAAAACCAACTTATGCTTGCTTAAGGAGAAAGGTGAGTTGGGGTGCTGCATAAAACCAGAGATTGAAATGAGCACAGATAAAGTTCCTTAAGCCAAATATGGAATAGACAAGAGCTACTCCTTGCTCAACGAAATGGACTCAACACCCCATATTAAATGCCTAAGAATGTACCTGACTAGTAAGTATCTTAAAACCTATGGATTGCTATGTCTCCGAAAGAGAATCAAGCGTGTGTACAGGGGCATAAACGCAGCAGTGATAGGATTGGAGAGGTTCGCTGAGCAAATGAGGACCCTTTGAAGTCATATTGCATGGTACCCATTCCACGGGTCTCAACTCTCCAGGTTTAAGGGATTCTTCCTTCAGCTAAAACATGCATGTGGAACCCAGAGTATGATCAACCGTGTGATCGGGAGACGTGTTCAAATATGTCTCCGTTCTCGTCCCCTGGTACTCGGGTGCAACATTCCAGACGCTTTACTAACACTCTCCCGACTTGGAGAGTCAGTGCCTTTAACCTCCTGTTTGGCCCAGTTTGCAATTTCTGCGGAAGATGAACAGGAATAGGGAGAACCAATGAGAGACTAGCTGGAGGTGTCTGGACGGGCAAATTTAACTCTCATTTCCCACCAGGAAGAGGAATTAAGCAAAGGCTCACCGTGCCGTGCCGGAACCAGATTAGGGCCTGAAGCAATCTTGCGGTGTTGCGGCCAGCTCACAAGAAAGCGAGTTGAAGAAAGGAGCTCAGGGGCACTGTAATTCACAAACCTGCAGAGTTATAAATGACAGCTATCGTCCAAAAATATACTGAAGTAACGCTGCCAAGAGGACTTGAAAGCGGGGCAGAATTGCAGGAAACCGATTTCAGGAGGTAGACTGGAATTGCATTTAAAGCATAGGAAAAGAGGCAGAACGTCCACAATGATGCACTTGGCCAAAAAGGGCGTATGCGTTTTTTCCTGAATATATTCAGGAAAAAACGCATACGCCCTTTTTGGCCAACCAAGCAAGCTTGCAAAGGAAATCTGCACTACAATAAGTCTCACTTCCCCCCGGTCAAAAGGGCCATCTGAAAAAAGTGTAAAATCCAGAAAGGCAGGACAGGCCATGGAGAACTGGGAGCCTTGTTATGCTGATGGGCGGGATGTAAATTGCCAACAGCCAGTCCGGAAAAGTGTATGGTGTTTCCTGAAACATCTAAAAAACAAAGCAACAGAGCCTAGGGCACTTCCACTTATGGTCCTATAGCTTAGGGCAATGAAAATCAAAAAGACACAGCCACCCCAAAGTTTGGGACGGCTCTGTTTAAAAGAACCTCGTTTACGGTACAAGTTCAATATCGCAGAAAGTGAAAAATGGATGAAGAAGTTGTGGTACTTACGTACAATGCAATATCACTCAGCAATGACATCTATGTCATCAGGCCCGTAGCAGCATAATGAGTGGATTCAGGTATGATGATTCTAACTGAAAGAAGTCACACAGAAAAAGAAACATCATAAGATATCACTATTACACGGAAAGTAAACTTGGCTACACAGGAATTGGATTACAAACAGAACAGGGTCTCAAATGTAGAAAACCAACTTATGCTTGCTTAAGGAGAAAGGTGAGTTGGGGTGCTGCATAAAACCAGAGATTGAAATGAGCACAGATAAAGTTCCTTAAGCCAAATATGGAATAGACAAGAGCTACTCCTTGCTCAACGAAATGGACTCAACACCCCATATTAAACGCCTAAGAATGTACCTGACTAGTAAGTATCTTAAAACCTATGGATTGCTATGTCTCCGAAAGAGAATCAAGCGTGTGTACAGGGGCATAAACGCAGCAGTGATAGGATTGGAGAGGTTCGGTGAGCAAATGAAGACCCTTTGAAGTCATATTGCATGGTACCCATTCCACGGGTCTCAACTCTCCAGGTTTAAGGGATTCTTCCTTCAGCTAAAACATGCATGTGGAACCCAGAGTATGATCCACCGTGTGATTAGGAAACGTGTTCAAAGGTGTCTCAGTTTTCGTCCGCTGGTACTCGGGTGCAACATTCCAGACGCTTTACTAACACTCTCCCCACTTGGAGAGTCAGTGCCTTTAACCTCCTGTTTGGCCCAGTTTGCAATTTCTGCGGAAAATGAACAGGAATAGGGAGAACCAATGAGAGACTAGCTGGAGGTGTCTGGACGGGCAAATTTAACTCTCATTTCCCATCAGGAAGCGGAATTAACCAAAGGCTCAGAGTGCAGTGCCGGAACCACACTAGGGCCTGAAGCAATCCTGCGGTGTTCCGGCCAGCTCACAAGAAAGCGATTTGAAGAAAGGAGCTCAGGGGCACTGTCATTCACAAACCTGCAGAGTTATAAATGACAGCTATCGTCCAAAAATATATTGAAGTAAGGCCGCCAAGAGGACTCGAAAGCGGTGCAGAACTGCAGGAAACCGATTTCAGGAGGTAGGTAGGAATTGCATTTAAAGCATAGGAAAAGAGACAGAACTTGGAAAATAATGCACTTGGCAAAAAAGGGCATATGTGTTTTATCCAGAGCTCTCATAACCGAGTGGAGGAGATTCCCAGCAGGCTCCAACTGCCACCTGAGGGCTCATGTTGTCAAGGCAACGTGAGCAAGCCAGGCAGGAGTTACCTCACAGCAGAGATCCCACCTCACAGAAGGGTGAGAAACCCAGCCAACATCAGACTCTCACCAGAGGGCCCACATCACCAAGGGGATGGGAACCAGGCAGGAGTGTCTTCACACCAGTGGGGCCACATCATCGAAAGGTGAGGTACTCAGCACATGTGTCCTCAAACCAGAAGACCCACATCACTAAGGGCCTCGGAGTGAGGCAGGCAGGAGTAGCCTCACAACACTGGGCCCATAGAATAAAAAAGTGAGGAATCCAGCAGTTGGAACCTCCCAGCAGGGGGCCCAGAGCACCGAGGCTATGGGATCCAGGCCACAGTGAACTCACAGAAGAGGGCCCATGTCATGAAACTGAGCAACCCAGCCATTGGGACCTCAGAGCAGGAGGCCCACATCCCCATGGGGATATAAATCTGGTAGGAGTGTCCTCGCACCACTGAAAACGTATCAGAAAATTTTGGGAGACCAGCAGTTAGAGCCTGACGCCAGAAGACCCTCATCACCAAGGGAAGGAGGCTCCCAGCAGGCTCCAACGGCCACCAGAGGGCTGACGTCGCCAAGGCGATGTGTGCCAACCAGGCACGAATGACCTCACAGCAGAGGGCCCACCTCAGAGAAGTGTGACGAACCCAGTCAGGATCAGACTCTCACCAGAGGGCCCACATCACCAAGGGGAAGGGAACCAGGAAGGAGTGTCCCCACATCAGTGAGACAACATCATCGAAAGGTGAGGATCCCAGCACATGTAGCCTCAAACCAGAGGAACCACATCACCAAGGGGTTCGGAATGAGGCTGGCAGGACTGGCCTCACATCACAGGGTCCATAGAATATAAAAGTTGAGGAATCCAGCAGTTGGAACCTCCCAGCAAGCGGCCCAGAGCACCGAGGCTATGGGATCCAGGCCGCAGTGAACTCACAGCAGAGGGCCCACATCATGAACCTGTGAGCAGCCCAGCCATTGGGACCTCAGGACAGAAGGCCCACATCCCCATTGGGATGGGAACCTGGCAGGAGTGGCTTCGCACCACTTAGCACATATCAGAATATGTTAGGAGCCCAGCAGTTAGGGCCTGACGCCAGGGGCCCCTCATAACTGAGGGGAGGAGACTCCCAGCAGGTTCCAACTGCCAACAGAGGGCCCACGTCTACAAGGTGGCATGCGCCAGCCAGGCAGTAGTGACCTCACAACAGAGGGCCTATCTCACAGAAGGGTGAGGAACCGAGGTAGGATGAGACTCTTGCCAGAGGGCCCACAACACCAAGGGGATGGGAACCAGTCAGGACTGTCCTCTCACCAGTGGGGCCACATCATCGAAAGGTGAGGAACCCAGCACATGCGGCCTCATATCAGAGGACATACATCACAAAGGGGATGGGAGTGAGGCAGGTAGGAGTAGCCTAAAAACAGAGGGCCCAAAGAATAAAAAAGGTGAGGAATCCAGCATTTGGAACCTCCCAGCAGGCGGCCGAGAGCACAGAAGCTATGGGATGCAGGCAGGAGTGAACTAACAGCAGAGAGCCCACATCATGAAACTGTGAGCAACCCAGGCGTTGGGACCTCAGAGCAGAAAGCCCACATCCCCATGGGGATGGGAACCTGACAGGAGTGTCCTGGCATCACTGGGCTCACATCAGAAAACGTGGGGAGCCCAGCAGTTAGGGCCTGATGCTAGAGGGCTGTCATCACCGAGGGCAGGAGGCTCCCAGCAGGTTCCATGTGCCAACAGAGGGCCCACGTCGCCAAGGTGATGTGTGCAAGTCAGGTAGGATTGACCTCACAGCAGAGGGCCTACCTCACAGAAGAGTGAGGAACCCAGCCAGGATAAGACTGTCACCAGAAGGCCCACATCACCAAGGGGATGGGAACCAGGCAGGAGTGTCCTCACACCAGTGGGGCCACATCATTGAAAGTTGCGGAACCCAGCATATGTGGCCTCAAACCAGAGGACCCACATCACAAAGGGGATGCGAGTGAGGCAGGCAGGAGGAGCATCGCAACACAGGCCCCATAGAATACAAAAGTTGAGGAATCGAGCAGTTGGAACCTTCCAGCAGGCGGCCCAGAGCACAGAGGCTATGGCATCCAGGCCAGAGTGAACTAACAGCAGAGAGCCCACATCATGAAACTGTGAACAACCCAGCCGTTGGGACCTCAGAACAGAAGGCCCACATCCCAATGGGTATGTGAACCTGGATGGAGTGTCTTCGAACCACTGGGCGCACATCACAAAATGTGGGGAGCCCAGCCGTTAGGGCCTGACGCCAGAGGGCCCTCATCACCGAGGGGAGGAGGCTCCCAGCAGGCTCCAAGTGCCACCAGAGGGCTCATGTCCACAAGGCGAGGTGAGCAAGCCAGGCAGGAGTGACCTCACAGCAGACGGCCCACCTCACAGATGGGTGAGGAACCCAGCCAGGATCAGACTCTCAACAGAGAGCCCACATCACCAAGGGGATGTGAACCAGGCAGGAGTCTCCTAAGACCATTGGTCCCACATCATCGAAAGGTGAGGAACCCAGCACATGTGGCCTCAAACCAGAGGACACACATCACGAAGGGACTGGGAGTGAGGCAGGCAGGAGGATCCTCACAACAGAGGGCCTAAAAAATTAAAAAAGTGAGGAATCCAGCAGTTGGAACCTTCCAGCAGGCGGCCAAGAACACAGAGGCTATGGGATCCAGGCCACAGTGAACTAACACCAGAGAGCCCACATCATGAAACTGTGATCAACCCAGCCGTTGGAACGTCAGAGCAGAAGGCCCACATCCCCATGGAGATGGGAACCTAAGAGGAGTGCCCGAGCATCACTGGGCTCACTAAGAAAAGTTGGGGAGCCCAGCAGTTAGGGCTTGACATCAGAGGGCCCTCATCACAGAGGTGAGGAGGCTCCCAGCAGGGTCCAAGTGCCACCAGAGGGCTCATGTCAACAAGGCGAGGTGAGCAAGCCAGGCAAGAGTTACCTGATAGTAGAGGGCCCACCTCACAGATGGTTGAGGAACCCAGCCAGGATCAGACTCTCACCAGAGGGCCCACATCACAAAGGGGATGGGAACCAGTCAGGATTATCCTCACACCAGTGGGGCCTCATCATCTTAACGTGAGGAACCCAGCACATGTGTCCTCAAACCAGAGGACCCACATCACAAAGGGCCTTGGAGTGAGGCAGGCAGGAGTAGCCTCACAACACAGGGCACATAATATAAAATACGTGAGGATTCCAGCATTTAGACCTTCCAGCAGGCAGCTCAGAACACCGAGGCTATGGGATCCAGGCCACAGTGAACTCACAGCAGAGGGCCAACATCATAAAACTGTGAGCAACCCAGGCGTTGGGACCACAGAGCAGAAGGCCCACATCCCCATGGGAATGGGAACCTGGCTGGAGTGTCCTCGCACCACTGGGCGCACATCAGAAAATGTGGGGAGCCCACCATTTAGGGCCTGACGCCAGAGGGCCGTCATCACCGAGAGGAGGAGACACCCTGCACGCTCCAACTGCCACCAGAGGGCTCACGTCTCCAAGGTGACGTGTGCCAGCCAGTCAGGAGTGACCTCACAGCAGAGGGCCTACCTCACAGAACGTTGAGGAACCCAGCCAGGATTAGACTCTCGCCAGAGGGCCCACCTCACCAAGGGGATGGTAACCAGGCAGGAGTGTCCTCACACGAGTGGGGCCACATCATCGAAAGGTGAGGAACGCAGCACATGTGGCCTCAAGCTATAGGACAGTCATCACCAAGGGGCTGGCAGCGAGGCAGGCAGGAGGAGCCTCACAACAGAGGGCACATAGAATAAAAAAGTTGAGGAATCCAGCAGTTGGAACCTCCCAGCAGGCGGCTCAGAGCACCGATGATAAGGGATCCTTGCCGGAGTGAACTCACAGCAGAGGGCCCACATCATGGTACTGTGAGCAAGCCAGCCGTTTTGACCTCAGAGCAGAAGGCCCATATCCCCATGGGGATGCGAACCTGGCAAGAGTGTCCTCACTCACTTGGCGCACATCAGAAAATGTGGGGAGCCCAGCAGTTATGGCCTAAGGCAAGAGGGCCCTCATCACCGAGGGGAGGAGGATCCCAGCACACTCCAACTGCCACCAGAGGGCCCACGTCGCCAAGGTGACTTGTGCCAGACAGGCATGATTGACCTCACAGCAGAGGGCCCACCTCACAGAAGGGTGAGGAACCCAGCCAGGATCAGACTCTCACCTGAGGGCCCACATCAGCAAGGGGATGGGAACCAGTCAGGACTGTCTTCCCTCCAGTGGGGCCACATCATTGAAAGGTGCGGAACCCAGCACATGTGGCCTCAAATCAGAGGACACATATCACAAAGGGAATGGGAGTGAGGCAGGCAGGAGTAGCCTAAAAACAGAGGGCCCAAAGAATAAGAAAGGTGAGGAATCCAGCAGTTGGAACCTCCCAGCAGGCAGCCGAGAGCACAGAAGCTATGGGATGCAGGCAGGAGTGAACTAACAGCAGAGAGCCCACATCATGAAACTGTGAGCAACCCAGGCGTTGGGACCTCAGAGCAGAAGGCCCACATCCCAATGGGGATGTGAACCTGGATGGAGTGTCCTCGCACCACTGGGTCGCACATCACGAAATGTGGGGAGCACAGCTCTTAGGGCCTGACGCCAGAGGGCCCTCATCACCGAGGGGAGGAGGCTCCCAGCAGGCTCCAAGTGCCACCAGAGGGCTCATGTCCACAAGGCGAGGTGAGCAAGCCAGGGAGGAGTGACCTCACAGCAGACGGCCCACCTCACAGATGGGTGAAGAACCCAGCCAGGATCAGACTCTCAACAGAGGGCCCACATCACCAAGGGGATGTGAACCAGGCAGGAGTCTCCTAAGACCATTGGTCCCACATCATCGAAAGGTGAGGAACCCAGCACATGTGGCCTCAAACCAGAGGACACACATCACGAAGGGACTGGGAGTGAGGCAGGCAGGAGGATCCTCACAACAGAGGGCCTAAAAAATTAAAAAAGTGAGGAATCCAGCAGTTGGAACCTTCCAGCAGGCGGCCAAGAACACAGAGGCTATGGGATCCAGGCCACAGTGAACTAACACCAGAGAGCCCACATCATGAAACTGTGATCAACCCAGCCGTTGGAACGTCAGAGCAGAAGGCCCACATCCCCATGGAGATGGGAACCTAAGAGGAGTGCCCGAGCATCACTGGGCTCACTAAGAAAAGTTGGGGAGCCCAGCAGTTAGGGCCTGACGTCAGAGGGCCCTCATCACCGGGGGGCGGAGATTCCCAGCACGCTCCAACTGCCACCACACAGCTGACTTCACCAAGGCATTGTGTGCCAGCCATGCAGGAGTGACCTATCAGCAGAGGGTCTCCCTCACAGAAGGCTGAGGAACACAGCCAGGAACAGACTCTCACCAGGGGGTCCGCATAACCACGTGGATGAGAAGCAGGCAGGAGTGTCCTCACACTACTGGGGCCACATCATCGAAAGGTGAGGAACCCAGCAAAGGTGGGCACAAACCAGAGGACCCACATCACCAGGGGGTTGAGAGTGAGGTAGGTGTCTGGACAGGCATATTTAACACTCATTTCCCACCAGGAAGAGGAATTAAGCAAAGGCTCAGCGTGCCGTGCCGGAACCACACTAGGGCCTGAAGCAATCCTGCTGTGTTGCGGCCAGCTCACAAGAAAGCGAGTTGAAGAAAGGAGCTCAGGGGCACTGTCATTCACAAACCTGCAGAGTTATAAATGACAGCTATCGTCCAAAAATATATTGAAGTAAGGCTGCCAAGAGGACTTGAAAGCGGGGCAGAATTGCAGGAAACCGATTTCAGGAGGTAGACTGGAATTGCATGTAAAGCATAGGAAAAGAGGCAGAACGTCCACAATGATGCACTTGGCCAAAAAGGGCGTATGCGTTTTTTCCTGAATATATTCCGGAAAAAACGCATATGTCCTTTTTGGCCAACCAAGCAAGCTTGCAAAGGAAATCTGCACTACAATGAAGTCTCACTGCCCCCCCGTCAAAACGGCCATCTGAAAAAAGTGTAAAATTCAGAAAGGCAGGACAGGCCATGGAGAACTGGGAACCTTGTTATGCTGATGGGTGGGATGTAAATTGCCAACAGCCACTCGGGAGAAGTGTATGGTGTTTCCTGAAATATCTAAAAAACAAAGCAACAGAGCCTAGGGCACTTCCACTTATGGTCCTATAGCTTAGGGAAATGAAAATCAAAAAGACACAGCCACCCCAAAGTTTGGGACGGCTCTGTTTACAAGAACCTCGTTTACGGTACAAGTGCAATATCGCAGAAAGTGAAAAATGGATGAAGAAGTTGTGGTACTTACGTACAATACAATATCACTCAGCAATGACATCTATGTCATCAGGCCCGTAGCAGCATAATGAGTGCATTCAGGTATGATGATTCTAACTGAAATAAGTCACACAGAAAAAGAAACATCATAACATATCACTAATACACGGAATGTAAACTTGGCTACACAGGAACTGGATTACAAAACAGAACAGGGTCTCAAATTTAGAAAACCAACATATGCTTGCTTAAGGGGAAAGGTGAGTTGGGGTGCTGCATAAAACCAGAGATTGAAATGAGCACAGATAAAGTTCCTTAAGCCAAATATGGAATAGACAAGAGCTACTCCTTGCTCAACGAAATGGACTCAACACCCCATATTAAACGCCTAAGAATGTACCTGACTAGTAAGTATCGTAAAACCTATGGATTGCTATGTCTCCGAAAGAGAATCAAGCGTGTGTACAGGGGCATAAACGCAGCAGTGATAGGATTGGAGAGGTTCGGTGACCAAATGAAGACCCTTTGAAGTCATATTGCATGGTACCCATTCCACGGGTCTCAACTCTCCAGGTTTAAGGGATTCTTCCTTCAGCTAAAACATGCATGTGGAACCCAGAGTATGATCAACCGTGTGATCGGGAGACGTGTTCAAATATGTCTCCGTTCTCGTCCCCTGGTACTCGGGTGCAACATTCCAGACGCTTTACTAACACTCTCCCCACTTGGAGAGTCAGTGCCTTTAACCTCCTGTTTGGCCCAGTTTGCAATTTCTGCGGAAGATGAACAGGAATAGGGAGAACCAATGAGAGACTAGCTGGAGGTGTCTGGACGGGCAAATTTAACTCTCATTTCCCACCAGGAAGAGGAATTAAGCAAAGGCTCAGCGTGCCGTGCCGGAACCAGATTAGGGCCTGAAGCAATCCTGCGGTGTTGCGGCCAGCTCACAAGAAAGCGAGTTGAAGAAAGGAGCTCAGGGGCACTGTAATTCACAAACCTGCAGAGTTATAAATGACAGCTATCATCCAAAAATATACTGAAGTAAGGCTGCCAAGAGGACTTGAAAGCGGGGCAGAATTGCAGGAAACCGATTTCAGGAGGTAGACTGGAATTGCATTTAAAGCATAGGAAAAGAGGCAGAACGTCCACAATGATGCACTTGGCCAAAAAGGGCGTATGCGTTTTTTCCTGAATATATTCAAGAAAAAACACATACACACTTTTTGGCCAACCAAGCAAGCTTGCAAAGGAAATCTGCACTACAATGAAGTCTCACTGCCCCCCGGTCAAAAGGGCCATCTGAAAAAAGTGTAAAATCCAGAAAGGCAGGACAGGCCATGGAGAACTGGGAGCCTTGTTATGCTGATGGGCGGGATGTAAATTGCCAACAGCCACTCGGGAGAAGTGTATGGTGTTTCCTGAAACATCTAAAAAACAAAGCAACAGAGCCTAGGGCACTTCCACTTATGGTCCTATAGCTTAGGGAAATTAAAATCAAAAAGACACAGCCACCCCAAAGTTTGGGATGGCTCTGTTTACAAGAACCTCGTTTACGGTACAAGTTCAATATCGCAGAACGTGAAAAATTGATGAAGAAGTTGTGGTACTTACGTACAATGCAATATCACTCAGCAATGACATCTATGTCATCAGGCCCATAACAGCATAATGAGTGGATTCAGGTATGATGATTCTAACTGAAAGAAGTCACACAGAAAAAGAAACATCATAAGATATCACTAATACACGGAAAGTAAACTTGGCTACACAGGAATTGGATTACAAACAGAACAGGGTCTCAAATTTAGAAAACCAACTTATGCTTGCTTAAGGGGAAAGGTGAGTTGGGGTGTTGCATAAAACCAGAGATTGAAATGAGCACAGATAAAGTTCCTTAAGCCAAATATGGAATAGACAAGAGCTACTCCTTGCTCAACGAAATGGACTCAACACCCCGTATTTACCACCTAAGAATGTACCTGACTAGTAAGTATCTTAAAACCTATGGATTGCTATGTCTCCGAAAGAGAATCAAGCGTGTGTACAGGGGCATAAACACAGCAGTGATAGGATTGGATAGGTTCGGTGAGCAAATGAGGACCCTTTGAAATCATATTGCATGGTACCCATTCCACGGGTCTCAACTCTCCAGGTTTAAGGGATTCTTCCTTCAGCTAAAACATGCATGTGCAACCCAGAGTATGATCAACCGTGTGATCGGGAGACGTGTTCAAATATGTCTCCATTCTCGTCCCCTGGTACTCGGGTGCAACATTCCAGACGCTTTACTACCACTCTCCCGACTTGGAGAGTCAGTGCCTTTAACCTCCTGTTTGGCCCAGTTTGCAATTTCTGCGGAAGATGAACAGGAATAGGGAGAACGAATGAGAGACTAGCTGGAGGTGTCTGGACGGGCAAATTTAACTCTCATTTCCCACCAGGAAGAGGAATTAACCAAAGGCTCAGCGTGCCGTGCCGGAACCAGATTAGGGCCTGAAGCAATCCTGCGGTCTTGCGGCCAGCGCACAAGAAAGCGAGTTGAAGAAAGGAGCTCTGGGGCACTGTAATTCACAAACCTGCAGAGTTATAAATGTCAGCTATCGTCCAAAAATATACTGAAGTAAGGCTGCCAAGAGGACTTGAAAGCGGGGCAGAATTGCAGGAAACCGATTTCAGGAGGTAGACTGGAATTGCATTTAAAGCATAGGAAAAGAGGAAGAACATCCACAATGATGCACTTGGCCAAAAAGGGCGTATGCGTTTTTTCCTGAATATATTCAGGAAAAAACGCATACGCCCTTTTTGGCCAACCAAGCAAGCTTGCAAAGGAAATCTGCACTACAATGAAATCTCACTTCCCCCCGGTCAAAAGGGCCATCTGAAAAAAGTGTAAAATCCAGAAACGCAGGACAGGCCATGGAGAACTGGGAGCCTTGTTATGCTGATGGGCGGGATGTAAATTGCCAACAGCCACTCGGGAGAAGTGTATGGTGTTTCCTGAAACATCTAAAAAACAAAGCAACAGAGCCTAGGGCACTTCCACTTATGGTCCTATAGCATAGGGAAATGAAAATCAAAAAGACACAGCCACCCCAAAGTTTGGGACGGCTCTGTTTACAAGAACCTCGTTTACGGTACAAGTGCAATATCGCAGAAAGTGAAAAATGGATGAAGAAGTTGTGGTACTTACGTACAATACAATATCACTCAGCAATGACATCTATGTCATCAGGCCCGTAGCAGCATAATGAGTGGATTCAGGTACGATGATTCTAAGTGAAATAAGTCACACAGAAAAAGAAACATCATAAGATATCACTACTACACGGAATGTAAACTTGGCTACACAGGAACTGAATTACAAAACAGAGCAGGGTCTCAAATGTAGAAAACCAACTTATGCTTGCTTAAGGGGAAAGGTGAGTTGGGGTGCTGCATAAAACCACAGATTGAAATTAGCACAGATACCGTTCCATAAGCCAAATATGTAATAGACAAGAGCTACTCCTTGCTCAATGAAGTGGACTCAACACCCCATATTAAACGCCTAAGAATATACCTGACTAGTAAGAATCTTAAAACCTATGGATTTATATGCCTCCGAAAGAGAATCAAGCGTGTGTACAGCGGCATAAATGCAGCAGTGATAGGATTGGTGAGGATCGGTGAGCAAATGCAGACCCTTTGAAGTCATATTGCATGGTACCCATTCCATGGGTCTCAACTCTCCAGGTTTAAGGGATTCTTCCTTCAGCTAAAATATGCATGTGGAACCCAGAGTATGATCCACCGTGTGATCGGGAAACGTGTTCAAATGTGACTCAGTTTTCGTCCCCCGGTACTCGGGTGCAACATTCCAGACGCTTTACTAACACTCTCCCCACTTGGAGAGTCAGTGCCTTTAACCTCCTGTGTGGCCCAGTTTGCAATTTCTGCAGAAAATGAACAGGAATAGGGAGAAACAATGAGAGACTAGCTGGACGTGTCTGGACGGGCAAATTTAACTCTCATTTCCCACCAGGAAGAGGAATTAACCAAAGGCTCAGCGTGCCATGCCGGAACCACACTAGGTCCTGAAGCAATCCTGCGGTGTTGTGGCCAGCTCACAAGAAAGCGAGTTGAAGAAAGGAGCTCAGGGGCACTGTCACTCACAAACATGCAGAGTTATAAATGACAGCTATCGTCCAAAAATATATTGAAGTAAGGCTGCCAAGAGGACTTGAAAGCGGGGCAGAATTGCAGGAAACCGATTTCAGGAGGTAGACTGGAATTGCATGTAAAGCATAGGAAAAGAGGCAGAACGTCCACAGTGATGCACTTGGCCAAAAAGACCGTATGCGTTTTTTCCTGAATATATTCAGGAAAAAACGCATACGCCCTTTTTGGCCAACCAAGCAAGCTTGCAAAGGAAATCTGCACTACAATGAAGTCTCACTGCCCCCCGGTCAAAAGGGCCATCTGAAAAAAGTGTAAAATCCAGAAAGGCAGGACAGGCCATGGAGAACTGGGAGCCTTGTTATGCTGATGGGCGGGATGTAAATTGCCAACAGCCACTCGGGAGAAGTGTATGGTGTTTCCTGAAACATCTAAAAAACAAAGCAACAGAGCCTAGGGCACTTCCACTTATGGTCCTATAGCTTAGGGAAATTAAAATAAAAAAGACACAGCCACCCCAAAGTTTGGGACGGCTCTGTTTACAAGAACCTCGTTTACGGTACAAGTTCAATATCACAGAAAGCGAAAAATGGATAAAGAAGTTGTGGTACTTACGTACAATGCAATATCACTCAGCAATGAGATCTATGTCATCAGGCCCATAGCAGCATAATGAGTGGATTCAGGTACGATGATTCTAAGTGAAAGAAGTCACACAGAAAAAGAAACATCATAAGATATCACTACTACACGGAATGTAAACTTGGCTACACAGGAACTGAATTACAAAACAGAACAGGGTCTCAAATGTAGAAAACCAACTTATGCTTGCTTAAGGGGAAAGGTGAGTTGGGGTGCTGCATAAAACCACAGATTGAAATTAGCACAGATACTGTTCCATAAGCCAAATATGTAATAGACAAGAGCTACTCCTTGCTCAACGAAGTGGACTCAACACCCCATATTAAACGCCTAAGAATATACCTGAGTAGTAAGAATCTTAAAACCTATGGATATATGTCTCCAAAAGAGAATCAAGAGTGTGTACAGTGCCATAAATGCAGCAGTGATAGGATTGGTGAGGATCGGTGAGCAAATGCATACTCTTTGAAGCCATATTGCATGGTACCCATTCCATGGGTCTCAACTCCCCATGTTTAAGGGATTCTTCCTTCAGCTAAAACATGCATGTGGAACCCAGAGTATGATCCACCGTGTGATTGGGAAACGTGTTCAAAGGTGTCTCAGTTTTCGTCCCCTGGTACTCGGGTGCAACATTCCGGACGCTTTACTAACTCTCTCCCCACTTGGAGAGTCAGTGCCTTTAACCTCCTGTTTGGCCCAGTTTGCAATTTCTGCGGAAAATGAACAGGAATAGGGAGAACCAATGAGAGACTAGCTGGAGGTGTCTGGACTGGCAAATTTAACTCTCATTTCCCACCAGGAAGAAGAATTAACCAAAGGCTCAGCGTGCCGTGCCGGAACCACACTAGGGCCTGAAGCAATCCTGCGGTGTTGCGGACAGCTCACAAGAAAGCGAGTTGAAGAAAGGAGCTCAGGGGCACTGTCACTCACAAACATGCAGAGTTATAAATGACAGCTATCGTCCAAAAATATATTGAAGTAAGGCTGCCAAGAGGACTTGAAAGCGGGGCAGAATTGCAGGAAACCGATTTCAGGAGGTAGACTGGAATTGCATGTAAAGCACAGGAAAAGAGGCAGAACGTCCACAATGATGCACTTGGCCAAAAAGGGCGTATGCGTTTTTTCCTGAATATATTCAGGAAAAAACGCATACGCCCTTTTTGGCGAACCAAGCAATCTTGCAAAGGAAATCTGCACTACAATGAAGTCTCACTGCCCCCCGGTCAAAAGGGCCATCTGAAAAAAGTGTAAAATCCAGAAAGGCAGGACAGGCCATGTAGAACTGGGAGCCTTGTTATGCTGATGGGCCGGATGTAAATTGCCAACAGCCACTCTGGAGAAGTGTATGGTGTTTCCTGAAACATCTAAAACACAAAGCAACAGAGCCTAGGGCACTTCCACTTATGGTCCTATAGCTTAGGGAAATTAAAATCAAAAAGACACAGCCACCCCAAAGTTTGGGACGGCTCTGTTTACAAGAACCTCGTTTACGGTACAAGTTCAATATCACAGAAAGCGAAAAATGGATAAAGAAGTTGTGGTACTTACGTACAATGCAATATCACTCAGCAAAGAGATCTATGTCATCAGGCCCATAGCAGCATAATGAGTGGATTCAGGTACGATGATTCTAAGTGAAATAAGTCACACAGAAAAAGAAACATCATAAGATATCACTACTACACGGAATGTAAACTTGACTACACAGGAACTGAATTACAAAACAGAACAGGGTCTCAAATGTAGAAAACCAACTTATGCTTGCTTAAGGGGAAAGGTGAGTTGGGGTGCTGCATAAAACCACAGATTGAAATTAGCACAGATACCGTTCCGTAAGCCAAATATGTAATAGACAAGAGCTACTCCTTGCTCAACGAAGTGGACTCAACACCCCATATTAAACGCCTAAGAATATACCTGACTAGTAAGAATCTTAAAACCTATGGATATATGTCTCCAAAAGAGAATCAAGCGTGTGTATAGCGGCATAAACGCAGCAGTGATAGGATTGGTGAGGATCGGTGAGCAAATGCAGACCCTTTGAAGTCATATTGCATGGTACCCATTCCATGGGTCTCAACTCTCCAGGTTTAAGGGATTCTTCCTTCAGCTAAAACATGCATGTGGAACCCAGCCTATGATCCACCGTTTGATTGGGAAACGTGTTCAAAGGTGTCTCAGTTTTCGTCACCTGGTACTCGGGTGCAACATTCCAGACCCTTTACTAACACTCTCCCCACTTGGAGAGTCAGTGCCTTTAAACTCCTGTTTGGCCCAGTTTGCAATTTCTGCGGAAAATGATCAGGAATAGGGAGAACCAATGAGAGACTAGCTGGAAGTGTCTGGACGGGCAAATTTAACTCTCATTTCCCACCAGGAAGAGGAATTAACCAAAGGCTCAGCGTGCCATGCCGGAACCACACTAGGGCCTGAAGCAATCCTGCGGTGTTGCGGCCAGCTCACAAGAAAGCGAGTTGAAGAAAGGAGCTCAGGGGCACTGTAATTCACAAACCTGCAGAGTTATAAATGACAGCTATCGTCCAAAAATATACTGAAGTAAGGCTGCCAAGAGGACTTGAAAGCGGGGCAGAATTGCAGGAAACCGATTTCAGGAGGTAGACTGGAATTGTATTTAAAGCATAGGAAAAGAGGCAGAACGTCCACAATGATGCACTTGGCCAAAAAGGGCGTATGCGTTTTTTCGTGAATATATTCAGGAAAAAACGCATACGCCCTTTTTGGCCAACCAAGCAAGCTTGCAAAGGAAATCTGCACTACAATAAGTCTCACTTCCCCCCGGTCAAAAGGGCCATCTGAAAAAAGTGTAAAATCCAGAAAGGCAGGACAGGCCATGGAGAACTGGGAGCCTTGTTATGCTGATGGGCGGGATGTAAATTGCCAACAGCCACTCGGGAGAAGTGTATGGTGTTTCCTGAAACATCTAAAAAACAAAGCAACAGAGCCTAGGGCACTTCCACTTATGGTCCTATAGCTTAGGGAAATGAAAATCAAAAAGACACAGCCACCCCAAAGTTTGGGACGGCTCTGTTTACAAGAACCTCGTTTACGGTACAAGTGCAATATCGCAGAAAGTGAAAAATGGATGAAGAAGTTGTGGTACTTACGTACAATACAATATCACTCAGCAATGACATCTATGTCATCAGGCCCGTAGCAGCATAATGAGTGGATTCAGGTACGATGATTCTAAGTGAAATAAGTCACACAGAAAAAGAAACATCATAAGATATCACTACTACACGGAATGTAAACTTGGCTACACAGGAACTGAATTACAAAACAGAGCAGGGTCTCAAATGTAGAAAACCAACTTATGCTAGCTTAAGGGGAAAGGTGAGTTGGGGTGCTGCATAAAACCACAGATTGAAATTAGCACAGATACCGTTCCATAAGCCAAATATGTAATAGACAAGAGCTACTCCTTGCTCAATGAAGTGGACTCAACACCCCATATTAAACGCCTAAGAATATACCTGACTAGTAAGAATCTTAAAACCTATGGATTTATATGCCTCCGAAAGAGAATCAAGCGTGTGTACAGCGGCATAAATGCAGCAGTGATAGGATTGGTGAGGATCGGTGAGCAAATGCAGACCCTTTGAAGTCATATTGCATGGTACCCATTCCATGGGTCTCAACTCTCCAGGTTTAAGGGATTCTTCCTTCAGCTAAAATATGCATGTGGAACCCAGAGTATGATCCACCGTGTGATCGGGAAACGTGTTCAAATGTGACTCAGTTTTCGTCCCCCGGTACTCGGGTGCAACATTCCAGACGCTTTACTAACACTCTCCCCACTTGGAGAGTCAGTGCCTTTAACCTCCTGTTTGGCCCAGTTTGCAATTTCTGCAGAAAATGAACAGGAATAGGGAGAAACAATGAGAGACTAGCTGGACGTGTCTGGACGGGCAAATTTAACTCTCATTTCCCACCAGGAAGAGGAATTAACCAAAGGCTCAGCGTGCCATGCCGGAACCACACTAGGGCCTGAAGCAATCCTGCGGTGTTGTGGCCAGCTCACAAGAAAGCGAGTTGAAGAAAGGAGCTCAGGGGCACTGTCACTCACAAACATGCAGAGTTATAAATGACAGCTATCGTCCAAAAATATATTGAAGTAAGGCTGCCAAGAGGACTTGAAAGCGGGGCAGAATTGCAGGAAACCGATTTCAGGAGGTAGACTGGAATTGCATGTAAAGCATAGGAAAAGAGGCAGAACGTCCACAGTGATGCACTTGGCCAAAAAGACCGTATGCGTTTTTTCCTGAATATATTCAGGAAAAAATGCATACGCCCTTTTTGGCCAACCAAGCAAGCTTGCAAAGGAAATCTGCACTACAATGAAGTCTCACTGCCCCCCGGTCAAAAGGGCCATCTGAAAAAAGTGTAAAATCCAGAAAGGCAGGACAGGCCATGGAGAACTGGGAGCCTTGTTATGCTGATGGGCGGGATGTAAATTGCCAACAGCCACTCTGGAGAAGTGTATGGTGTTTCCTGAAACATCTAAAAAACAAAGCAACAGAGCCTAGGGCACTTCCACTTATGGTCCTATAGCTTAGGGAAATTAAAATAAAAAAGACACAGCCACCCCAAAGTTTGGGACGGCTCTGTTTACAAGAACCTCGTTTACGGTACAAGTTCAATATCACAGAAAGCGAAAAATGGATAAAGAAGTTGTGGTACTTACGTACAATGCAATATCACTCAGCAATGAGATCTATGTCATCAGGCCCATAGCAGCATAATGAGTGGATTCAGGTACGATGATTCTAAGTGAAATAAGTCACACAGAAAAAGAAACATCATAAGATATCACTACTACACGGAATGTAAACTTGGCTACACAGGAACTGAATTACAAAACAGAACAGGGTCTCAAATGTAGAAAACCAACTTATGCTTGCTTAAGGGGAAAGGTGAGTTGGGTTGCTGCATAAAACCACAGATTGAAATTAGCACAGATACTGTTCCATAAGCCAAATATGTAATAGACAAGAGCTACTCCTTGCTCAACGAAGTGGACTCAACACCCCATATTAAACGCCTAAGAATATACCTGAGTAGTAAGAATCTTAAAACCTATGGATATATGTCTCCAAAAGAGAATCAAGAGTGTGTACAGTGCCATAAATGCAGCAGTGATAGGATTGGTGAGGATCGGTGAGCAAATGCATACTCTTTGAAGCCATATTGCATGGTACCCATTCCATGGGTCTCAACTCCCCATGTTTAAGGGATTCTTCCTTCAGCTAAAACATGCATGTGGAACCCAGAGTATGATCCACCGTGTGATTGGGAAACGTGTTCAAAGGTATCTCAATTTTCGTCCCCTGGTACTCGGGTGCAACATTCCAGACGCTTTACTAACTCTCTCCCCACTTGGAGAGTCAGTGCCTTTAACCTCCTGTTTGGCCCAGTTTGCAATTTCTGCGGAAAATGAACAGGAATAGGGAGAACCAATGAGAGACTAGCTGGAGGTGTCTGGACGGGCAAATTTAACTCTCATTTCCCACCAGGAAGAAGAATTAACCAAAGGCTCAGCGTGCCGTGCCGGAACCACACTAGGGCCTGAAGCAATCCTGCGGTGTTGCGGACAGCTCACAAGAAAGCGAGTTGAAGAAAGGAGCTCAGGGGCACTGTCACTCACAAACATGCAGAGTTATAAATGACAGCTATCGTCCAAAAATATATTGAAGTAAGGCTGCCAAGAGGACTTGAAAGCGGGGCAGAATTGCAGGAAACCGATTTCAGGAGGTAGACTGGAATTGCATGTAAAGCACAGGAAAAGAGGCAGAACGTCCACAATGATGCACTTGGCCAAAAAGGGCGTATGCGTTTTTTCCTGAATATATTCAGGAAAAAACGCATACGCACTTTTTGGCGAACCAAGCAATCTTGCAAAGGAAATCTGCACTACAATGAAGTCTCACTGCCCCCCGGTCAAAAGGGCCATCTGAAAAAAGTGTAAAATCCAGAAAGGCAGGACAGGCCATGTAGAACTGGGAGCCTTGTTATGCTGATGGGCCGGATGTAAATTGCCAACAGCCACTCTGGAGAAGTGTATGGTGTTTCCTGAAACATCTAAAACACAAAGCAACAGAGCCTAGGGCACTTCCACTTATGGTCCTATAGCTTAGGGAAATTAAAATCAAAAAGACACAGCCACCCCAAAGTTTGGGACGGCTCTGTTTACAAGAACCTCGTTTACGGTACAAGTTCAATATCACAGAAAGCGAAAAATGGATAAAGAAGTTGTGGTACTTACGTACAATGCAATATCACTCAGCAAAGAGATCTATGTCATCAGGCCCATAGCAGCATAATGAGTGGATTCAGGTACGATGATTCTAAGTGAAATAAGTCACACAGAAAAAGAAACATCATAAGATATCACTACTACACGGAATGTAAACTTGACTACACAGGAACTGAATTACAAAATAGAACAGGGTCTCAAATGTAGAAAACCAACTTATGCTTGCTTAAGGGGAACGGTGAGTTGGGGTGCTGCATAAAACCACAGATTGAAATTAGCACAGATACCGTTCCGTAAGCCAAATATGTAATAGACAAGAGCTACTCCTTGCTCAACGAAGTGGACTCAACACCCCATATTAAACGCCTAAGAATATACCTGACTAGTAAGAATCTTAAAACCTATGGATATATGTCTCCAAAAGAGAATCAAGCGTGTGTATAGCGGCATAAACGCAGCAGTGATAGGATTGGTGAGGATCGGTGAGCAAATGCAGACCCTTTGAAGTCATATTGCATGGTACCCATTCCATGGGTCTCAACTCTCCAGGTTTAAGGGATTCTTCCTTCAGCTAAAACATGCATGTGGAACCCAGCCTATGATCCACCGTGTGATTGGGAAACGTGTTCAAAGGTGTCTCAGTTTTCGTCACCTGGTACTCGGGTGCAACATTCCAGACCCTTTACTAACACTCTCCCCACTTGGAGAGTCAGTGCCTTTAAACTCCTGTTTGGCCCAGTTTGCAATTTCTGCGGAAAATGATCAGGAATAGGGAGAACCAATGAGAGACTAGCTGGAAGTGTCTGGACGGGCAAATTTAACTCTCATTTCCCACCAGGAAGAGGAATTAACCAAAGGCTCAGCGTGCCATGCCGGAACCACACTAGGGCCTGAAGCAATCCTGCGGTGTTGCGGCCAGCTCACAAGAAAGCGAGTTGAAGAAAGGAGCTCAGGGGCACTGTAATTCACAAACCTGCAGAGTTATAAATGACAGCTATCGTCCAAAAATATACTGAAGTAAGGCTGCCAAGAGGACTTGAAAGCGGGGCAGAATTGCAGGAAACCGATTTCAGGAGGTAGACTGGAATTGTATTTAAAGCATAGGAAAAGAGGCAGAACGTCCACAATGATGCACTTGGCCAAAAAGGGCGTATGCGTTTTTTCCTGAATATATTCAGGAAAAAACGCATACGCCCTTTTTGGCCAACCAAGCAAGCTTGCAAAGGAAATCTGCACTACAATAAGTCTCACTTCCCCCCGGTCAAAAGGGCCATCTGAAAAAAGTGTAAAATCCAGAAAGGCAGGACAGGCCATGGAGAACTGGGAGCCTTGTTATGCTGATGGGCGGGATGTAAATTGCCAACAGCCACTCCGGAAAAGTGTATGGTGTTTCCTGAAACATCTAAAAAACAAAGCAACAGAGCCTAGGGCACTTCCACTTATGGTCCTATAGCTTAGGGAAATGAAAATCAAAAAGACACAGCCACCCCAAAGTTTGGGACGGCTCTGTTTACAAGAACCTCGTTTACGGTACAAGTGCAATATCGCAGAAAGTGAAAAATGGATGAAGAAGTTGTGGTACTTACGTACAATGCAATATCACTCAGCAATGACATCTATGTCATCAGGCCCATAGCAGCATAATGAGTGGATTCAGGTATGATGATTCTAACTGAAATAAGTCACGCAGAAAAAGAAACATCATAAGATATCACTAATACACGGAATGTAAACTTGGCTACACAGAAACTGGATTACAAAACAGAACAGGGTCTCAAATTTAGAAAACCAACTTATGCTTGCTTAAGGGGAAAGGTGAGTTGGGGTGCTGCATAAAACCAGAGATTGAAATGAGCACAGATAAAGTTCCTTAAGCCAAATATGGAATAGACAAGAGCTACTCCTTGGTCAACGAAATGGACTCAACACCCCATATTAAACACCAAAGAATGTACCTGACTAGTAATTATCTTAAAACCTATGGATTGCTATGTCTCCGAAAGAGAATCAAGCGTGTGTACAGGGGCATAAACACAGCAGTGATAGGATTGGAGAGGTTCGCTGAGCAAATGAGGACCCTTTGAAGTCATATTGCATGGTACCCATTCCACGGGTCTCAACTCTCCAGGTTTAAGGGATTCTTCCTTCAGCTAAAACATGCATGTGCAACCCAGAGTATGATCAACCGTGTGATCGGGAGACGTCTTCAAATATGTCTCCGTTCTCATCCCCTGGTACTCGGGTGCAACATTCCAGACGCTTTACTAACACTCTCCCGACTTGGAGAGTCAGTGCCTTTAACCTCCTGTTTGGCCCAGTTTGCAATTTCTGCGGAAGATGAACAGGAATAGGGAGAACCAATGAGAGACTAGCTGGAGGTGTCTGGACGGGCAAATTTAACTCTCATTTCCCACCAGGAAGAGGAATTAACCAAAGGCTCAGCGTGCCATGCCGGAACCACACTAGGGCCTGAAGCAATCATGCGGTCTTGTGGCCAGCTCACAGGAAAGCGAGTTGAACAAAGGAGCTCAGGGGCACTGTAATTCACAAACCTGCAGAGTTATAAATGACAGCTATCGTCCAAAAATATACTGAAGTAAGGCTGCCAAGAGGACATGAAAGCGGGGCAGAATTACAGGAAACCGATTTCAGGAGGTGCATTGGAATTGCATTTAAAGCATAGGAAAAGAGGCAGAACGTCCACAATGATGCACTTGGCCAAAAAGGACGTATGCGTTTTTTCCTGAATATATTCAGGAAAAAACGCATACGCCCTTTCTGGCCAACCAAGCAAGCTTGCAAAGGTAATCTGCACTACAATGAAATCTCACTTCCCCCCGGTCAAAAGGGCCATCTGAAAAAAGTGTAAAATCCAAAAAGGCAGGACAGGCCATGGAGAACTGGGAGACTGTTATGCTGATGGGCGGGATGTAAATTGCCAACAGCCACTCTGGAGAAGTGTATGGTGTTTCCTGAAACATCTAAAAAACAAAGCAACAGAGCCTAGGGCACTTCCACTTATGGTCCTATAGCTTAGGGAAATTAAAATCAAAAAGACACAGCCACCCCAAATTTTGGGACGGCTCTGTTTACAAGAACCTCATTTACGGTACAAGGTCAATATCGCAGAAAGCGAAAAATGGATAAAGAAGTTGTGGTACTTACGTACAATGCAATATCACTCAGCAATGAAATCTATGTCATCAGGCCCGTAGCAGCATAACGAGTGGATTCAGGTACGATGATTCTAAGTGAAATAAGTCACACAGAAAAAGAAACATCATAAGATATCACTACTACACGGAATGTAAACTTGGCTACACAGAAACTGAATTACAAAACAGAACAGGGTCTCAAATGTAGAAAACCAACTTATGCTTGCTTAAGGGGAAAGGTGAGTTGGGGTGCTGCATAAAACCAGAGATTGAAATTAACACAGATACCGTTCCATAAGCCAAATATGTAATAGAGAAGAGCTACTCCTTGCTCAACGAAGTGGACTCAACACCCCATATTAAATGCCTTAGAATATACCTGACTAGTAAGAATCTTAAAACCTATGGATTTATATGTCTCCGAAAGAGAATCAAGCGTGTGTACAGCGGCATAAACGCAGCAGTGATAGGATTGGTGAGGATCGGTGAGCAAATGTATACTCTTTGAAGTCATATTGCATGGTACCCATTCCATGGGTCTCAACTCTCCAGGTTTAAGGGATTCTTCCTTCAGATAAAACATGCATGTGGAACCCAGACTATGATCCACCGTGTGATCGGGAAACGTGTTCAAATGTGACTCAGTTTTCGTCCCCCGGTACTCGGGTGCAACATTCCAGACGCTTTACTAACACTCTTCCAACTTGGAGAGTCAGGGCCTTTAACATCCTGTTTGTCCCAGTTTGCAATTTCTGCGGAAAATGAACAGGAATAGGGAGAACCAATGAGAGTCTAGCTGGAGGTGTCTGGACGGGCAAATTTAACTCTCATTTCCCACCAGGAAGAGGAATTAACCAAAGGCTCAGCGTGCCATGCCGGAACCACACTAGGGCCTGAAGCAATCCTGCAGTGTTGTGGCCTGCTCACAAGAAAGCGAGTTGAAGAAAGGAGCTCAGGGGCACTGTCATTCACAAACCTGCAGAGTTATAAATGACAGCTATCGTCCAAAAATATATTGAAGTAAGGCTGCCAAGAGGACTTGAAAGCGGGGCAGAATTGCAGGAAACCGATTTCAGGAGGTAGACTGGAATTGCATGTAAAGCATAGGAAAAGAGGGAGAACGTCCACAGTGATGCACTTGGCCAAAAAGGGCGTATGCGTTTTTTCCTGAATATAGTCAGGAAAAAACGCATACGCCCTTTTTGGCCAACCAAGCAAGCTTGCAAAGGAAATCTGCACTACAATGAAGTCTCACTGCCACCTAGTCAAAAGGGCCATCTGAAAAAAGTGTAAAATCCAGAAAGGCAGGACAAGCCATGGACCGTGGGAGCCTTGTTATGCTGATGGGTGGGATGTAAATTGCCAACAGCCACTCTGGAGAAGTGTATGGTGTTTCCTGAAACATCTAAAAAACAAAGCAACAAAGCCTAGGGCATTTCCGCTTATGGTTCTATAGATTAGGGAAATTAAAATCAAAAAGACACAGCCACCCCAAAGTTTGGGACGGCTCTGTTTACAAGAAGCTCGTTTACGGTACAAGTTCAATATCGCAGAAATCGAAAAATGGATAAAGAAGTTGTAGTACTTACGTACAATGCAATATCACTCAGCAATGAAATCTATGTCATCAGGCCCGTAGCAGCATAATGAGTGGATTCAGGTACGATGATTCTAAGTGAAATAAGTCACAGAGAAAAAGAAACCTCATAAGATATCACTACTACACGGAATGTAAACTTGGCTACACAGGAACTGAATTACAAAACAGAGCAGGGTCTCAAATGTAGAAAACCAACTTATGCTTGCTTAAGGGGAAAGGTGAGTTGGGGTGCTGCATAAAACCAGAGATTGAAATTAGCACAGATACCGTTCCATAAGCCAAATATGTAATAGACAAGAGCTATTCCTTGCTCAACGAAGTGAACTCAACACCCCATATTAAACGCCTAAGAATATACCTGACTAGTAAGAATCTTAAAACCTATGGATTTATATGTCTCCGAAAGAGAATCAAGCGTGTGTACAGCGGCATAAACGCAGCAGTGATAGGATTGGTGAGGATCGGTGAGCAAATGCAGACCCTTTGAAGTCATATTGCATGGTACCCATTCCATGGGTCTCAACTCTCCAGGTTTAAGGGATTCTTCCTTCAGCTAAAACATGCATGTGGAACCCAGAGTATGATCCACCGTGTGATTAGGAAACGTGTTCAAAGGTGTCTCAGTTTTCGTCCGCTGGTACTCGGGTGCAACATTCCAGACGCTTTACTAACACTCTCCCCACTTGGAGAGTCAGTGCCTTTAACCTCCTGTTTGGCCCAGTTTGCAATTTCTGCGGAAAATGAACAGGAATAGGGAGAACCAATGAGAGACTAGCTGGAGGTGTCTGGACGGGCAAATTTAACTCTCATTTCCCACCAGGAAGCGGAATTAACCAAAGGCTCAGAGTGCAGTGCCGGAACCACACTAGGGCCTGAAGCAATCCTGCGGTGTTCCGGCCAGCTCACAAGAAAGCGATTTGAAGAAAGGAGCTCAGGGGCACTGTCATTCACAAACCTGCAGAGTTATAAATGACAGCTATCGTCCAAAAATATATTGAAGTAAGGCCGCCAAGAGGACTCGAAAGAGGTGCAGAACTGCAGGAAACCGATTTCAGGAGGTAGGTAGGAATTGCATTTAAAGCATAGGAAAAGAGACAGAACTTGGAAAATAATGCACTTGGCAAAAAAGGGCATATGTGTTTTATCCAGAGCTCTCATAACCGAGTGGAGGAGATTCCCAGCAGGCTCCAACTGCCACCTGAGGGCTCATGTTGTCAAGGCAACGTGAGCAAGCCAGGCAGGAGTTACCTCACAGCAGAGATCCCACCTCACAGAAGGGTGAGAAACCCAGCCAACATCAGACTCTCACCAGAGGGCCCACATTACCAAGGGGATGGGAACCAGGCAGGAGTGTCTTCACACCAGTGGGGCCACATCATCGAAAGGTGAGGTACTCAGCACATGTGTCCTCAAACCAGAGGACCCACATCACTAAGGGCCTCAGAGTGAGGCAGGCAGGAGTAGCCTCACAACACTGGGCCCATAGAATAAAAAAGTGAGGAATCCAGCAGTTGGAACCTCCCAGCAGGGGGCCCAGAAGACCGAGGCTATCGGATCCAGGCCACAGTGAACTCACAGAAGAGGGCCCATGTCATGAAACTGAGCAACCCAGCCATTGGGACCTCAGAGCAGGAGGCCCACATCCCCATGGGGATATAAATCTGGTAGGAGTGTCCTCGCACCACTGAAAACGTATCAGAAAATTTTGGGAGACCAGTAGTTAGAGCCTGACGCCAGAGGACCCTCATCACCAAGGGAAGGAGGCTCCCAGCAGGCTCCAACGGCCACCAGAGGGCTGACGTCGCCAAGGCGATGTGTGCCAACCAGGCACGAATGACCTCACAGCAGAGGGCCCACCTCAGAGAAGTGTGACGAACCCAGTCAGGATCAGACTCGCACCAGAGGGCCCACATCACCAAATGAATTGGAACCAGGCAGGAGTGTCCTCACATGAGTAGGGCCACATCATCTAAAGGTGAGGAACCCAGAACACGTGGCTTCAAACCATAGGACACGCATCACCAAGGGGCTGGGCGTGAGGCAGGCAGGAGGAGCCTCACAACAGAGGGCCCAAAAATAAGGAAGGTGAGGAATCCAGCAGTTGCAACCTCCCAGCAGGCGGCCCAGAGCACAGAGGCTAGGGGATCCAAGCCAGAGTGAACTAACACCAGACAGCCCACATCATGAAACTGTGAGCAACCCAGACATTGGGACCTCAGAGCAGAAGGCCCACATCCCCATGGTGATGGGAACATGACAGGAGTGTCCTGGCATCACTGGGCTCACATCAGAAAACGTGGGGTGCTCAGAAGTTAGGGCCTGATGCTAGAGGGCACTCATCACTGAGGGGAGGAGGCTCCCAGCAGGCTCCAGCTGCCACCAGAGGGCCAACGTCACCAAGGCGATGTGTGCCAGCCCGGCAGGAGTGACCTCACAGCAGAGACCCCACCTCACAGAAGGGTGAGGAACACAGCCAGGATCAGACTCTCACCAGAGGGCCCACATCACCAAGGGGAAGGGAATCAGGCAGGAGTGTCCCCACATCAGTGGGACAACATCATCGAAAGGTGAGGATCCCAGCACATGTAGCCTCAAACCAGAGGAACCACATCACCACGGGGTTCGGAATGAGGCTGGCAGGACCGGCCTCACAACACAGGGTCCATAGAATATAAAAGTTGAGGAATCCAGCAGTTGGAACCTCCCAGCAAGCGGCCCAGAGCACCGAGGCTATGGGATCCAGGCCGCAGTGAACTCACAGCAGAGGGCCCACATCATGAACCTGTGAGCAGCCCAGCCGTTGGGACCTCAGAACAGAAGGCCCACATCCCCATTGGGATGGGAACCTGGCAGGAGTGGCTTTGCACCACTTAGCACATATCAGAAAATGTTAGGAGCCCAGCAGTTAGGGCCTGACGCCAGGGGGCCCTCATAACTGAGGGGAGGAGACTCCCAGCAGGTTCCAACTGCCAACAGAGGGCCCACGTCTACAAGGTGGCATGCGCCAGCCAGGCAGTAGTGACCTCACAACAGAGGGCCTATCTCACAGAAGGGTGAGGAACCGAGGTAGGATGAGACTCTTGCCAGAGGGCCCACAACACCAAGGGGATGGGAACCAGTCAGGACTGTCCTCTCACCAGTGGGGCCACATCATCGAAAGGTGAGGAACCCAGCACATGCGGCCTCATATCAGAGGACATACATCACAAAGGGGATGGGAGTGAGGCAGGTAGGAGTAGCCTAAAAACAGAGGGCCCAAAGAATAAAAAAGGTGAGGAATCCAGCATTTGGAACCTCCCAGCAGGCGGCCGAGAGCACAGAGGCTATGGGATCCAGGCAGGAGTGAACTAACAGCAGAGAGCCCACATCATGAAACTGTGATCAACCCAGCCGTTGGAACGTCAGAGCAGAAGGCCCACATCCCCATGGAGATGGGAACCTAAGAGGAGTGCCCGAGCATCACTGGGCTCACTAAGAAAAGTTGGGGAGCCCAGCAGTTAGGGCTTGACATCAGAGGGCCCTCATCACAGAGGTGAGGAGGCTCCCAGCAGGGTCCAAGTGCCACCAGAGGGCTCATGTCAACAAGGCGAGGTGAGCAAGCCAGGCAAGAGTTACCTGATAGTAGAGGGCCCACCTCACAGATGGTTGAGGAACCCAGCCAGGATCAGACTCTCACCAGAGGGCCCACATCACAAAGGGGATGGGAACCAGTCAGGATTATCCTCACACCAGTGGGGCCTCATCATCTTAACGTGAGGAACCCAGCACATGTGTCCTCAAACCAGAGGACCCACATCACAAAGGGCCTTGGAGTGAGGCAGGCAGGAGTAGCCTCACAACACAGGGGCACATAATATAAAATACGTGAGGATTCCAGCATTTAGACCTTCCAGCAGGCAGCTCAGAACACCGAGGCTATGGGATCCAGGCCACAGTGAACTCACAGCAGAGGGCCAACATCATAAAACTGTGAGCAACCCAGGCGTTGGGACCACAGAGCAGAAGGCCCACATCCCCATGGGAATGGGAACCTGGCTGGAGTGTCCTCGCACCACTGGGCGCACATCAGAAAATGTGGGGAGCCCACCATTTAGGGCCTGACGCCAGAGGGCCGTCATCACTGAGAGGAGGAGACACCCTGCACGCTCCAACTGCCACCAGAGGGCTCACGTCTCCAAGGTGACGTGTGCCAGCCAGTCAGGAGTGACCTCACAGCAGACCTACCTCACAGAACGTTGAGGAACCCAGCCAGGATTAGACTCTGGCCAGAGGGCCCACCTCACCAAGGGGATGGTAACCAGGCAGGAGTGTCCTCACACGAGTGGGGCCACATCATCGAAAGGTGAGGAACGCAGCACATGTGGCCTCAAGCTATAGGACAGTCATCACCAAGGGGCTGGCAGCGAGGCAGGCAGGAGGAGCCTCACAACAGAGGGCACATAGAATAAAAAAGTTGAGGAATCCAGCAGTTGGAACCTCCCAGCAGGCGGCTCAAAGCACCGATGATAAGGGATCCTTGCCGGAGTGAACTCACAGCAGAGGGCCCACATCATGGTACTGTGAGCAAGCCAGCCGTTTTGACCTCAGAGCAGAAGGCCCATATCCCCATGGGGATGCGAACCTGGCAAGAGTGTCCTCACTCACTTGGCGCACATCAGAAAATGTGGGGAGCCCAGCAGTTATGGCCTAAGGCAAGAGGGCCCTCATCACCGAGGGGAGGAGGATCCCAGCACACTCCAACTGCCACCAGAGGGCCCACGTCGCCAAGGTGACTTGTGCCAGACAGGCATGATTGACCTCACAGCAGAGGGCCCACCTCACAGAAGGGTGAGGAACCCAGCCAGGATCAGACTCTCACCTGAGGGCCCACATCAGCAAGGGGATGGGAACCAGTCACGACTGTCTTCCCTCCAGTGGGGCCACATCAATGAAAGGTGCGGAACCCAGCACATGTGGCCTCAAATCAGAGGACACATATCACAAAGGGAATGGGAGTGAGGCAGGCAGGAGTAGCCTAAAAACAGAGGGCCCAAAGAATAAGAAAGGTGAGGAATCCAGCAGTTGGAACCTCCCAGCAGGCAGCCGAGAGCACAGAAGCTATGGGATGCAGGCAGGAGTGAACTAACAGCAGAGAGCCCACATCATGAAACTGTGAGCAACCCAGGCGTTGGGACCTCAGAGCAGAAGGCCCACATCCCAATGGGGATGTGAACCTGGATGGAGTGTCCTCGCACCACTGGACCGCATATCACGAAATGTGGGGAGCACAGCTCTTAGGGCCTGATGCCAGAGGGCCTTCATCACCGAGTGGAGGAGGCTCCCAGCAGGCTCCAAGTGCCACCAGAGGGCTCATGTCCACAAGGCGAGGTGAGCAAGCCAGGCAGGAGTGACCTCACAGCAGACGGCCCACCTCACAGATGGGTGAAGAACCCAGCCAGGATCAGACTCTCAACAGAGGGCCCACATCACCAAGGGGATGTGAACCAGGCAGGAGTCTCCTAAGACCACTGGTCCCACATCATTGAAAGGTGAGGAACTCAGCACATGTGGCCTCAAACCAGAGGACACACATCACGAAGGGGCTGGGAGTGAGGCAGGCAGGAGGATCCTCACAACACAGGGCCCAAAAAATTAAAAAAGTGAGGAATCCAGCAGTTGGAACCTCCCAGCAGGCGGCCAAGAACACAGAGGCTATGGGATCCAGGCCACAGTGAACTAACACCAGAGAGCCCACATCATGAAACTGTGATCAACCCAGCCATTGGAACGTCAGAGCAGAAGGCCCACATCCCCATGGAGATGGGAACATAAGAGGAGTGCCTGAGCATCACTGGGCTCACTAAGAAAAGTTGGGGAGCCCAGCAGTTAGGGCCTGACGTCAGAGGGCCCTCATCACCGGGGGGCAGAGATTCCCAGCACGCTCCAACTGCCACCACACAGCTGACTTCACCAAGGCATTGTGTGCCAGCCATGCAGGAGTGACCTATCAGCAGAGGGTCTCCCTCACAGAAGGGTGAGGAACACAGCCAGGAACAGACTCTAACCAGGGGGTCCGCATAACCACGTGGATGAGAAGCAGTCAGGAGTGTCCTCACACTAGTGGGGCCACATCATCGAAAGGTGAGGAACCCAGCAAAGGTGGCCACAAACCAGAGGACCCACATCACCAGGGGGTTGAGAGTGAGGTAGGTGTCTGGACAGGCATATTTACCTCTCATTTCCCACCAGGAAGAGGAATTAACCAAAGGCTCAGCGTGCCGTGCCGGAACCACACTAGTGCCTGAAGCAATCCTGTGGTGTTGCGGCCAGTTAACAAGAAAGCGAGTTGAAGAAAGGAGCTCAGGGGCACTGTCATTCACAAACCTGCAGAGTTATAAATGACAGCTATCGTCCAAATATATATTGAAGTAAGGCTGCCAAGAGGACTTGAAAGCGGGGCAGAATTGCAGGAAACCGATTTCAGGAGGTAGACTGGAATTGCATGTAAAGCATAGGAAAAGAGGCAGAACGACCACAATGATGCACTTGGCCAAAAAGGGCGTATGCGTTTTTTCCTGAATATATTCAGGAATAAACGCATACGCCCTTTTTGGCCAAACAAGCAAGCTTGCAAAGGAAATCTGCACTACAATGAAGTCTCACTGCCCCCCGGTCAAAAGGGCCATCTGAAAAAAGTGTAAAATCCAGAAAGGCAGGACAGGCCATGGAGAACTGGGAGCCTTGTTATGCTGATGGGCGGGATGTAAATTGCCAACAGCCACTCTGGAGAAGTGTATGGTGTTTCCTGAAACATCTACAAAACAAAGCAACAGAGCCTAGGGCACTTCCACTTATGGTCCTATAGCTTAGGGAAATTAAAATCAAAAAGACACAGCCACCCCAATGTTTGGGACGGCTCTGTTTACAAGAACCTCGTTTACGGTACAAGTTCAATATCGCAGAAAGCGAAAAATGGATAAAGAAGTTGTGGTACTTACGTACAATGCAATATCACTCAGCAATGAAATCTATGTCATCAGGCCCGTAGCAGCATAATGAGTGGATTCAGGTACGATGATTCTAAGTGAAATAAGTCACACAGAAAAAGAAACATCATAAGATATCACTACTACACGGAATGTAAACTTGGCTACACAGGAACTGAATTACAAAACAGAGCAGGGTCTCAAATGTAGAAAACCAACTTATGCTTGCTTAAGGGAAAAGGTGAGTTGGGGTGCTGCATAAAACCAGAGATTGAAATTAGCACAGATACCGTTCCATAAGCCAAATATGTAATAGACAAGAGCTACTCCTTGCTCAACGAAGTGGACTCAACACCCCATATTAAACGCCTAAGAATATACCTGACTAGTAAGAATCATAAAACCTATGGATTTATATGTCTCCGAAAGAGAATCAAGCGTGTGTACAGCGGCATAAACGCAGCAGTGATAGGATTGGTGAGGATCGGTGAGCAAATGCAGACCCTTTGAAGTCATATTGCATGGTACCCATTCCATGGGTCTCAACTCTCCAGGTTTAAGGGATTCTTCCTTCAGCTAAAACATGCATGTGGAACCCAGAGTATGATCCACGTGTGATCAGGAAACGTGTTCAAATGTGACTCAGTTTTCGTCCCCCAGTACTCGGGTGCAACATTCCAGACGCTTTACTAACACTCTCCCCACTTGGAGAGTCAGTGCCTTTAACCTCCTGTTTGTCCCAGTTTGCAATTTCTGTGGAAAATGAACAGGAATAGGGAGAACAAATGAGAGACTAGCTGGAGGTGTCTGGACGGGCAAATTTAACTCTCATTTCCCACCAGGAAGAGGAATTAACCAAAGGCTCAGCGTGCCATGCCGGAACCACACTAGGGCCTGAAACAATCCTGCGGTGTTGCGGCCAGCTCACAAGAAAGCGAGTTGAAGAAAGGAGCTCAGGGGCACTGTCATTCACAAACCTGCAGAGTTATAAATAACAGCTATCGTCCAAAAATATATTGAAGTAAGGCTGCCAAGAGGACTTGAAAGCGGGGCAGAATTGCAGGAAACCGATTTCAGGAGGTAGACTGGAATTGCATGTAAAGCATAGGAAAAGAGGCAGAACGTCCACAATGATGCACTTGGCCAAAAAGGGCGTATGCGTTTTTTCCTGAATATATTCAGGAAAAAACGCATACGCCCTTTTTGGCCAACCAAGCAAGCTTGCAAAGGAAATCTGCACTACAATGAAGTCTCACTGCCCCCCGGTCAAAAGGGCCATCTGAAAAAAGTGTAAAATCCAGAAAGGCAGGACAGGCCATGGAGAACTGGGAGCCTTGGTATGCTGATGGGAGGGATGTAAATTGCCAACAGCCACTCTGGAGAAGTGTATGGTGTTTTCTGAAACATCTACAAAACAAAGCAACAGAGCCTAGGGCACTTCCACTTATGGTCCTATAGCTTAGGGAAATTAAAATCCAAAAGACACAGCCACCCCAAAGTTTGGGACGGCTCTGTTTACAAGAACCTCATTTACGGTACAAGTTCAATATCGCAGAAAGCGAAAAATGGATAAAGAAGTTGTGGTACTTACGTACAATGCAATATCACTCAGCAATGAAATCTGTCATCAGGCCCGTAGCAGCATAATGAGTGGATTCAGGTACGATGATTCTAAGTGAAATAAGTCACACAGAAAAAGAAAAATCATAAGATATCACTACTACACGGAATGTAAACTTGGCTACACAGGAACTGAATTACAAAACAGAACAGGGTCTCAAATGTAGAAAACCAACTTATGCTTCCTTAAGGGGAAAGGTGAGTTGGGGTGCTGCATAAAACCAGAGATTGAAATTAGCACAGATACCGTTCCATAAGCCAAATATGTAATAGACAAGAGCTACTCCTTGCTCAACGAAGTGAACTCAACACCCCATATTAAACGCCTAAGAATATACCTGACTAGTAAGAATCTTAAAACCTATGGATTTATATGTCTCCGAAAGAGAATCAAGCGTGTGTACAGCGGCATAAACGCAGCAGTGATAGGATTGGTGAGGATCGGTGAGCAAATGCAGACCCTTTGAAGTCATATTGCATGGTACCCATTCCATGGGTCTCAACTCTCCAGGTTTAAGGGATTCTTCCTTCAGCTAAAACATGCACGTGGAACCCAGAGTATGATCCACCGTGTGATTAGGAAACGTGTTCAAAGGTGTCTCAGTTTTCGTCCGCTGGTACTCGGGTGCAACATTCCAGACGCTTTACTAACACTCTCCCCACTTGGAGAGTCAGTGCCTTTAACCTCCTGTTTGGCCCAGTTTGCAATTTCTGCGGAAAATGAACAGGAATAGGGAGAACCAATGAGAGACTAGCTGGAGGTGTCTGGACGGGCAAATTTAACTCTCATTTCCCACCAGGCAGCGGAATTAACCAAAGGCTCAGAGTGCAGTGCCGGAACCACACTAGGGCCTGAAGCAATCCTGCGGTGTTCCGGCCAGCTCACAAGAAAGCGATTTGAAGAAAGGAGCTCAGGGGCACTGTCATTCACAAACCTGCAGAGTTATAAATGACAGCTATCGTCCAAAAATATATTGAAGTAAGGCCGCCAAGAGGACTCGAAAGCGGTGCAGAACTGCAGGAAACCGATTTCAGGAGGTAGGTAGGAATTGCATTTAAAGCATAGGAAAAGAGACAGAACTTGGAAAATAATGCACTTGGCAAAAAAGGGCATATGTGTTTTATCCAGAGCTCTCATAACCGAGTGGAGGAGATTCCCAGCAGGCTCCAACTGCCACCTGAGGGCTCATGTTGTCAAGGCAACGTGAGCAAGCCAGGCAGGAGTTACCTCACAGCAGAGATCCCACCTCACAGAAGGGTGAGAAACCCAGCCAACATCAGACTCTCACCAGAGGGCCCACATCACCAAGGGGATGGGAACCAGGCAGGAGTGTCTTCACACCAGTGGGGCCACATCATCGAAAGGTGAGGTACTCAGCACATGTGTCGTCAAACCAGAGGACCCACATCACTAAGGGCCTCAGAGTGAGGCAGGCAGGAGTAGCCTCACAACACTGGGCCCATAGAATAAAAAAGTGAGGAATCCAGCAGTTGGAACCTCCCAGCAGGGGGCCCAGAAGACCGACGCTATCGGATCCAGGCCACAGTGAACTCACAGAAGAGGGCCCATGTCATGAAACTGAGCAACCCAGCCATTGGGACCTCAGAGCAGGAGGCCCACATCCCCATGGGGATATAAATCTGGTAGGAGTGTCCTCGCACCACTGAAAACGTATCAGAAAATTTTGGGAGACCAGTAGTTAGAGCCTGACGCCAGAGGACCCTCATCACCAAGGGAAGGAGGCTCCCAGCAGGCTCCAACGGCCACCAGAGGGCTGACGTCGCCAAGGCGATGTGTGCCAACCAGGCACGAATGACCTCACAGCAGAGGGCCCACCTCAGAGAAGTGTGACGAACCCAGTCAGGATCAGACTCGCACCAGAGGGCCCACATCACCAAATGAATTGGAACCAGGCAGGAGTGTCCTCACATGAGTAGGGCCACATCATCTAAAGGTGAGGAACCCAGAACACGTGGCTTCAAACCATAGGACACGCATCACCAAGGGGCTGGGCGTGAGGCAGGCAGGAGGAGCCTCACAACAGAGGGCCCAAAAATAAGGAAGGTGAGGAATCCAGCAGTTGCAACCTCCCAGCAGGCGGCCCAGAGCACAGAGGCTAGGGGATCCAAGCCAGAGTGAACTAACACCAGACAGCCCACATCATGAAACTGTGAGCAACCCAGACATTGGGACCTCAGAGCAGAAGGCCCACATCCCCATGGTGATGGGAACATGACAGGAGTGTCCTGGCATCACTGGGCTCACATCAGAAAACGTGGGGTGCTCAGAAGTTAGGGCCTGATGCTAGAGGGCACTCATCACTGAGGGGAGGAGGCTCCCAGCAGGCTCCAGCTGCCACCAGAGGGCCAACGTCACCAAGGCGATGTGTGCCAGCCCGGCAGGAGTGACCTCACAGCAGAGACCCCACCTCACAGAAGGGTGAGGAACACAGCCAGGATCAGACTCTCACCAGAGGGCCCACATCACCAAGGGGAAGGGAATCAGGCAGGAGTGTCCCCACATCAGTGGGACAACATCATCGAAAGGTGAGGATCCCAGCACATGTAGCCTCAAACCAGAGGAACCACATCACCACGGGGTTCGGAATGAGGCTGGCAGGACCGGCCTCACAACACAGGGTCCATAGAATATAAAAGTTGAGGAATCCAGCAGTTGGAACCTCCCAGCAAGCGGCCCAGAGCACCGAGGCTATGGGATCCAGGCCGCAGTGAACTCACAGCAGAGGGCCCACATCATGAACCTGTGAGCAGCCCAGCCGTTGGGACCTCAGAACAGAAGGCCCACATCCCCATTGGGATGGGAACCTGGCAGGAGTGGCTTTGCACCACTTAGCACATATCAGAAAATGTTAGGAGCCCAGCAGTTAGGGCCTGACGCCAGGGGGCCCTCATAACTGAGGGGAGGAGACTCCCAGCAGGTTCCAACTGCCAACAGAGGGCCCACGTCTACAAGGTGGCATGCGCCAGCCAGGCAGTAGTGACCTCACAACAGAGGGCCTATCTCACAGAAGGGTGAGGAACCGAGGTAGGATGAGACTCTTGCCAGAGGGCCCACAACACCAAGGGGATGGGAACCAGTCAGGACTGTCCTCTCACCAGTGGGGCCACATCATCGAAAGGTGAGGAACCCAGCACATGCGGCCTCATATCAGAGGACATACATCACAAAGGGGATGGGAGTGAGGCAGGTAGGAGTAGCCTAAAAACAGAGGGCCCAAAGAATAAAAAAGGTGAGGAATCCAGCATTTGGAACCTCCCAGCAGGCGGCCGAGAGCACAGAAGCTATGGGATGCAGGCAGGAGTGAACTAACAGCAGAGAGCCCACATCATGAAACTGTGAGCAACCCAGGCGTTGGGACCTCAGAGCAGAAAGCCCACATCCCCATGGGGATGGGAACCTGACAGGAGTGTCCTGGCATCACTGGGCTCACATCAGAAAACGTGGGGAGCCCAGCAGTTAGGGCCTGATGCTAGAGGGCTGTCATCACCGAGGGCAGGAGGCTCCCAGCAGGTTCCATGTGCCAACAGAGGGCCCACGTCGCCAAGGTGATGTGTGCAAGTCAGGTAGGATTGACCTCACAGCAGAGGGCCTACCTCACAGAAGAGTGAGGAACCCAGCCAGGATAAGACTGTCACCAGAAGGCCCACATCACCAAGGGGATGGGAACCAGGCAGGAGTGTCCTCACACCAGTGGGGCCACATCATTGAAAGTTGCGGAACCCAGCATATGTGGCCTCAAACCAGAGGACCCACATCACAAAGGGGATGCGAGTGAGGCAGGCAGGAGGAGCATCGCAACACAGGCCCCATAGAATACAAAAGTTGAGGAATCGAGCAGTTGGAACCTTCCAGCAGGCGGCCCAGAGCACAGAGGCTATGGGATCCAGGCCACAGTGAACTAACAGCAGAGAGCCCACATCATGAAACTGTGATCAACCCAGCCGTTGGAACGTCAGAGCAGAAGGCCCACATCCCCATGGAGATGGGAACCTAAGAGGAGTGCCCGAGCATCACTGGGCTCACTAAGAAAAGTTGGGGAGCCCAGCAGTTAGGGCTTGACATCAGAGGGCCCTCATCACAGAGGTGAGGAGGCTCCCAGCAGGGTCCAAGTGCCACCAGAGGGCTCATGTCAACAAGGCGAGGTGAGCAAGCCAGGCAAGAGTTACCTGATAGTAGAGGGCCCACCTCACAGATGGTTGAGGAACCCAGCCAGGATCAGACTCTCACCAGAGGGCCCACATCACAAAGGGGATGGGAACCAGTCAGGATTATCCTCACACCAGTGGGGCCTCATCATCTTAACGTGAGGAACCCAGCACATGTGTCCTCAAACCAGAGGACCCACATCACAAAGGGCCTTGGAGTGAGGCAGGCAGGAGTAGCCTCACAACACAGGGGCACATAATATAAAATACGTGAGGATTCCAGCATTTAGACCTTCCAGCAGGCAGCTCAGAACACCGAGGCTATGGGATCCAGGCCACAGTGAACTCACAGCAGAGGGCCAACATCATAAAACTGTGAGCAACCCAGGCGTTGGGACCACAGAGCAGAAGGCCCACATCCCCATGGGAATGGGAACCTGCCTGGAGTGTCCTCGCACCACTGGGCGCACATCAGAAAATGTGGGGAGCCCACCATTTAGGGCCTGACGCCAGAGGGCCGTCATCACTGAGAGGAGGAGACACCCTGCACGCTCCAACTGCCACCAGAGGGCTCACGTCTCCAAGGTGACGTGTGCCAGCCAGTCAGGAGTGACCTCACAGCAGAGGGCCTACCTCACAGAACGTTGAGGAACCCAGCCAGGATTAGACTCTGGCCAGAGGGCCCACCTCACCAAGGGGATGGTAACCAGGCAGGAGTGTCCTCACACGAGTGGGGCCACATCATCGAAAGGTGAGGAACGCAGCACATGTGGCCTCAAGCTATAGGACAGTCATCACCAAGGGGCTGGCAGCGAGGCAGGCAGGAGGAGCCTCACAACAGAGGGCACATAGAATAAAAAAGTTGAGGAATCCAGCAGTTGGAACCTCCCAGCAGGCGGCTCAAAGCACCGATGATAAGGGATCCTTGCCGGAGTGAACTCACAGCAGAGGGCCCACATCATGGTACTGTGAGCAAGCCAGCCGTTTTGACCTCAGAGCAGAAGGCCCATATCCCCATGGGGATGCGAACCTGGCAAGAGTGTCCTCACTCACTTGGCACACATCAGAAAATGTGGGGAGCCCAGCAGTTATGGCCTAAGGCAAGAGGGCCCTCATCACCGAGGGGAGGAGGATCCCAGCACACTCCAACTGCCACCAGAGGGCCCACGTCGCCAAGGTGACTTGTGCCAGACAGGCATGATTGACCTCACAGCAGAGGGCCCACCTCACAGAAGGGTGAGGAACCCAGCCAGGATCAGACTCTCACCTGAGGGCCCACATCAGCAAGGGGATGGGAACCAGTCACGACTGTCTTCCCTCCAGTGGGGCCACATCAATGAAAGGTGCGGAACCCAGCACATGTGGCCTCAAATCAGAGGACACATATCACAAAGGGAATGGGAGTGAGGCAGGCAGGAGTAGCCTAAAAACAGAGGGCCCAAAGAATAAGAAAGGTGAGGAATCCAGCAGTTGGAACCTCCCAGCAGGCAGCCGAGAGCACAGAAGCTATGGGATGCAGGCAGGAGTGAACTAACAGCAGAGAGCCCACATCATGAAACTGTGAGCAACCCAGGCGTTGGGACCTCAGAGCAGAAGGCCCACATCCCAATGGGGATGTGAACCTGGATGGAGTGTCCTCGCACCACTGGGTCGCATATCACGAAATGTGGGGAGCACAGCTCTTAGGGCCTGATGCCAGAGGGCCTTCATCACCGAGTGGAGGAGGCTCCCAGCAGGCTCCAAGTGCCACCAGAGGGCTCATGTCCACAAGGCGAGGTGAGCAAGCCAGGCAGGAGTGACCTCACAGCAGACGGCCCACCTCACAGATGGGTGAAGAACCCAGCCAGGATCAGACTCTCAACAGAGGGCCCACATCACCAAGGGGATGTGAACCAGGCAGGAGTCTCCTAAGACCACTGGTCCCACATCATTGAAAGGTGAGGAACTCAGCACATGTGGCCTCAAACCAGAGGACACACATCACGAAGGGGCTGGGAGTGAGGCAGGCAGGAGGATCCTCACAACAGAGGGCCCAAAAAATTAAAAAAGTGAGGAATCCAGCAGTTGGAACCTCCCAGCAGGCGGCCAAGAACACAGAGGCTATGGGATCCAGGCCACAGTGAACTAACACCAGAGAGCCCACATCATGAAACTGTGATCAACCCAGCCATTGGAACGTCAGAGCAGAAGGCCCACATCCCCATGGAGATGGGAACATAAGAGGAGTGCCTGAGCATCACTGGGCTCACTAAGAAAAGTTGGGGAGCCCAGCAGTTAGGGCCTGACGTCAGAGGGCCCTCATCACCGGGGGGCAGAGATTCCCAGCACGCTCCAACTGCCACCACACAGCTGACTTCACCAAGGCATTGTGTGCCAGCCATGCAGGAGTGACCTATCAGCAGAGGGTCTCCCTCACAGAAGGGTGAGGAACACAGCCAGGAACAGACTCTAACCAGGGGGTCCGCATAACCACGTGGATGAGAAGCAGTCAGGAGTGTCCTCACACTAGTGGGGCCACATCATCGAAAGGTGAGGAACCCAGCAAAGGTGGCCACAAACCAGAGGACCCACATCACCAGGGGGTTGAGAGTGAGGTAGGTGTCTGGACAGGCATATTTACCTCTCATTTCCCACCAGGAAGAGGAATTAACCAAAGGCTCAGCGTGCCGTGCCGGAACCACACTAGTGCCTGAAGCAATCCTGCGGTGTTGCGGCCAGTTAACAAGAAAGCGAGTTGAAGAAAGGAGCTCAGGGGCACTGTCATTCACAAACCTGCAGAGTTATAAATGACAGCTATCGTCCAAATATATATTGAAGTAAGGCTGCCAAGAGGACTTGAAAGCGGGGCAGAATTGCAGGAAACCGATTTCAGGAGGTAGACTGGAATTGCATGTAAAGCATAGGAAAAGAGGCAGAACGACCACAATGATGCACTTGGCCAAAAAGGGCGTATGCGTTTTTTCCTGAATATATTCAGGAAAAAACGCATACGCCCTTTTTGGCCAAACAAGCAAGCTTGCAAAGGAAATCTGCACTACAATGAAGTCTCACTGCCCCCCGGTCAAAAGGGCCATCTGAAAAAAGTGTAAAATCCAGAAAGGCAGGACAGGCCATGGAGAACTGGGAGCCTTGTTATGCTGATGGGCGGGATGTAAATTGCCAACAGCCACTCTGGAGAAGTGTATGGTGTTTCCTGAAACATCTACAAAACAAAGCAACAGAGCCTAGGGCACTTCCACTTATGGTCCTATAGCTTAGGGAAATTAAAATCAAAAAGACACAGCCACCCCAATGTTTGGGACGGCTCTGTTTACAAGAACCTCGTTTACGGTACAAGTTCAATATCGCAGAAAGCGAAAAATGGATAAAGAAGTTGTGGTACTTACGTACAATGCAATATCACTCAGCAATGAAATCTATGTCATCAGGCCCGTAGCAGCATAATGAGTGGATTCAGGTACGATGATTCTAAGTGAAATAAGTCACACAGAAAAAGAAACATCATAAGATATCACTACTACACGGAATGTAAACTTGGCTACACAGGAACTGAATTACAAAACAGAGCAGGGTCTCAAATGTAGAAAACCAACTTATGCTTGCTTAAGGGAAAAGGTGAGTTGGGGTGCTGCATAAAACCAGAGATTGAAATTAGCACAGATACCGTTCCATAAGCCAAATATGTAATAGACAAGAGCTACTCCTTGCTCAACGAAGTGGACTCAACACCCCATATTAAACGCCTAAGAATATACCTGACTAGTAAGAATCATAAAACCTATGGATTTATATGTCTCCGAAAGAGAATCAAGCGTGTGTACAGCGGCATAAACGCAGCAGTGATAGGATTGGTGAGGATCGGTGAGCAAATGCAGACCCTTTGAAGTCATATTGCATGGTACCCATTCCATGGGTCTCAACTCTCCAGGTTTAAGGGATTCTTCCTTCAGCTAAAACATGCATGTGGAACCCAGAGTATGATCCACGTGTGATCAGGAAACGTGTTCAAATGTGACTCAGTTTTCGTCCCCCAGTACTCGGGTGCAACATTCCAGACGCTTTACTAACACTCTCCCCACTTGGAGAGTCAGTGCCTTTAAACTCCTGTTTGTCCCAGTTTGCAATTTCTGTGGAAAATGAACAGGAATAGGGAGAACCAATGAGAGACTAGCTGGAGGTGTCTGGACGGGCAAATTTAACTCTCATTTCCCACCAGGAAGAGGAATTAACCAAAGGCTCAGCGTGCCATGCCGGAACCACACTAGGGCCTGAAACAATCCTGCGGTGTTGCGGCCAGCTCACAAGAAAGCGAGTTGAAGAAAGGAGCTCAGGGGCACTGTCATTCACAAACCTGCAGAGTTATAAATGACAGCTATCGTCCAAAAATATATTGAAGTAAGGCTGCCAAGAGGACTTGAAAGCGGGGCAGAATTGCAGGAAACCGATTTCAGGAGGTAGACTGGAATTGCATGTAAAGCATAGGAAAAGAGGCAGAACGTCCACAATGATGCACTTGGCCAAAAAGGGCGTATGCGTTTTTTCCTGAATATATTCAGGAAAAAACGCATACGCCCTTTTTGGCCAACCAAGCAAGCTTGCAAAGGAAATCTGCACTACAATGAAGTCTCACTGCCCCCCGGTCAAAAGGGCCATCTGAAAAAAGTGTAAAATCCAGAAAGGCAGGACAGGCCATGGAGAACTGGGAGCCTTGGTATGCTGATGGGAGGGATGTAAATTGCCAACAGCCACTCTGGAGAAGTGTATGGTGTTTTCTGAAACATCTACAAAACAAAGCAACAGAGCCTAGGGCACTTCCACTTATGGTCCTATAGCTTAGGGAAATTAAAATCCAAAAGACACAGCCACCCCAAAGTTTGGGACGGCTCTGTTTACAAGAACCTCATTTACGGTACAAGTTCAATATCGCAGAAAGCGAAAAATGGATAAAGAAGTTGTGGTACTTACGTACAATGCAATATCACTCAGCAATGAAATCTATGTCATCAGGCCCGTAGCAGCATAATGAGTGGATTCAGGTACGATGATTCTAAGTGAAATAAGTCACACAGAAAAAGAAAAATCATAAGATATCACTACTACACGGAATGTAAACTTGGCTACACAGGAACTGAATTACAAAACAGAACAGGGACTCAAATGTAGAAAACCAACTTATGCTTCCTTAAGGGGAAAGGTGAGTTGGGGTGCTGCATAAAACCAGAGATTGAAATTAGCACAGATACCGTTCCATAAGCCAAATATGTAATAGACAAGAGCTACTCCTTGCTCAACGAAATGGACTCAACACCCCATATTAAACGCCTAAGAATATACCTGACTAGTAAGAATCTTAAAACCTATGGATTTATATGTCTCCGAAAGAGAATCAAGCGTGTGTACAGCGGCATAAACGCAGCAGTGATAGGATTGGTGAGGATCGGTGAGCAAATGCAGACCCTTTGAAGTCATATTGCATGGTACCCATTCCATGGGTCTCAACTCTCCAGGTTTAAGGGATTCTTCCTTCAGCTAAAACATGCATGTGGAACCCAGAGTATGATCCACGTGTGATCAGGAAACGTGTTCAAATGTGACTCAGTTTTTGTCCCCCAGTACTCGGGTGCAACATTCCAGATGCTTTACTAACACTCTCCCCATTTGGAGAGTCAGTGCCTTTAAACTCCTGTTTGTCCCAGTTTGCAATTTCTGCGGAAAATGAACAGGAATAGGGAGAACCAATGAGAGACTAGCTGGAGGTGTCTGGACGGGCAAATTTAACTCTCATTTCCCACCAGGAAGAGGAATTAACCAAAGGCTCAGCGTGCCATGCCGGAACCACACTAGGGCCTGAAGCAATCGTGCAGTGTTGCGGCCAGCTCACAAGAAAGCGAGTTGAAGAAAGGAGCTCAGGGGCACTGTCATTCACAAACATGCAGAGTTATAAATGACAGCTATCGTCCAAAAATATATTGAAGTAAGGCTGCCAAGAGGACTTGAAAGCGGGGCAGAATTGCAGGAAACCAATTTCAGGAGGTAGACTGGAATTGCATGTAAAGCATAGGAAAAGAGGCAGAACGTCCACAATGATGCACTTGGCCAAAAAGGGCGTATGCGTTTTTTCCTGAATATATTCAGGAAAAAACGCATACGCCCTTTTTGGCCAACCAAGCAAGCTTGCAAAGGAAATCTGCACTACAATAAAGTCTCACTGCCCCCCGGTCAAAAGGGCCATCTGAAAAAAGTGTAAAATCCAGAAAGGCAGGACAGGCCATGGAGAACTGGGAGCCTTGGTATGCTGATGGGAGGGATGTAAATTGCCAACAGCCACTCTGGAGAAGTGTATGGTGTTTTCTGAAACATCTACAAAACAAAGCAACAGAGCCTAGGGCACTTCCACTTATGGTCCTATAGCTTAGGGAAATTAAAATCCAAAAGACACAGCCACCCCAAAGTTTGGGACGGCTCTGTTTACAAGAACCTCATTTACGGTACAAGTTCAATATCGCAGAAAGCGAAAAATGGATAAAGAAGTTGTGGTACTTACGTACAATGCAATATCACTCAGCAATGAAATCTATGTCATCAGGCCCGTAGCAGCATAATGAGTGGATTCAGGTACGATGATTCTAAGTGAAATAAGTCACACAGAAAAAGAAACATCATAAGATATCACTACTACACGGAATGTAAACTTGGCTACACAGGAACTGAATTACAAAACAGAACAGGGTCTCAAATGTAGAAAACCAACTTATGCTTGCTTAAGGTGAAAGGTGAGTTGGGGTGCTGCATAAAACCAGAGATTGAAATTAGCACAGATACCGTTCCATAAGCCAAATATGTAATAGACAAGAGCTACTCCTTGCTCAGCGATGTTGACTCAACACCCCATATTAAACGCCTAAGAATATACCTGACTAGTAAGAATCTTAAAACCTATGGATTTATATGCCTCCGAAAGAGAATCAAGTGTGTGTACAGCGGCATAAACGCAGCAGTGATAGGATTGGTGAGGATCGGTGACCAAATGCAGAAACTTTCAAGTCATATTGCATGGTACCCATTCCATGGGTCTCAACTCTCCAGGTTTAAGGGATTCTTCCTTCAGCTAAAACATGCATGTGGAACCCAGACTATGATCCACCGTGTGATTGGGAAACGTGTTCAAAGGTGTCTCAGTTTTCGTCCCCTGGTACTCGGGTGCAACATTCCAGATGCTTTACTAACACTCTCCCCACTTGGAGAGTCAGTGCCTTTAACCTCCTGTTTGTCCCAGTTTGCAATTTCTGCGGAAAATGAACAGGAATAGGGAGAACCAATGAGAGACTAGCTGGAGGTGTCTGGACGGGCAAATTTAACCCTCATTTCTCACCAGGAAGAGGAATTAACCAAAGGCTCAGCGTGCCATGCCGGAACCACACTAGGGCCTGAAGCAATCCTGCAGTGTTGCGGCCAGCTCAGAAGAAAGCGAGTTGAAGAAAGGAGCTCAGGGGCGCTGTCATTCACAAACCAGCAGAGTTATAAATGACAGCTATCGTCCAAAAATATACTGAAGTAAGGCTGCCAAGAGGACTTGAAAGCGGGGCAGAATTGCAGGAAACCGATTTCAGGAGGTAGACTGGAATTGCATGTAAAGCATAGGAAAAGAGGCAGAACGTCCACAATGATGCACTTGGCCAAAAAGGGCGTATGCGTTTTTTCCTGAATATATTCAGGAAAAAACGCATACGCCCTTTTTGGCCAACCAAGCAAGCTTGCAAAGGAAATCTGCACTACAATGAAGTCTCACTGCCCCCCGGTCAAAAGGGCCATCTGAAAAAAGTGTAAAATCCAGAAAGGCAGGACAGGCCATGGAGAACTGGGAGCCTTGTTATGCTGATGGGCGGGATGTAAATTGCCAACAGCCACTCTGGAGAAGTGTATGGTGTTTCCTGAAACATCTACAAAACAAAGCAACAGAGCCTAGGGCACTTCCACTTATGGTCCTATAGCTTAGGGAAATTAAAATCAAAACGACACAGCCACCCCAAAGTTTGGGACGGCTCTGTTTACAAGAACCTCGTTTACGGTACAAGTTCAATATCGCAGAAAGCGAAAAATGGATAAAGAAGTTGTGGTACTTACGTACAATGCAATATCACTCAGCAATGAAATCTATGTCATCAGGCCCGTAGCAGCATAATGAGTGGATTCAGGTACGATGATTCTAAGTGAAATGAGTCACAGAGAAAAAGAAACATCATAAGATATCACTACTACACGGAATGTAAACTTGGCTACACAGGAACTGAATTACAAAACAGAGCAGGGTCTCAAATGTAGAAAACCAACTTATGCTTGCTTAAGGGGAAAGGTGAGTTGGGGTGCTGCATAAAACCAGAGATTGAAATTAGCACAGATACCGTTCCATAAGCCAAATATGTAATAGACAAGAGCTACTCCTTGCTCAACGAAGTGGACTCAACACCCCATATTAAACGCCTAAGAATATACCTGACTAGTAAGAATCTTAAAACCTATGGATTTATATGCCTCCGAAAGAGAATCAAGCGTGTGTACAGCGGCATAAACGAAGCAGTGATAGGATTGGTGAAGATCAGTGAGCAAATGCAGACCCTTTGAAGTCATATTGCATGGTACCCATTCCATGGGTCTCAACTCTCCAGGTTTAAGGGATTCTTCCTTCAGCTAAAATATGCATGTGGAACCCAGAGTATGATCCACCGTGTGATCGGGAAACGTGTTCAAATGTGACTCAGTTTTCGTCCCCCGGTACTCGGGTGCAATATTCCAGACGCTTTACTAACACTCTCCCCAATTGGAGAGTCAGTGCCTTTAACCTCCTGTTTGTCCCAGTTTGCAATTTCTGCGGAAAATGAACAGGAATAGGGAGAACCAATGAGAGACTAGCTGGAGGTGTCTGGACGGGCAAATTTAACTCTCATTTCCCACCAGGAAGAGGAATTAACCAAAGGCTCAGCGTGCCATGCCGGAACCACACTAGGGCCTGAAGCAATCGTGCAGTGTTGCGGCCAGCTCACAAGAAAGCGAGTTGAAGAAAGGAGCTCAGGGGCACTGTCATTCACAAACCTGCAGAGTTATAAATGACAGCTATCGTCCAAAAATATATTGAAGTAAGGCTGCCAAGAGGACTTGAAAGCGGGGCAGAATTGCAGGAAACCAATTTCAGGAGGTAGACTGGAATTGCATGTAAAGCATAGGAAAAGAGGCAGAACGTCCACAATGATGCACTTGGCCAAAAAGGGCGTATGCGTTTTTTCCTGAATATATTCAGGAAAAAACGCATACGCCCTTTTTGGCCAACCAAGCAAGCTTGCAAAGGAAATCTGCACTACAATAAAGTCTCACTGCCCCCCGGTCAAAAGGGCCATCTGAAAAAAGTGTAAAATCCAGAAAGGCAGGACAGGCCATGGAGAACTGGGAGCCTTGGTATGCTGATGGGAGGGATGTAAATTGCCAACAGCCACTCTGGAGAAGTGTATGGTGTTTTCTGAAACATCTACAAAACAAAGCAACAGAGCCTAGGGCACTTCCACTTATGGTCCTATAGCTTAGGGAAATTAAAATCCAAAAGACACAGCCACCCCAAAGTTTGGGACGGCTCTGTTTACAAGAACCTCATTTACGGTACAAGTTCAATATCGCAGAAAGCGAAAAATGGATAAAGAAGTTGTGGTACTTACGTACAATGCAATATCACTCAGCAATGAAATCTATGTCATCAGGCCCGTAGCAGCATAATGAGTGGATTCAGGTACGATGATTCTAAGTGAAATAAGTCACACAGAAAAAGAAACATCATAAGATATCACTACTACACGGAATGTAAACTTGGCTACACAGGAACTGAATTACAAAACAGAACAGGGTCTCAAATGTAGAAAACCAACTTATGCTTGCTTAAGGTGAAAGGTGAGTTGGGGTGCTGCATAAAACCAGAGATTGAAATTAGCACAGATACCGTTCCATAAGCCAAATATGTAATAGACAAGAGCTACTCCTTGCTCAGCGATGTTGACTCAACACCCCATATTAAACGCCTAAGAATATACCTGACTAGTAAGAATCTTAAAACCTATGGATTTATATGCCTCCGAAAGAGAATCAAGTGTGTGTACAGCGGCATAAACGCAGCAGTGATAGGATTGGTGAGGATCGGTGAGCAAATGCAGAAACTTTCAAGTCATATTGCATGGTACCCATTCCATGGGTCTCAACTCTCCAGGTTTAAGGGATTCTTCCTTCAGCTAAAACATGCATGTGGAACCCAGACTATGATCCACCGTGTGATTGGGAAACGTGTTCAAAGGTGTCTCAGTTTTCGTCCCCTGGTACTCGGGTGCAACATTCCAGACGCTTTACTAACACTCTCCCCACTTGGAGAGTCAGTGCCTTTAACCTCCTGTTTGTCCCAGTTTGCAATTTCTGCGGAAAATGAACAGGAATAGGGAGAACCAATGAGAGACTAGCTGGAGGTGTCTGGACGGGCAAATTTAACCCTCATTTCTCACCAGGAAGAGGAATTAACCAAAGGCTCAGCGTGCCATGCCGGAACCACACTAGGGCCTGAAGCAATCCTGCAGTGTTGCGGCCAGCTCAGAAGAAAGCGAGTTGAAGAAAGGAGCTCAGGGGCGCTGTCTTTCACAAACCAGCAGAGTTATAAATGACAGCTATCGTCCAAAAATATACTGAAGTAAGGCTGCCAAGAGGACTTGAAAGCGGGGCAGAATTGCAGGAAACCGATTTCAGGAGGTAGACTGGAATTGCATGTAAAGCATAGGAAAAGAGGCAGAACGTCCACAATGATGCACTTGGCCAAAAAGGGCGTATGCGTTTTTTCCTGAATATATTCAGGAAAAAACACATACGCCCTTTTTGGCCAACCAAGCAAGCTTGCAAAGGAAATCTGCACTACAATGAAGTCTCACTGCCCCCCGGTCAAAAGGGCCATCTGAAAAATGTGTAAAATCCAGAAAGGCAGGACAGGCCATGGAGAACTGGGAGCCTTGTTATGCTGATGGGCGGGATGTAAATTGCCAACAGCCACTCTGGAGAAGTGTATGGTGTTTCCTGAAACATCTACAAAACAAAGCAACAGAGCCTAGGGCACTTCCACTTATGGTCCTATAGCTTAGGGAAATTAAAATCAAAACGACACAGCCACCCCAAAGTTTGGGACGGCTCTGTTTACAAGAACCTCGTTTACGGTACAAGTTCAATATCGCAGAAAGCGAAAAATGGATAAAGAAGTTGTGGTACTTACGTACAATGCAATATCACTCAGCAATGAAATCTATGTCATCAGGCCCGTAGCAGCATAATGAGTGGATTCAGGTACGATGATTCTAAGTGAAATGAGTCACAGAGAAAAAGAAACATCATAAGATATCACTACTACACGGAATGTAAACTTGGCTACACAGGAACTGAATTACAAAACAGAGCAGGGTCTCAAATGTAGAAAACCAACTTATGCTTGCTTAAGGGGAAAGGTGAGTTGGGGTGCTGCATAAAACCAGAGATTGAAATTAGCACAGATACCGTTCCATAAGCCAAATATGTAATAGACAAGAGCTACTCCTTGCTCAACGAAGTGGACTCAACACCCCATATTAAACGCCTAAGAATATACCTGACTAGTAAGAATCTTAAAACCTATGGATTTATATGCCTCCGAAAGAGAATCAAGCGTGTGTACAGCGGCATAAACGAACCAGTGATAGGATTGGTGAAGATCGGTGAGCAAATGCAGACCCTTTGAAGTCATATTGCATGGTACCCATTCCATGGGTCTCAACTCTCCAGGTTTAAGGGATTCTTCCTTCAGCTAAAATATGCATGTGGAACCCAGAGTATGATCCACCGTGTGATCGGGAAACGTGTTCAAATGTGACTCAGTTTTCGTCCCCCGGTACTCGGGTGCAACATTCCAGACGCTTTACTAACACTCTCCCCAATTGGAGAGTCAGTGCCTTTAACCTCCTGTTTGTCCCAGTTTGCAATTTCTGCGGAAAATGAACAGGAATAGGGAGAACCAATGAGAGACTAGCTGGAGGTGTCTGGACGGGCAAATTTAACTCTCATTTCCCACCAGGAAGAGGAATTAACCAAAGGCTCAGCGTGCCATGCCGGAACCACACTAGGGCCTGAAGCAATCGTGCAGTGTTGCGGCCAGCTCACAAGAAAGCGAGTTGAAGAAAGGAGCTCAGGGGCACTGTCATTCACAAACCTGCAGAGTTATAAATGACAGCTATCGTCCAAAAATATATTGAAGTAAGGCTGCCAAGAGGACTTGAAAGCGGGGCAGAATTGCAGGAAACCAATTTCAGGAGGTAGACTGGAATTGCATGTAAAGCATAGGAAAAGAGGCAGAACGTCCACAATGATGCACTTGGCCAAAAAGGGCGTATGCGTTTTTTCCTGAATATATTCAGGAAAAAACGCATACGCCCTTTTTGGCCAACCAAGCAAGCTTGCAAAGGAAATCTGCACTACAATAAAGTCTCACTGCCCCCCGGTCAAAAGGGCCATCTGAAAAAAGTGTAAAATCCAGAAAGGCAGGACAGGCCATGGAGAACTGGGAGCCTTGGTATGCTGATGGGAGGGATGTAAATTGCCAACAGCCACTCTGGAGAAGTGTATGGTGTTTTCTGAAACATCTACAAAACAAAGCAACAGAGCCTAGGGCACTTCCACTTATGGTCCTATAGCTTAGGGAAATTAAAATCAAAACGACACAGCCACCCCAAAGTTTGGGACGGCTCTGTTTACAAGAACCTCGTTTACGGTACAATTTCAATATCGCAGAAAGCGAAAAATGGATAAAGAAGTTGTGGTACTTACGTACAATGCAATATCACTCAGCAATGAAATCTATGTCATCAGGCCCGTAGCAGCATAATGAGTGGATTCAGGTACGATGATTCTAAGTGAAATGAGTCACAGAGAAAAAGAAACATCATAAGATATCACTACTACACGGAATGTAAACTTGGCTACACAGGAACTGAATTACAAAACAGAGCAGGGTCTCAAATGTAGAAAACCAACTTATGCTTGCTTAAGGGGAAAGGTGAGTTGGGGTGCTGCATAAAACCAGAGATTGAAATTAGCACAGATACCGTTCCATAAGCCAAATATGTAATAGACAAGAGCTACTCCTTGCTCAACGAAGTGGACTAAACACCCCATATTAAACGCCTAAGAATATACCTGACTAGTAAGAATCTTAAAACCTATGGATTTATATGCCTCCGAAAGAGAATCAAGCGTGTGTACAGCGGCATAAACGAACCAGTGATAGGATTGGTGAAGATCGGTGAGCAAATGCAGACCCTTTGAAGTCATATTGCATGGTACCCATTCCATGGGTCTCAACTCTCCAGGTTTAAGGGATTCTTCCTTCAGCTAAAATATGCATGTGGAACCCAGAGTATGATCCACCGTGTGATCGGGAAACGTGTTCAAATGTGACTCAGTTTTCGTCCCCCGGTACTCGGGTGCAACATTCCAGACGCTTTACTAACACTCTCCCCAATTGGAGAGTCAGTGCCTTTAACCTCCTGTTTGTCCCAGTTTGCAATTTCTGCGGAAAATGAACAGGAATAGGGAGAACCAATGAGAGACTAGCTGGAGGTGTCTGGACGGGCAAATTTAACTCTCATTTCCCACCAGGAAGAGGAATTAACCAAAGGCTCAGCGTGCCATGCCGGAACCACACTAGGGCCTGAAGCAATCGTGCAGTGTTGCGGCCAGCTCACAAGAAAGCGAGTTGAAGAAAGGAGCTCAGGGGCACTGTCATTCACAAACCTGCAGAGTTATAAATGACAGCTATCGTCCAAAAATATATTGAAGTAAGGCTGCCAAGAGGACTTGAAAGCGGGGCAGAATTGCAGGAAACCAATTTCAGGAGGTAGACTGGAATTGCATGTAAAGCATAGGAAAAGAGGCAGAACGTCCACAATGATGCACTTGGCCAAAAAGGGCGTATGCGTTTTTTCCTGAATATATTCAGGAAAAAACGCATACGCCCTTTTTGGCCAACCAAGCAAGCTTGCAAAGGAAATCTGCACTACAATAAAGTCTCACTGCCCCCCGGTCAAAAGGGCCATCTGAAAAAAGTGTAAAATCCAGAAAGGCAGGACAGGCCATGGAGAACTGGGAGCCTTGGTATGTTGATGGGAGGGATGTAAATTGCCAACAGCCACTCTGGAGAAGTGTATGGTGTTTTCTGAAACATCTACAAAACAAAGCAACAGAGCCTAGGGCACTTCCACTTATGGTCCTATAGCTTAGGGAAATTAAAATCCAAAAGACACAGCCACCCCAAAGTTTGGGACGGCTCTGTTTACAAGAACCTCATTTACGGTACAAGTTCAATATCGCAGAAAGCGAAAAATGGATAAAGAAGTTGTGGTACTTACGTACAATGCAATATCACTCAGCAATGAAATCTATGTCATCAGGCCCGTAGCAGCATAATGAGTGGATTCAGGTACGATGATTCTAAGTGAAATAAGTCACACAGAAAAAGAAACATCATAAGATATCACTACTACACGGAATGTAAACTTGGCTACACAGGAACTGAATTACAAAACAGAACAGGGTCTCAAATGTAGAAAACCAACTTATGCTTGCTTAAGGTGAAAGGTGAGTTGGGGTGCTGCATAAAACCAGAGATTGAAATTAGCACAGATACCGTTCCATAAGCCAAATATGTAATAGACAAGAGCTACTCCTTGCTCAGCGATGTTGACTCAACACCCCATATTAAACGCCTAAGAATATACCTGACTAGTAAGAATCTTAAAACCTATGGATTTATATGCCTCCGAAAGAGAATCAAGTGTGTGTACAGCGGCATAAACGCAGCAGTGATAGGATTGGTGAGGATCGGTGAGCAAATGCAGAAACTTTCAAGTCATATTGCATGGTACCCATTCCATGGGTCTCAACTCTCCAGGTTTAAGGGATTCTTCCTTCAGCTAAAACATGCATGTGGAACCCAGACTATGATCCACCGTGTGATTGGGAAACGTGTTCAAAGGTGTCTCAGTTTTCGTCCCCTGGTACTCGGGTGCAACATTCCAGACGCTTTACTAACACTCTCCCCACTTGGAGAGTCAGTGCCTTTAACCTCCTGTTTGTCCCAGTTTGCAATTTCTGCGGAAAATGAACAGGAATAGGGAGAACCAATGAGAGACTAGCTGGAGGTGTCTGGACGGGCAAATTTAACCCTCATTTCTCACCAGGAAGAGGAATTAACCAAAGGCTCAGCGTGCCATGCCGGAACCACACTAGGGCCTGAAGCAATCCTGCAGTGTTGCGGCCAGCTCAGAAGAAAGCGAGTTGAAGAAAGGAGCTCAGGGGCGCTGTCATTCACAAACCAGCAGAGTTATAAATGACAGCTATCGTCCAAAAATATACTGAAGTAAGGCTGCCAAGAGGACTTGAAAGCGGGGCAGAATTGCAGGAAACCGATTTCAGGAGGTAGACTGGAATTGCATGTAAAGCATAGGAAAAGAGGCAGAACGTCCACAATGATGCACTTGGCCAAAAAGGGCGTATGCGTTTTTTCCTGAATATATTCAGGAAAAAACACATACGCCCTTTTTGGCCAACCAAGCAAGCTTGCAAAGGAAATCTGCACTACAATGAAGTCTCACTGCCCCCCGGTCAAAAGGGCCATCTGAAAAATGTGTAAAATCCAGAAAGGCAGGACAGGCCATGGAGAACTGGGAGCCTTGTTATGCTGATGGGCGGGATGTAAATTGCCAACAGCCACTCTGGAGAAGTGTATGGTGTTTCCTGAAACATCTACAAAACAAAGCAACAGAGCCTAGGGCACTTCCACTTATGGTCCTATAGCTTAGGGAAATTAAAATCAAAACGACACAGCCACCCCAAAGTTTGGGACGGCTCTGTTTACAAGAACCTCGTTTACGGTACAAGTTCAATATCGCAGAAAGCGAAAAATGGATAAAGAAGTTGTGGTACTTACGTACAATGCAATATCACTCAGCAATGAAATCTATGTCATCAGGCCCGTAGCAGCATAATGAGTGGATTCAGGTACGATGATTCTAAGTGAAATGAGTCACAGAGAAAAAGAAACATCATAAGATATCACTACTACACGGAATGTAAACTTGGCTACACAGGAACTGAATTACAAAACAGAGCAGGGTCTCAAATGTAGAAAACCAACTTATGCTTGCTTAAGGGGAAAGGTGAGTTGGGGTGCTGCATAAAACCAGAGATTGAAATTAGCACAGATACCATTCCATAAGCCAAATATGTAATAGACAAGAGCTACTCCTTGCTCAACGAAGTGGACTCAACACCCCATATTAAACGCCTAAGAATATACCTGACTAGTAAGAATCTTAAAACCTATGGATTTATATGCCTCCGAAAGAGAATCAAGCGTGTGTACAGCGGCATAAACGAAGCAGTGATAGGATTGGTGAAGATCAGTGAGCAAATGCAGACCCTTTGAAGTCATATTGCATGGTACCCATTCCATGGGTCTCAACTCTCCAGGTTTAAGGGATTCTTCCTTCAGCTAAAATATGCATGTGGAACCCAGAGTATGATCCACCGTGTGATCGGGAAACGTGTTCAAATGTGACTCAGTTTTCGTCCCCCGGTACTCGGGTGCAACATTCCAGACGCTTTACTAACACTCTCCCCAATTGGAGAGTCAGTGCCTTTAACCTCCTGTTTGTCCCAGTTTGCAATTTCTGCGGAAAATGAACAGGAATAGGGAGAACCAATGAGAGACTAGCTGGAGGTGTCTGGACGGGCAAATTTAACTCTCATTTCCCACCAGGAAGAGGAATTAACCAAAGGCTCAGCGTGCCATGCCGGAACCACACTAGGGCCTGAAGCAATCCTGCAGTGTTGCGGCCAGCTCACAAGAAAGCGAGTTGAAGAAAGGAGCTCAGGGGCACTGTCATTCACAAACCTGCAGAGTTATAAATGACAGCTATCGTCCAAAAATATATTGAAGTAAGGCTGCCAAGAGGACTTGAAAGCGGGGCAGAATTGCAGGAAACCAATTTCAGGAGGTAGACTGGAATTGCATGTAAAGCATAGGAAAAGAGGCAGAACGTCCACAATGATGCACTTGGCCAAAAAGGGCGTATGCGTTTTTTCCTGAATATATTCAGGAAAAAACGCATACGCCCTTTTTGGCCAACCAAGCAAGCTTGCAAAGGAAATCTGCACTACAATAAAGTCTCACTGCCCCCCGGTCAAAAGGGCCATCTGAAAAAAGTGTAAAATCCAGAAAGGCAGGACAGGCCATGGAGAACTGGGAGCCTTGGTATGCTGATGGGAGGGATGTAAATTGCCAACAGCCACTCTGGAGAAGTGTATGGTGTTTTCTGAAACATCTACAAAACAAAGCAACAGAGCCTAGGGCACTTCCACTTATGGTCCTATAGCTTAGGGAAATTAAAATCCAAAAGACACAGCCACCCCAAAGTTTGGGACGGCTCTGTTTACAAGAACCTCATTTACGGTACAAGTTCAATATCGCAGAAAGCGAAAAATGGATAAAGAAGTTGTGGTACTTACGTACAATGCAATATCACTCAGCAATGAAATCTATGTCATCAGGCCCGTAGCAGCATAATGAGTGGATTCAGGTACGATGATTCTAAGTGAAATAAGTCACACAGAAAAAGAAACATCATAAGATATCACTACTACACGGAATGTAAACTTGGCTACACAGGAACTGAATTACAAAACAGAACAGGGTCTCAAATGTAGAAAACCAACTTATGCTTGCTTAAGGGGAAAGGTGAGTTGGGGTGCTGCATAAAACCAGAGATTGAAATTAGCACAGATACCGTTCCATAAGCCAAATATGTAATAGACAAGAGCTACTCCTTGCTCAGCGATGTTGACTCAACACCCCATATTAAACGCCTAAGAATATACCTGACTAGTAAGAATCTTAAAACCTATGGATTTATATGCCTCCGAAAGAGAATCAAGTGTGTGTACAGCGGCATAAACGCAGCAGTGATAGGATTGGTGAGGATCGGTGAGCAAATGCAGAAACTTTCAAGTCATATTGCATGGTACCCATTCCATGGGTCTCAACTCTCCAGGTTTAAGGGATTCTTCCTTCAGCTAAAACATGCATGTGGAACCCAGACTATGATCCACCGTGTGATTGGGAAACGTGTTCAAAGGTGTCTCAGTTTTCGTCCCCTGGTACTCGGGTGCAACATTCCAGACGCTTTACTAACACTCTCCCCACTTGGAGAGTCAGTGCCTTTAACCTCCTGTTTGTCCCAGTTTGCAATTTCTGCGGAAAATGAACAGGAATAGGAAGAACCAATGAGAGACTAGCTGGAGGTATCTGGACGGGCAAATTTAACCCTCATTTCTCACCAGGAAGAGGAATTAACCAAAGGCTCAGCGTGCCATGCCGGAACCACACTAGGGCCTGAAGCAATCCTGCAGTGTTGCGGCCAGCTCAGAAGAAAGCGAGTTGAAGAAAGGAGCTCAGGGGCGCTGTCATTCGCAAACCTACAGAGTTATAAATGACAGCTATCGTCCAAAAATATATTGAAGTAAGGCTGCCAAGAGGACTTGAAAGCGGGGCAGAATTGCAGGAAACCAATTTCAGGAGGTAGACTGGAATTGCATGTAAAGCATAGGAAAAGAGGCAGAACGTCCACAATGATGCACTTGGCCAAAAAGGGCGTATGCGTTTTTTCCTGAATATATTCAGGAAAAAACGCATACGCCCTTTTTGGCCAACCAAGCAAGCTTGCAAAGGAAATCTGCACTACAATAAAGTCTCACTGCCCCCCGGTCAAAAGGGCCATCTGAAAAAAGTGTAAAATCCAGAAAGGCAGGACAGGCCATGGAGAACTGGGAGCCTTGGTATGCTGATGGGAGGGATGTAAATTGCCAACAGCCACTCTGGAGAAGTGTATGGTGTTTTCTGAAACATCTACAAAACAAAGCAACAGAGCCTAGGGCACTTCCACTTATGGTCCTATAGCTTAGGGAAATTAAAATCCAAAAGACACAGCCACCCCAAAGTTTGGGACGGCTCTGTTTACAAGAACCTCATTTACGGTACAAGTTCAATATCGCAGAAAGCGAAAAATGGATAAAGAAGTTGTGGTACTTACGTACAATGCAATATCACTCAGCAATGAAATCTATGTCATCAGGCCCGTAGCAGCATAATGAGTGGATTCAGGTACGATGATTCTAAGTGAAATAAGTCACACAGAAAAAGAAACATCATAAGATATCACTACTACACGGAATGTAAACTTGGCTACACAGGAACTGAATTACAAAACAGAACAGGGTCTCAAATGTAGAAAACCAACTTATGCTTGCTTAAGGTGAAAGGTGAGTTGGGGTGCTGCATAAAACCAGAGATTGAAATTAGCACAGATACCGTTCCATAAGCCAAATATGTAATAGACAAGAGCTACTCCTTGCTCAGCGATGTTGACTCAACACCCCATATTAAACGCCTAAGAATATACCTGACTAGTAAGAATCTTAAAACCTATGGATTTATATGCCTCCGAAAGAGAATCAAGTGTGTGTACAGCGGCATAAACGCAGCAGTGATAGGATTGGTGAGGATCGGTGAGCAAATGCAGAAACTTTCAAGTCATATTGCATGGTACCCATTCCATGGGTCTCAACTCTCCAGGTTTAAGGGATTCTTCCTTCAGCTAAAACATGCATGTGGAACCCAGACTATGATCCACCGTGTGATTGGGAAACGTGTTCAAAGGTGTCTCAGTTTTCGTCCCCTGGTACTCGGGTGCAACATTCCAGACGCTTTACTAACACTCTCCCCACTTGGAGAGTCAGTGCCTTTAACCTCCTGTTTGTCCCAGTTTGCAATTTCTGCGGAAAATGAACAGGAATAGGGAGAACCAATGAGAGACTAGCTGGAGGTGTCTGGACGGGCAAATTTAACCCTCATTTCTCACCAGGAAGAGGAATTAACCAAAGGCTCAGCGTGCCATGCCGGAACCACACTAGGGCCTGAAGCAATCCTGCAGTGTTGCGGCCAGCTCAGAAGAAAGCGAGTTGAAGAAAGGAGCTCAGGGGCGCTGTCATTCACAAACCAGCAGAGTTATAAATGACAGCTATCGTCCAAAAATATACTGAAGTAAGGCTGCCAAGAGGACTTGAAAGCGGGGCAGAATTGCAGGAAACCGATTTCAGGAGGTAGACTGGAATTGCATGTAAAGCATAGGAAAAGAGGCAGAATGTCCACAATGATGCACTTGGCCAAAAAGGGCGTATGCGTTTTTTCCTGAATATATTCAGGAAAAAACACATACGCCCTTTTTGGCCAACCAAGCAAGCTTGCAAAGGAAATCTGCACTACAATGAAGTCTCACTGCCCCCCGGTCAAAAGGGCCATCTGAAAAATGTGTAAAATCCAGAAAGGCAGGACAGGCCATGGAGAACTGGGAGCCTTGTTATGCTGATGGGCGGGATGTAAATTGCCAACAGCCACTCTGGAGAAGTGTATGGTGTTTCCTGAAACATCTACAAAACAAAGCAACAGAGCCTAGGGCACTTCCACTTATGGTCCTATAGCTTAGGGAAATTAAAATCAAAACGACACAGCCACCCCAAAGTTTGGGACGGCTCTGTTTACAAGAACCTCGTTTACGGTACAAGTTCAATATCGCAGAAAGCGAAAAATGGATAAAGAAGTTGTGGTACTTACGTACAATGCAATATCACTCAGCAATGAAATCTATGTCATCAGGCCCGTAGCAGCATAATGAGTGGATTCAGGTACGATGATTCTAAGTGAAATGAGTCACAGAGAAAAAGAAACATCATAAGATATCACTACTACACGGAATGTAAACTTGGCTACACAGGAACTGAATTACAAAACAGAGCAGGGTCTCAAATGTAGAAAACCAACTTATGCTTGCTTAAGGGGAAAGGTGAGTTGGGGTGCTGCATAAAACCAGAGATTGAAATTAGCACAGATACCGTTCCATAAGCCAAATATGTAATAGACAAGAGCTACTCCTTGCTCAACGAAGTGGACTCAACACCCCATATTAAACGCCTAAGAATATACCTGACTAGTAAGAATCTTAAAACCTATGGATTTATATGCCTCCGAAAGAGAATCAAGCGTGTGTACAGCGGCATAAACGAAGCAGTGATAGGATTGGTGAAGATCGGTGAGCAAATGCAGACCCTTTGAAGTCATATTGCATGGTACCCATTCCATGGGTCTCAACTCTCCAGGATTAAGGGATTCTTCCTTCAGCTAAAATATGCATGTGGAACCCAGAGTATGATCCACCGTGTGATCGGGAAACGTGTTAAAATGTGACTCAGTTTTCGTCCCCCGGTACTCGGGTGCAACATTCCAGACGCTTTACTAACACTCTCCCCAATTGGAGAGTCAGTGCCTTTAACCTCCTGTTTGTCCCAGTTTGCAATTTCTGCGGAAAATGAACAGGAATAGGGAGAACCAATGAGAGACTAGCTGGAGGTGTCTGGACGGGCAAATTTAACTCTCATTTCCCACCAGGAAGAGGAATTAACCAAAGGCTCAGCGTGCCATGCCGGAACCACACTAGGGCCTGAAGCAATCCTGCAGTGTTGCGGCCAGCTCACAAGAAAGCGAGTTGAAGAAAGGAGCTCAGGGGCACTGTCATTCACAAACCTGCAGAGTTATAAATGACAGCTATCGTCCAAAAATATATTGAAGTAAGGCTGCCAAGAGGACTTGAAAGCGGGGCAGAATTGCAGGAAACCGATTTCAGGAGGTAGACTGGAATTGCATGTAAAGCATAGGAAAAGAGGCAGAACGTCCACAGTGATGCACTTGGCCAAAAAGGGCGTATGCGTTTTTTCCTGAATATATTCAGGAAAAAACGCATACGCCCTTTTTGGCCAACCAAGCAAGCTTGCAAAGGAAATCTGCACTACAATGAAGTCTCACTGCCCCCCAGTCAAAAGGGCCATCTGAAAAAAGTGTAAAATCAAGAAAGGCAGGACAAGCCATGGAACGTGGGAGCCTTGTTATGCTGATGGGTGGGATGTAAATTGCCAACAGCCACTCTGGAGAAGTGTATGGTGTTTCCTGAAACATCTAAAAAACAAAGCAACAAAGCCTAGGGCATTTCCGCTTATGGTTCTATAGCTTAGGGAAATTAAAATCAAAAAGCACAGCCACCCCAAAGTTTGGGATGGCTCTGTTTACAAGAACCTCGTTTACGGTACAAGTTCAATATCGCAGAAATCGAAAAATGGATAAAGAAGTTGTAGTACTTACGTACAATGCAATATCACTCAGCAATGAAATCTATGTCAACAGGCCCGTAGCAGCATAATGAGTGGATTCAGGTACGATGATTCTAAGTGAAATAAGTCACACAGAAAAAGAAACATCATAAGATATCACTACTACACGGAATGTAAACTTGGCTACACAGGAACTGAATTACAAAACAGAGCAGGGTCTCAAATGTAGAAAACCAACTTATGCTTGCTTAAGGGGAAAGGTGAGTTGGGGTGCTGCATAAAACCAGAGATTGAAATTAGCACAGATACCGTTCCATAAGCCAAATATGTAATAGACAAGAGCTACTCCTTGCTCAACGAAGTGGACTCAACACCCCATATTAAACGCCTAAGAATATACCTGACTAGTAAGAATCTTAAAACCTATGGATTTATATGTCTCCGAAAGAGAATCAAGCGTGTGTACAGTGGCATAAACGCAACAGTGATAGGATTGGTGAGGATCGGTGAGCAAATGCAGACCCTTTGAAGTCATATTGCATAGTACCCATTCCATGGGTCTCAACTCTCCAGGTTTAAGGGATTCTTCCTTCAGCTAAAACATGCATGTGGAACCCAGAGTATGATCCACCGTGTGATTAGGAAACGTGTTCAAAGGTGTCTCAGTTTTCGTCCCCTGGTACTCGGGTGCAACATTCCAGACGCTTTACTAACACTCTCCCCACTTGGAGAGTCAGTGCCTTTAACCTCCTGTTTGGCCCAGTTTGCAATTTCTGTGGAAAATGAACAGGAATAGGGAGAACCAATGAGAGACTAGCTGGAGGTGTCTGGACGGGCAAATTTAACTCTCATTTCCCACCAGGAAGCGGAATTAACCAAAGGCTCAGAGTGCAGTGCCGGAACCACACTAGGGCCTGAAGCAATCCTGCGGTGTTGCGGCCAGCTCACAAGAAAGCGAGTTGAAGAAAGGAGCTCAGGGGCACTGTCATTCACAAACCTGCAGAGTTATAAATGACAGCTATCGTCCAAAAATATATTGAAGTAAGGCCGCCAAGAGGACTCGAAAGCGGTGCAGAATTGCAGGAAACCAATTTCAGGAGGTAGATAGGAATTGCCTTTAAAGCATAGGAAAAGAGACAGAACTTGGAAAATAATGCACTTGGCAAAAAAGGGCATATGTGTTTTATCCAGAGCTCTCATAACCGAGGGGAGGAGATTCCCAGCAGGCTCCAACTGCCACCTGAGGGCTCATGTTGTCAAGGCAACGTGAGCAAGCCAGGCAGGAGTTACCTCACAGCAGAGATCCCACCTCACAGAAGGGTGAGAAACCCAGCCAACATCAGACTCTCACCAGAGGGCCCACATTACCAAGGGGATGGGAACCAGGCAGGAGTGTCTTCACACCAGTGTGGCCACATCATCAAAAGGTGAGGTACTCAGCACATGTGTCCTCAAACCAGAGGACCCACATCACTAAAGGCCTCGGAGTGAGGCAGGCAGGAGTAGCCTCACAACACTGGGCCCATAGAATAAAAAAGTGAGGAATCCAGCAGTTGGAACCTCCCAGCAGGGGGCCCAGAGCACCGAGGCTATGGGATCCAGGCCACAGTGAACTCACAGAAGAGGGCCCATGTCATGAAACTGAGCAACCCAGCCATTGGGACCTCAGAGCAGGAGGCCCACATCCCCATGGGGATATAAATCTGGTAGGAGTGTCCTCGCACCACTGAAAACGTATCAGAAAATTTTGGGAGACCAGTAGTTAGAGCCTGATGCCAGAGGAACCTCATCACCAAGGGAAGGAGGCTCCCAGCAGGCTCCAACGGCCACCAGAGGGCTGACGTCGCCAAGGCGATGTGTGCCAACCAGGCACGAATGACCTCACAACAGAGGGCCCACCTCAGAGAAGTGTGACGAACCCAGTCAGGATCAGACTCGCACCAGAGGGCCCACATCACCAAATGGATTGGAACCAGGCAGGAGTGTCCTCACATGAGTAGGGCCACATCATCTAAAGGTGAGGAACCCAGAACACGTGGCTTCAAACCATAGGACACGCATCACCAAGGGGCTGGGGGTGAGGCAGGCAGGAGGAGCCTCACAACAGAGGGCCCAAAAATAAGGAAGGTGAGGAATCCAGCAGTTGCAACCTCCCAGCAGGCGACCCAGAGCACAGAGGCTAGGGGATCCAAGCCAGAGTGAACTAACACCAGACAGCCCACATCATGAAACTGTGAGCAACCCAGACATTGGGACCTCAGAGCAGAAGGCCCACATCCCCATGGTGATGGGAACATGACAGGAGTGTCCTGGCATCACTGGGCTCACATCAGAAAACGTGGGGTGCTCAGAAGTTAGGGCCTGACGCTAGAGGGCACTCATCACCGAGGGGAGGAGGCTCCCAGCAGGCTCCAGCTGCCACCAGAGGGCCAACGTCACCAAGGCGATGTGTGCCAGCCCGGCAGGAGTGACCTCACAGCAGAGGCCCCACCTCACAGAAGGGTGAGGAACACAGCCAGGATCAGACTCTCACCAGAGGGCCCACATCACCAAGGGGAAGGGAACCAGGAAGGAGTGTCCCCACATCAGTGGGACAACATCATCGAAAGGTGAGGATCCCAGCACATGTAGCCTCAAACCAGAGGAACCACATCACCAAGGGGTTCGGAATGAGGCTGGCAGGACCGGCCTCACAACACAGGGTCCATAGAATATAAAAGTTGAGGAATCCAGCAGTTGGAACCTCCCAGCAAGCGGCCCAGAGCACCGAGGCTATGGGATCCAGGCCGCAGTGAACTCACAGCAGAGGGCCCACATCATGAACCTGTGAGCAGCCCAGCCGTTGGGACCTCAGAACAGAAGGCCCACATCCCCATTGGGATGGGAACCTGGCAGGAGTGGCTTCGCACCACTTAGCACATATCAGAAAATGTTAGGAGCCCAGCAGTTAGGGCCTGACACCAGGGGGCCCTCATAACTGAGGGGAGGAGACTCCCAGCAGGTTCCAACTGCCAACAGAGGGCCCACGTCTACAAGGTGGCATGCGCCAGCCAGGCAGTAGTGACCTCACAACAGAGGGCCTATCTCACAGAAGGGTGAGGAACCGAGGTAGGATGAGACTCTTGCCAGAGGGCCCACAACACCAAGGGGATGGGAACCAGTCAGGACTGTCCTCTCACCAGTGGGGCCACATCATCGAAAGGTGAGGAACCCAGCACATGCGACCTCATATCAGAGGACATACATCACAAAGGGGATGGGAGTGAGGCAGGTAGGAGTAGCCTAAAAACAGAGGGCCCAAAGAATAAAAAAGGTGAGGAATCCAGCATTTGGAACCTCCCAGCAGGCGGCCGAGAGCACAGAAGCTATGGGATGCAGGCAGGAGTGAACTAACAGCAGAGAGCCCACATCATGAAACTGTGAGCAACCCAGGCGTTGGGACCTCAGAGCAGAAAGCCCACATCCCCATGGGGATGGGAACCTGACAGGAGTGTCCTGGCATCACTGGGCTCACATCAGAAAATGTGGGGAGCCCAGCAGTTAGGGCCTGATGCTAGAGGGCTGTCATCACCGAGGGCAGGAGGCTCCCAGCAGGTTCCATGTGCCAACAGAGGGCCCACGTCGCCAAGGTGATGTGTGCAAGTCAGGTAGGATTGACCTCACAGCAGAGGGCCTACCTCACAGAAGAGTGAGGAACCCAGCCAGGATAAGACTGTCACCAGAAGGCCCACATCACCAAGGGGATGGGAACCAGGCAGGAGTGTCCTCACACCAGTGGGGCCACATCATTGAAAGTTGCGGAACCCAGCATATGTGGCCTCAAACCAGAGGACCCACATCACAAAGGGGATGCGAGTGAGGCAGACAGGAGGAGCATCGCAACACAGGCCCCATAGAATACAAAAGTTGAGGAATCGAGCAGTTGGAACCTTCCAGCAGGCGGCCCAGAGCACAGAGGCTATGGCATCCAGGCCAGAGTGAACTAACAGCAGAGAGCCCACATCATGAAACTGTGAACAACCCAGCCGTTGGGACCTCAGAACAGAAGGCTCACATCCCAATGGGTATGTGAACCTGGATGGAGTGTCTTCGAACCACTGAGCGCACATCACAAAATGTGGGGAGCCCAGCCATTAGGGCCTGACGCCAGAGGGCCCTCATCACCGAGGGGAGGAGGCTCCCAGCAGGCTCCAAGTGCCACCAGAGGGCTCATGTCCACAAGGCGAGGTGAGCAAGCCAGGCAGGAGTGACCTCACAGCAGACGGCCCACCTCACAGATGGGTGAGGAACCCAGCCAGGATCAGACTCTCAACAGAGAGCCCACATCACCAAGGGGATGTGAACCAGGCAGGAGTCTCCTAAGACCATTGGTCCCACATCATCGAAAGGTGAGGAACCCAGCACATGTGGCCTCAAACCAGAGGACACACATCACGAAGGGACTGGGAGTGAGGCAGGCAGGAGGATCCTCACAACAGAGGGCCTAAAAAATTAAAAAAGTGAGGAATCCAGCAGTTGGAACCTTCCAGCAGGCGGCCAAGAACACAGAGCCTATGGGATCCAGGCCACAGTGAACTAACACCAGAGAGCCCACATCATGAAACTGTGATCAACCCAGCCGTTGGAACGTCAGAGCAGAAGGCCCACATCCCCATGGAGATGGGAACCTAAGAGGAGTGCCCGAGCATCACTGGGCTCACTAAGAAAAGTTGGGGAGCCCAGCAGTTAGGGCCTGACATCAGAGGGCCCTCATCACAGAGGTGAGGAGGCTCCCAGCAGGGTCCAAGTGCCACCAGAGGGCTCATGTCAACAAGGCGATGTGAGCAAGCCAGGCAAGAGTTACCTGATAGTAGAGGGCCCACCTCACAGATGGTTGAGGAACCCAGCCAGGATCAGACTCTCACCAGAGGGCCCACATCACAAAGGGGATGGGAACCAGTCAGGATTATCCTCACACCAGTGGGGCCTCATCATCTTAACGTGAGGAACCCAGCACATGTGTCCTCAAACCAGAGGACCCACATCACAAAGGGCCTTGGAGTGAGGCAGGCAGGAGTAGCCTCACAACACAGGGCACATAATATAAAATACGTGAGGATTCCAGCATTTAGACCTTCCAGCAGGCAGCTCAGAACACCGAGGCTATGGGATCCAGGCCACAGTGAACTCACAGCAGAGGACCAACATCATAAAACTGTGAGCAACCCAGGCGTTGGGACCACAGAGCAGAAGGCCCACATCCCCATGGGAATGGGAACCTGGCTGGAGTGTCCTCGCACCACTGGGCGCACATCAGAAAATGTGGGGAGCCCACCATTTAGGGCCTGACGCCAGAGGGCTGTCATCACCGAGAGGAGGAGGCACCCTGCACGCTCCAACTGCCACCAGAGGGCTCACGTCTCCAAGGTGACGTGTGCCAGCCAGTCAGGAGTGACCTCACAGCAGAGGGCCTACCTCACAGAACGTTGAGGAACCCAGCCAGGATTAGACTCTGGCCAGAGGGCCCACCTCACCAAGGGGATGGTAACCAGGCAGGAGTGTCCTCACACGAGTGGGGCCACATCATCGAAAGGTGAGGAACGCAGCACATGTGGCCTCAAGCTATAGGACAGTCATCACCAAGGGGCTGGCAGCGAGGCAGGCAGGAGGAGCCTCACAACAGAGGGCACATAGAATAAAAAAGTTGAGGAATCCAGCAGTTGGAACCTCCCAGCAGGCGGCTCAGAGCACCGATGATAAGGGATCCTTGCCGGAGTGAACTCACAGCAGAGGGCCCACATCATGGTACTGTGAGCAAGCCAGCCGTTTTGACCTCAGAGCAGAAGGCCCATATCCCCATGGGGATGCGAACCTGGCAAGAGTGTCCTCACTCACTTGGCGCACATCAGAAAATGTGGGGAGCCCAGCAGTTATGGCCTTAGGCAAGAGGGCCCTCATCACCGAGGGGAGGAGGATCCCAGCACACTCCAACTGCCACCAGAGGGCCCACGTCGCCAAGGTGACTTGTGCCAGACAGGCATGATTGACCTCACAGAAGAGGGCCCACCTCACAGAAGGGTGAGGAACCCAGCCAGGATCAGACTCTCACCTGAGGGCCCACATCAGCAAGAGGATGGGAACCAGTCAGGACTGTCTTCCCTCCAGTGGGGCCACATCATTGAAAGGTGCGGAACCCAGCACATGTGGCCTCAAATCAGAGGACACATATCACAAAGGGAATGGGAGTGAGGCAGGCAGGAGTAGCTTAAAAACAGAGGGCCCAAAGAATAAGAAAGGTGAGGAATCCAGCAGTTGGAACCTCCCAGCAGGCAGCCGAGAGCACAGAAGCTATGGGATGCAGGCAGGAGTGAACTAACAGCAGAGAGCCCACATCATGAAACTGTGAGCAACCCAGGCGTTGGGACCTCAGAGCAGAAGGCCCACATCCCAATGGGGATGTGAACCTGGATGGAGTGTCCTCGCACCACTGGGCGCACATCACGAAATGTGGGGAGCCCAGCTCTTAGGGCCTGACGCCAGAGGGCCCTCATCACCGAGGGGAGGAGGCTCCCAGCAGGCTCCAAGTGCCACCAGAGGGCTCATGTCCACAAGGCGAGGTGAGCAAGCGAGGGAGGAGTGACCTCACAGCAGACGGCCCACCTCACAGATGGGTGAAGAACCCAGCCAGGATCAGACTCTCAACAGAGGGCCCACATCACCAAGGGGATGTGAACCAGGCAGGAGTCTCCTAAGACCATTGGTCCCACATCATTGAAAGGTGAGGAACCCAGCACATGTGGCCTCAAACCAGAGGACACACATCACGAAGGGGCTGGGAGTGAGGCAGGCAGGAGGATCCTCACAACAGAGAGCCCAAAAAATTAAAAAAGTGAGGAATCCAGCAGTTGGAACCTCCCAGCAGGCGGCCAAGGACACAGAGGCTATGGGATCCAGGCCACAGTGAACTAACACCAGAGAGCCCACATCATGAAACTGTGATCAACCCAGCCGTTGGAACGTCAGAGCAGAAGGCCCACATCCCCATGGAGATGCGAACCTAAGAGGAGTGCCCGAGCATCACTGGGCTCACTAAGAAAAGTTGGGGAGCCCAGCAGTTAGGGCCTGACGTCAGAGGGCCCTCATCACCGGGGGGCGGAGATTCCCAGCACGCTCCAACTGCCACCACACAGCTGACTTCACCAAGGCATTGTGTGCCAGCCATGCAGGAGTGACCTATCAGCAGAGGGTCTCCCTCACAGAAGGGTGAGGAACACAGCCAGGAACAGACTCTCACCAGTGTGTCCGCATAACCACGTGGATGAGAACCAGGCAGGAGTGTCCTCACACTAGTGGGGCCACATCATCGAAAGGTGAGGAACCCAGCAAAGGTGGCCACAAACCAGAGGACCCACATCACCAAGGGGTTGAGAGTGAGGTAGGTGTCTGGACAGGCATATTTAACACTCATTTCCCACCAGGAAGAGGAATTAACCAAAGGCTCAGCGTGCCCTGCCAGAAGCAGATTAGGGCCTGAAGCAGTCTTGCAGGTTTGCGGCCAGCTCACAAGAAAGCGAGTTGAAGAGAGGAGCTCAGGGGCCCTGTAATTCACAAACCTGCAGAGTTATAAATGACAGATAACGTCCAAAAATATATTGAAGTAAGGCTGCGAAGTGGACTTGAAAGCGGGGCAGAATTTCAGGAAACCGATTTCAGGAGGTAAACTGGATTTGCATTTAAAGCATAGGAAAAGAGGCAGAACATCGACAATGATGCACTTGGCAAAAAAGGACGTATGAGTTTGTTCCTGAATATATTCAGGAAAAAACACATACGCCCTTTTTGGCAAACCAAGCAAGCTTGCAATGGAAATCCGAACTACTATGAAGTGTCATTTCCCCCCGGTCTAAAGGGCCATCTGAAAAAAGTGTAAAATCCAGAAAGGCAAGACAGGCCATGGGGAAAAAGGAGCCTTGTTATGCTGATGGGCGGGATGTAAATTGCCAACAGCCACTCTGGAGAAGTGTATGGTGTTTCCTGATACATCTGAAAAACAAAGCAACAGAGTCTAGGGCATTTCCACGTATGGTCCTATAGCTTAGGGAAATTAAAATCAAAAAGACACAGCCACCCCAAAATTTGGGATGGCTCTGTTTACAGGAACCTCTTCTACGGTACAAGTTAAATATCCCAGAGAACAAATAATTGATAAAGAAGTTGCGGTACTTACGTACAACAGAATACCACTCAGCAATGAAATCTGTGTCACCAGGCCTGTACCAGCATAATGAGTGGATTGAGGCACGATGATTCTAAGTGAAATAAGTCACACAGAAAAAGAAACATCATAAGGTATCACTAATGCACGGAATGTAAACTTGGCTACACATGAACTGAATTACAAAACAGAACAGGGTCTCAAGTTTAGAAAACCAACTTATGCTTGCTTAAGGGGAAAGGTGAGTTGGGGTGCTGCATAAAACCAGAGTTTGAAATTAGCACAGATACCGTTCCATAAGCCAAATATGTAATAGACAAGACCTACCCTTTGCTCAACGAAATGGACTCAACAATGAGGTATCACCTCACACCTGTTAGAATGGGCATCATCTGAAAATCTACAAACAACAAATGCTGGAATGGGTGTGGAGAAAAGGAAGCCTCTTCCACTACTGTTGGGAATATAAATTGATACAGTCACTATGGAGAACAATATGGAGTTTCTTAAGAAACTAATAATAGAATTACCATATGATACAGCAATCCCAGTACTGGACATATACCCAGACAAAACGATAAATCAAAAAGAGACATTCACCGCAATGTTCATTGCATCACTATTTACAATATCGAGGTAATGGAAGCAACCTAAATGGCCACAGACAGACGAATGCATAAAGATGTGGTACATATATAAAATGGAATATTACTAAGCCATGAAAGGAATGAAATTGGGTCATTTGTAGAGACGTAGATGGATCTAGAGACTGTCATACAGAGTGAAGTAAGTCAGAAAGAGAAAAACAAATCTTGTATATTCATGCATATATGTGGAACCTAGAAAAACTGTACAGATTAACCGTTTTGCAAGGCATAAATAGAGCAACAGATGTAGACAACAATCGTATGGACAACAAGGGGGGAAAGCTCTTGGGGGGGTGGTGGTGGGAGGAGTTGAGAGATTGGGATTGGCATGTAAACATTTATATGTATAAAATAGATAACCAATAAGAACCTGCTGTATAAAAATATAAAATAAAATTAAAAATTAAAAAGAAATAAAATTTAAAAAACAAAACAGAAAAAACAATTATTCCCTTCACATACATGTATTTATATGAATAAATTATTTCCATGCTTATATCTGTAAATACAAAAAAGAGGAATAAAATCTACCTTGAACCAAAAACGAAAAAGAGAAAAAAAAAACAGAACCCACCAGTTACTCAGAGGAAAACCGTATCAGGGCCCTTGCTCCAGTTGTAAACAATTCTGAAGTTGGTCAGTGGTGGGGAATCGTCTCCCATTCAGCCAGCAGCCCCCACACAACAAGCGTCCTCATTGCAAAGCTGGGGCACCGTGCCGAGGCATCTGTGAGTGAACGTGAGCTGAGCCCCAGGCCAGTTGCTGCTGAACTGTTCCCACCCTTCCCAGGTAAAACACCTGAATATATACAAGGACTTGAAAGCCTAGAGGCAGGGTCATGGAGCCACATGAGTGACAGCATGCCAGCTGACTTGGTGCCTGCAGGCCAGCCAGGATGGCCCTGGCCCTGGGTGCTCTTCTGGAAGATTTCCATTTCCCTGCCTGAGATACCCGTCCTGTCCCTGCCCCCACTGCTTTTTTCCTTCCTCACCTCTGCCCAGGGAGAAATTCCAGCAGCAGGTATGGGTGACACATCCTCTTCTTTAGCAGGTGGCAGCCTGGCAACTGCTGCAGAAAGTCCAGCAGAGCCCCACTCACACTGGGCCACCCACAAAGCCGTGGCCTCTCACTCCCTCCCACCAGCCCAGCCCCGAGACTGCTGACAGGGCAGAGAAAATGGCGTCAGGCACAGCTGCAGGGGCTCTTGCTGCCTGGAGTGGTATTTATATTGATCTCAACCCAGGCACACCTGGGGAGGGCTGGCCGGCACCGTAAGGCTGCCCAGGTCAGCCAATCATCACCCCTCAGGGGCTCACAGTTGCAGAAAATGGAACTTGCTGAACCGGCCAGGTCCAAGGAACAGGTGTGGGCTCCTGAGAGTCAGGATAGACAAGGGGCTGCAGCTTTGGCTTGTTTTCTAATCATTTTATCTGGCCCATGAGTGGGAGACAACTTCAAGAAAAGCCTCTCCTAATGAGAGGAACCCAGGAGTCAGGGAGAGGAGGGGTGGGTGGTGGTTGGAGACAGAGGCCTGGTGCCCCGGGTGCAGTGGAAGTCTCTGGAAGACCAGGTGGAGGGAGGCCACACAGAGTGATGCCCAGGGTCACAGACCTGTCGGAGCTGCTGTTTGTTAGTTCAAGTCCTGCTCTGAGGTGCTCTGTGTCAGCTCTGAGCGACAGGTGAGATGGGGGTGCTCTTCAATGAGGGCTATGTGCACGGTTCCTGTGTGCCCAGCCCTGCCACGGTACCTGCAAGGGTAGCTCTGTATCCTGGGAGAGGCCTGACCACGAGAGCCCCGTGGGCTGGGTTGGGGGTGGGGTACCTGCCCAGGAGAGCTCCATATCCTGGGATTGGCCTGACCACGAGAGCCCCATGGGCTGCTGGGGACCTGGTAAAGGATGTCAGGACAGTCAGTGAAGCCACCGAGGATATACCTCCAGTTGCTCCTAATTCCTACACCCTGCTGGTCATTCTACCAACCACCAGGACATGGTATTCTGTATTAGTCTTCAATGATGCCTTCTTTTGTATTCCATTAGTCCCAGAGTCACAAGAAATTTTGGCTTGTGAGTGGCAGGACTCAACATACAACTAAAACAATACTTCCGGGCCGTCTTGCCCCAAGGGTTCAAAAATTCCCACATCATCTTTGGGGAAAGCTTAGCTAAAGACCGAAAAGTTCTACCTCTGGAAAAGGAAACCCTCCTTCAATATGCAGACGACATTCTGATCGCCAGCCCTACTAAGGAGGCCTCTGAACTACCAAGCCAATAAAGGATAGAAGTTGTCCAAGAAAAAGCTCAAATATCACAGACTGCGGTGACCTGCCTGGGCTTCATTCTCACACAAGGTCAGAGAAGCCCATCCCAGGAAAGGGAAGAAACCATTTGCAGCCTTACCCCTTTCTAAAACTAGAAGACAGCTTAGGGGTTCCTGGGGAGGCCAGGGTTTGCTGCTTCTGGATCCCTAACTACAGTCTACTAGCTGGGCCTCTATATGAAACACTGAAAGGAAAAGATGATGATCCTTTTGAACAGAATCCAGAAGTGGCCTTTCAAGAATGGAAAGAGCAGTCAATTCAGACCCTTGCCCTGGAACTCCCTAATTGAGCTAAACCCTTTGACCTTTCCATTCCCGGTGAAAGGTGAATCGCCATTGGAGAATTAGTGCAAAAACTGGGACCACTTGAAATGGAACAACGCAAGAATGCCATCCAGGTAAGATAAACTACAGTCACCAAGGGGCTTGGCCCACTGCCACATCTGGCCAAGATACTGGCGGTATCTAAAAACCTGGAAATCAGCAGCCCAAAAGGCCACCTCCCTCCTAAGGGAAAAGGACCCCACGTGGTGATCCTAATCACCAACCATGCCCTGAAGTTCCAGGGTTCGCTCCGTGGGCACACCGACCTCGAGTGAGGAGGCCCTCCAACTCCAACATCCAGAGAGATAACCGGGGGCAACAGGGCACCATGACGACTCGTGTGAACATCACTTGACCTGGAGTTTCTCTCATAAAACAACAATAGTGTGTCCCGAAGGAGTAGACTACTGCTTGCAGGACTTACTGCACCCGGAGGGGAGCTAATAATCTTGGCGGGGGAAACGTATATCACACTGTCACCATAGAAAAGCCTACAGACACCGTGATGATGGTGGCCAATAAGACCGGCTGGACTCCTGTTTACTTCAAAAGGCTGTTGACTCAGTGGTCATCATGGTCCTTGATCACCACTGACCCTGGACTGTCTGGGAGTTGAGCGGGCAGGGCTCTGACACCTGGTGCTGTTTTTACGTTAATTCAGGGGCCTAATTGAAGAAAGAGCAGACTACTGGTCAGAGCATCTAGGCTGGCAGAAACGGTCAGCCTAAGGTGACCAAACAAATGTGGGCCGGGGTGAAACCGGCCCCCACAGCGTCTCTGCACATCTCTTTCCTGGACCCTTAAAGGTCATTAGAATCTATAACACTTCCAATGCTGGTGCTCAGGCGGACGAGCAGGGAGGCAGGGGTCCTGGGGCCAATCAACGTCACCTGGAGGCTGCTGGGGAGAAGTTCTGACCCTCATCCCCTGGTATGAGGGCTCCCAACTCAGCACTCAGCAGTTACAGAAGAAGGGTCTGCACCCTCAGCACTCCAAGAATGAGGAACGGGACAAAAGGCAGAGGAGGGGTTTGTCCCCAGCAAAGCCCATTAAAAATCCCTGGGAGATAAAAATAGAATCTGGGCAATAAAGTCAAGTCTGACCTTTTTTATCCTTTGTGCTTTGTCTAATTTCACGTGCTCCTAGGGTCCCGCATGCAGAGGTTCCACACCCGGCACTTCAGACCAGATTTCCTAGTGCAGAATGGCTGGGTCGACACCTCAGCTCCTGGGGCCCAGTGCAGACTCCGAGATATAGAGCCTGAGCTGCAGCCAACCCGGCCCTCGAGAGCTCCGCCCCCTCCCTCCCACTGACTCTGACAGGATCTCTACACAGCAGCCCAGCCCACAGCCCACGGGGTAGTGCATGCTCTCACCTCTCCATTCTCTGATCAAAATATAAAGTTTCCTTTGCTTGTGAACCAAACTCAGTCTCGATCTGTTGGCCCCAATGACACTGGGCAGGGGGACACTTGTTGGGGTCCGCTCTGGAGGATCAGTAACAGAAATTGAGACTATTGTAACTTCAATGAACAGATGTGTGAGCCAAACTGTAGTTAACATAGAACAGTTTATAAGGCTCGGGTAAAATAAGATGTTTCTAACACTTCCATTTGATATTTCCATCACTTTATTATAAGCAAGTTCAGTGAAAAGGTTTGTCTTATTTGTCAGGTCAATATTAGAGAAATGAAGTGATTTCTTTCCAAGGATGTACATCTAATAATCTTGGTTAAAGCTTCAATCTTGTTTTAAATGCTTTTCCATTGAAAATGATACCTCTCTTTCAGCTCCCCCATTTCTGAGAAGTATAAAATCTTATAATTTATTATTACCAAAGGGGAAAGGTGGGAGGAGGGATAAATTAACAGTTTGGAATTAACACATACACACTGCTATGTATAAAATAGATCATCAACAAGGAACTACTGTATAACACAGGGAACTACACTCAACATTTTGCAATAACCTATAAGGGGAAATAATCGGAAAAAGAATAGATATTTTTATTGACATCATCTATCAATGACAGTTAAAGTGTAACCTAAGGGAAGCTGGTGGTGAGTGCTTCTGACCCTGAAGACTTCAATCATCTAAAGTTTGGACTCTGCCTACTCCCCAAGGCCCTTCATGAACATATGTGTAGCCATAGCTTAAAAAATTCCCCAGTTTGGGTTTCGGGGAGACACTGATTTTGAAAAAGCTCTGGTGTTCTCCTTACATGAATGGGACTCTTCCTACTGCTAAAACATGTCTGTCACACCCAGAGGATGGTATACCGTCTGATCGGGAAGAGTTTGAAAAAGGCATCTCATCTCCTCATCTCCTGGTGCTCGGGTTCACCCCTCCAGGGTCTTTACTAACAGTCTCCCCACTTGGAGATGTCAGCACTGTCAACATCCTGTTGCGTACAGTTTGGAATTTGTCCAGAGGATGAAGCGGAAGGATGAGGAACAATGAGAGACAAGTCCTAGGTGTTCAGACAGGCACATGTCACTCTAATTTCCAATCAGGAAGACGAATTGACCAAAGGCTAGGGTTGCCCATGGAAACAGTATAGGGCTTGAGGAAATCCCACTGCTTTGTGGCCAGTTCCCATAAACACAAGTTGAACAATGGAACTCAGGGGCAGTAAAATTCACGAAACTGCAGAGTTGAAAATATCTATCACTGAAAAATGTCTTGAGGAAAGTCAGAGAAAAGGATTGGTAAGCAAGGGAGAATGGCAGGAAAGGGATTTGAGGAGGTAGAAAGGACTCGCCATTAAGCACAAGAAAAGGGGCTGAACATTGCCAACATTGCAGTTGGCCAAAAAGGCTGTATGCGTTTTTTTCTGTATATATTCAAGAAAAGGGCATACACTTTTTTAGCCAACCAAACAGGTGGGCACTGGAAATCAATACTACAAAAGATATCACTTCACATCAGTCAGAAGAGCCATCCTCATAAAGTGTAAACACCAGAAATGCAGGACAGGGCAAGGAGAAGAGGGAGCCCTGTGAGGCTTATAGTGGAAATGTATATTGCCAATGGCCATTCTGGAGAAGTGTATTGTGTTTACTAAAGCATCTAAAAAATGAGCTACAGAGCATAGGGCACTTGCACTCATGGGCGTATATCTTGGGAAAAACAAAAATCGAGAGGACACAGGCACCCCAATGTTTACTGCCTCTCTGTTTAAAAGATCCTCGACTAAGATATAACTTAAATGTCTCTGGAGGGAAAAAATGGATAGAGATGTGGTACTTATGTAGAGTGGAATATTACTCAGCCTGGAAATCAATGAAATATGGCCAGTTGTAACAACTCCGGAGGAGTTACGTATGATCATTCTAAGTGACATAATTCAAAAAGAAAAAGACACATATCATAAGATATCACTTAAAGGTGGAATCCAAAATGGCTACACATGAAATAAATTACAAAACAAAAACATAGTCAAATATGTAGAAAACACGCGTAAGGCTGCTAAACGGGAAAGGTGGGGAGGGGTGAGGCATCATCCAGGAGGTTGAAATTAGCAAAGATACCATTCCAAATACCAAACTGATAATCAACAAGGCCTACACAGTAGCTAAAAGAACTGCACTCAGCACACTCAAGTCACCAGAAAAGAATATATATGACTGGTAAGAATCTGAAAAAGAATTTATTGATGTCTCTCTGTATGTGAATCAAGTGGATGTACAGCAGCAAGAAACAGAGCTTTGAAAATCAGCTGCAACCAATACAGTAATAAATTGAAAAAAATAAACGACAGAGAGACAGAGAAAACCTCTTACAACTTTTCCTCAGAGACGGTGATGCAACATGGATTGAACACATCTAGACCCACAGCAGGATGAGACATAAGGCTGGAAACTGTTCGTGCTAAGAGAAATGTGAGGTTGGGTGAGGAAATGCACACCCTTTAAAGTAATACTACCTGGTACCCATTCAATGGGTCCCAAATCTGCAGGTTCAAGGAATCTTCCTACAGCTAAAACATGCATGGAAAACCCAGAGGACTGTACACCATGTGATCGGGAGATGTGTCTAAAATGCACCTCATTTATCCTCTCCTGGTGCTCCTGTTCATCATTCCAGCCACGTTACTTAGAATCTCCCCACTTAGAGAATCAGCACATTTAAACTTCTGTTTCACACATTTTGCAAATTGTGAGGAGGATGAACGGGAAGAGGGAGAACCAATGAGAGAATAGTTGTAGGGGTTTGGACGGGCACATGTCACTCTAATTTCCCATTAAGAATAAGAATTAAAAAAAGGCTCAGCCCGCCTCGCTGGAGCCAAAATAGGACCTGAAGCAATCCTGCGGCTTTGAGGCCAGCTCACAAAAGAACAACTTAAAAAATGGAGCTCAGGGTCACTGCAATTCACAAACCTGCAGAGTTATAAATGAAAACTAACATCCAAAAATATGTTGACGTAAGGCAAAGAAGAGGATCTGAATGCAAGACAGAATTGCAAGAAATAGATTTCAAGAGATAGATTGGACTCGTCTTTAAAGCACATGAAAAGCGGCAGAATTTCGACAATGATGCAGTTGGCCCAAAAGGGAGTATGCGTTTTTTCCTGAATATATCCAGGAAAAAACGCATACGCACTTTATGGGCAACCAAGCAAGCAAGCAATGCAAATGTGCACAACAAAGAAGTCTCATTTCCCACCGGTCAAAAGGGCCATCCAAAAAAATTGTAAAAACCAGAAATGCAGGACAGGCCATGGAGAACAGGGAGCCTTTATACGCTGATGGACAGTCTGTGAACTGCCAAGAGCCACTCTGGAGAAGTGTATGGTGGTTCCTAAATCATCTAAAAAACAGAGCTACAGAGCATAGGGCACTTCCAATCACGGAAGTATATCTAGGGAAGTCTAAAAATCAACAAGACACAAGCACACCACAGTTTAGGGCTACTCTGTTTACAAGAACCTCAACTTCAGTACACCTTAAATATCCCAGGAAAGAGAACAATGGATAAAGAAAATGTGGTACTTATGTACAATGGAATATCTCTTCACCATGAAATCAATGTAATAAGGTTAGTAGAAGGATAAAGAGTGGATTTAGGTCCGATAATACTACTTGAAATAAGTCAAACAGAAAAAGAAACATATCATAAGATATCACTTATAGAGGGAGGATAAATATGGCTGCACAAAAAATGAATTACAAAACAGAACAGTGTCTCACATTTAGAAAACACACTTATGTCAGCTTAAGGGGAAAGGAGAGGTGGGATGATGCATAAAACCAGAGTTTGAAATTAGCACAGATACCATTCAATAAACCAAATAGGTATTAGACAAGATCTACACCTTGCTCAATGAACTGGCCTCAACACACCCTATACACCGCAGAGAAATATATCTGAGTAATAAGAATCTTAAAACCCATGTATTGATATATCTCCATAAGGGAATCAAGTGTGTGCAGAGCGGCCAAACGCAGCAGTGAAAATGAGCTAAACCCCATTATAGAAATAAATTTTAAAACCAAAACGCAGAAACAATGAAAGAGAGAAAAATTCTTACAAAATTCGCTCAGGGGCTGTGATGCAACCTGGAATGACCACATATAAACCCACAGCTGGATAAGACATAAGGCTGGACACTTGGGGCTGAGAGGATTGGTGAGCTTTGGTGAGCAACTGCCGAAAGTTTAATGCAATACTTCATGCTACTCATTCCAAGGGTCCCAACACTCCAGGTTGAAGGGAATCTTCCTACAGCTAAACCATGCATGGGAAATCCAGCAGATGGTATACCATAGGATGGGGAAAGGTTTCTAAAACGCACCTCATTTTCCTCTCTTGGGGCTCCGGATCAACATTCCAGCCACTTTACTAACAACATCCCCACATGGAGAGTCAATGCCTTTAAGTTCCGGTATCGCAGAGTCTGCAGTTAGTGCGGAGGATGAATGGGAATAGGGGTAACCAGTGAGAAAATAGCTGTAGCGGTTTCAATGGGCACATGTCACTCTAATTTCACATCAGGAAGAAGAATTAACCAAAGGCAGAGCAAGGCGCCCCAGAAGAAGAATAGGGCCTGAAGAAATCCTGTGGATATGAGGCAAGATCACAAAAATAAGAGCTGAAAAATGGAGCTAAGGGCCACTGCAATTCAAAAACCTGCAGAGTTATACAGGCCAACTATTTTCCAAAATATATATTGAGGTAAGGCTATGAAGAGGCACTGACAGCAAGGCAGAATTGCAGGAAACCGATTTCAAGAGGTAGAATAGAATTGCATTGAAAACATATAAAAAGACTCAGAATGTTGACAATGATGCACATGGCCAAAAAGGGCGTATGCGTTTTTTCCTGAATATATTCAGGAAGAAACGCATATGCACTTTCTGGCCAACCAAGCAAGCTTGCAAAGGAAATCTGCACTACAATGAAGTCTCACTTTCCCCCAGTCAAAAGGGCCATCTGAAAAAAGTGTAAAATCCAGAAAGGCATGACAGGCCATGGAGAACTGGGAGCCTTGTCATGCTGACGGGCAGGATGTAAACTGCCAAGAGCCACTCTGGAGAAGTCTATGGTGTTTCCTGAAACATCCAAAAAACAAAGCAACAGAGCCTAGGTCACTTCCACTTATGGTCCTATAGCTTAGGGAAATTAAAATCAAAAAGACACAGCCACCCCAAAGTTTGGGACGGCTCTGTTTACAAGAACCTCATTTACGGTACAAATTCAATATCACAGAAAGCGAAAAATGGAAAAAGAAGTTGTGGTACTTACGTACAATGCAATATCACTCAGCAATGAAATCTATGTCATCAGGCCCGTAGCAGCATAATGAGTGGATTCAGGCACGATGATTCTAAGTGAAATAAGTCACACAGAAAAAGAAACATCATAAGATATCACTACTACACGGAATGTAAACGTGGCTACATAGGAACTGAATTACAAAACAGAACAGGGTCTCAAATGTAGAAAACCAACATACGCTTGCATAAGGGGAAAGGTGAGTTGGGGTGCTGCATAAAACCAGAGATTGAAATTAGCACAGATACCGTTCCATAAACCAAATATGTAATAGACAAGAGCTACTCCTTGCTCAACGAAGTGGACTCAACACCCCATATTAAACGCCTAAGAATATACCTGACTAGTAAGAATCTTAAAACCTATGGATTTATATGTCTCTGAAAGAGAATCAAGCGTGTGTACAGCGGCATAAACGGAGCAGTGATAGGATTGGTGAGGTTCGGTGAGCAAATGCAGACCCTTTGAAGTCATATTGCATGGTACCCATTCCATGGGTCTCAACTCTCCAGGTTTAAGGGATTCTTCCTTCAGCTAAAACATGCATGTGGAACCCAGTGTATGATCCACCGTGTGATCGGGAAACGTGTTCAAATGTGTCAGTTTTCGTCCCTTGGAACTCGGGTGCAACATACCAGACGCTTTACTAACACTCTCCCCAATTGGAGAGTCAGTGACTTTAACCTCCTGTTTGGCCCAGGTTGCAATTTCTGCGGAAAATGTACAGGAATAGGGAGAACCAATGAGAGACTAGCTGGAGGTGTCTGGACGGGCAAATTTAACTCTCATTTCCCACCAGGAAGAGGAATTAACCAAAGGCTCAGCGTGCCATGCCGGAACCACACTAGGGCCTGAAGCAATGCTGCGGTGTTGCGGCAAGCTCACAAGAAAGCGAGTTGAAGAAAGGAGCTCAGGGGCACTGTCATTCACATACCTGCAGAGTTAAAAATGACAGCTATCGTCCAAAAATATATTGAAGTAAGGCTACCAAGAGGACTTGAAAGCGGGGCAGAATTGTAGGAAACCGATTTCAGGAGGTAGACTGGAATTGCATGTAAAGCATAGGAAAAGAGGCAGAACGTCCACAATGATGCCCTTGGCCAAAAAGGGCGTATGCGTTTTTTCCTGAATATATTCAGGAAAAAACGCATATGCCCTTTTTGGCCAACCAAGCAAGCTTGCAAAGGAAATCTGCCCTACAATGAAGTCTCACTGCCCCCCGTCAAAAGGGCCATCTGAAAAAAGTGTAAAATCCAGAAACGCAGGACAGGCCATGGAGAACTGAGAGCCTTGTTATGCTGATGGGCGGGATGTAAATTGCCAACAGCCACTCTGGAGAAGTGTATGGTGATTCCTGAAACATCTAAAAAACAAAGCAACAGAGCCTAGGTCACTTCCACTTATGGTCCTATAGCTTAGGGAAATTAAAATCAAAAAGACACAGCCACCCCAAAGGTTGGGACGGCTCTGTTTACAAGAACCTCGTTTACGGTACAAGTTCAATATCGCAGAAAGCGAAAAATGGATAAAGAAGTTGTGCTACGTACGTACAATGCAATATCACTCAGCAATGAAATCTATGTCATCAGGCCCGTAGCAGCATAGTGAGTGGATTCAGGTACGATGATTCTAAGTGAAATAAGTCACAGAGAAAAAGAAACATCATAAGATATCACTACTACACGGAATGTAAACTTGGCTACACAGGAACTGAATTACAAAACAGAACAGGGTCTCAAATGTAGGAAACCAACTTACGCTTGCTTAAGGGGAAAGGTGATTTGGGGTGCTGCATAAAACCAGAGATTGAAATTAGCACAGATACCGTTCCATAAGCCAAATATGTAATAGACAAGAGCTACTCCTTGCTCAACGAAATGGACTCAACACACCATATTAAACGCCTAAGAATATACCTGACTAGTAAGAATCTTAAAACCTATGGATTTATATGCCTCCGAAAGAGAATCAAGCCTGTGTACAGCGGCATAAACGCAGCAGTGATAGGATTGGTGAGGATCGGTGAGCAAATGCAGACCCTTTGAAGTCATATTGCATGGTACCCATTCCATGGGTCTCAACTCTCCAGGTTTAAGGGATTCTTCCTTCAGCTAAAACATGCATGTGGAACCCAGAGTATGATCCACCGTGTGATTAGGAAACGTGTTCAAAGGTGTCTCAGTTTTCGTACCCTGGTACTCGGGTGCAACATTCCAGATGCTTTACTAACACTCTCCCCACTTGGAGAGTCAGTGCCTTTAAACTCCTGTTTGGCCCAGTTTGCAATTTCTGAGGAAAATGAACACGAATAGGGAGAACCAATGAGAGACTAGCTGGAGGTGTCTGGACGGGCAAATTTAACTCTCATTTCCCACCAGGAAGAGGAATTAACCAAAGGCTCAGCGTGCCATGCCGTAACCACACTAGGGCCTGAAGCAATCCTGCAGTGTTGCGGCCAGCTCACAAGAAAGCGAGTTGAAGAAAGGAGCTCAGGGGCACTGTCATTCACAAACCTGCAGAGTTATAAATGACAGCTATCGTCCAAAAATATATTGAAGTAAGGCTGCCAAGAGGACTTGAAAGCGGGGCAGAATTGCAGGAAACCGATTTCAGGAGGTAGACTGGAATTGCATGTAAAGCATAGGAAAAGAGGCAGAACGTCCACAGTGATGCACTTGGACAAAAAGGGCGTATGCGTTTTTTCCTGAATATATTCAGGAAAAAACGCATACGCCCTTTTTGGCCAACCAAGCAAGCTTGCAAAGGAAATCTGCACTACAATGAAGTCTCACTGCCCCCCAGTCAAAAGGGCCATCTGAAAAAAGTGTAAAATCCAGAAAGGCAGGACAAGCCATGGAACGTGGGAGCCTTGTTATGCTGATGGGTGGGATGTAAATTGCCAACAGCCACTCGGGAGAAGTGTATGGTGTTTCCTGAAACATCTAAAAAACAAAGCAACAGAGCCTAGGGCACTTCCACTTATGGTCCTATAGCTTAGGGAAATTAAAATCAAAACGACACAGCCACCCCAAAGTTTGGGACGGCTCTGTTTACAAGAACCTCGTTTACGGTACAAGTTCAATATCGCAGAAAGCGAAAAATGGATAAAGAAGTTGTGGTACTTACGTACAATGCAATATCACTCAGCAATGAAATCTATGTCATCAGGCCCGTAGCAGCATAATGAGAGGATTCAGGTACGATGATTCTAAGTGAAATGAGTCACACAGAAAAAGAAACATCATAAGATATCACTACTACACGGAATGTAAACTTGGCTACACAGGAACTGAATTACAAAACAGAGCAGGGTCTCAAATGTAGAAAACCAACTTATGCTTGCTTAAGGGGAAAGGTGAGTTGGGGTGCTGCATAAAACCAGAGATTGAAATTAGCACAGATACCGTTCCATAAGCCAAATATGTAATAGACAAGAGCTACTCCTTGCTCAACGAAGTGGACTCAACACCCCATATTAAACGCCTAAGAATATACCTGACTAGTAAGAATCTTAAAACCTATGGATTTATATGCCTCCGAAAGAGAATCAAGCGTGTGTACAGCGGCATAAACGAAGCAGTGATAGGATTGATGAAGATCGGTGAGCAAATGCAGACCCTTTGAAGTCATATTGCATGGTACCCATTCCATGGGTCTCAACTCTCCAGGTTTAAGGGATTCTTCCTTCAGCTAAAATATGCATGTGGAACCCAGAGTATGATCCACCGTGTGATCGGGAAACGTTTTCAAATGTGACTCAGTTTTCGTCCCCCGGTACTCGGGTGCAACATTCCAGACGCTTTACTAACACTCTCCCCAATTGGAGAGTCAGTGCCTTTAACCTCCTGTTTGTCCCAGTTTGCAATTTCTGCGGAAAATGAACAGGAATAGGGAGAACCAATGAGAGACTAGCTGGAGGTGTCTGGACGGGCAAATTTAACTCTCATTTCCCACCAGGAAGAGGAATTAACCAAAGGCTCAGCGTGCCATGCCGGAACCACACTAGGGCCTGAAGCAATCCTGCAGTGTTGCGGCCAGCTCACAAGAAAGCGAGTTGAAGAAAGGAGCTCAGGGGCACTGTCATTCACAAACCTGCAGAGTTATAAATGACAGCTATCGTCCAAAAATATATTGAAGTAAGGCTGCCAAGAGGACTTGAAAGCGGGGCAGAATTGCAGGAAACCGATTTCAGGAGGTAGACTGGAATTGCATGTAAAGCATAGGAAAAGAGACAGAACTTGGAAAATAATGCACTTGGCAAAAAAGGACATATGTGTTTTATCCAGAGCTCTCATAACCGAGGGGAGGAGATTCCCAGCAGGCTCCAACTGCCACCTGAGGGCTCATGTTGTCAAGGCAATGTGAGCAAGCCAGGCAGGAGTTACCTCACAGCAGAGATCCCACCTCACAGAAGGGTGAGAAACCCAGCCAACATCAGACTCTCACCAGAGGGCCCACATCACCAAGGGGATGGGAACCAGGCAGGAGTGTCTTCACACCAGTGGGGCCACATCATCGAAAGGTGAGGTACTCAGCACATGTGTCCTCAAACCAGAGGACCCACATCACTAAGGGCCTCGGAGTGAGGCAGGCAGGAGTAGCCTCACAACACTGGGCCCATAGAATAAAAAAGTGAGGAATCCAGCAGTTGGAACCTCCCAGCAGGGGGCCCAGAGCACCGAGGCTATGGGATCCAGGCCACAGTGAACTCACAGAAGAGGGCCCATGTCATGAAACTGAGCAACCCAGCCATTGGGACCTCAGAGCAGGAGGCCCACATCCCCATGGGGATATAAATCTGGTAGGAGTGTCCTCGCACCACTGAAAACGTATCAGAAAATTTTGGGAGACCAGCAGTTAGAGCCTGACGCCAGAGGACCCTCATCACCAAGGGAAGGAGGCTCCCAGCAGGCTCCAACGGCCACCAGAGGGCTGACGTCGCCAAGGCGATGTGTGCCAACCAGGCACTAATGACCTCACAGCAGAGGGCCCACCTCAGAGAAGTGTGACGAACCCAGTCAGGATCAGACTCGCACCAGAGGGCCCACATCACCAAATGGATTGGAACCAGGCAGGAGTGTCCTCACATGAGTAGGGCCACATCATCTAAAGGTGAGGAACCCAGAACACGTGGCTTCAAACCATAGGACACGCATCACCAAGGGGCTGGGGGTGAGGCAGGCAGGAGGAGCCTCACAAGAGAGGGCCCAAAAATAAGGAAGGTGAGGAATCCAGCAGTTGCAACCTCCCAGCAGGCGGCCCAGAGCACAGAGGCTAGGGGATCCAAGCCAGAGTGAACTAACACCAGACAGCCCACATCATGAAACTGTGAGCAACCCAGACATTGGGACCTCAGAGCAGAAGGCCCACATCCCCATGGTGATGGGAACATGACAGGAGTGTCCTGGCATCACTGGGCTCACATCAGAAAACGTGGGGTGCTCAGAAGTTAGGGCCTGACGCTAGAGGGCACTCATCACCGAGGGGAGGAGGCTCCCAGCAGGCTCCAGCTGCCACCAGAGGGCCAACGTCACCAAGGCGATGTGTGCCAGCCCGGCAGGAGTGACCTCACAGCAGAGGCCCCACCTCACAGAAGGGTGAGGAACACAGCCAGGATCAGACTCTCACCAGAGGGCCCACATCACCAAGGGGAAGGGAATCAGGCAGGAGTGTCCCCACATCAGTGGGACAACATCATCGAAAGGTGAGGATCCCAGCACATGTAGCCTCAAACCAGAGGAACCTCATCACCAAGGGGTTCGGAATGAGGCTGGCAGGACTGGCCTCACAGCACAGGGTCCATAGAATATAAAAGTTGAGGAATCCAGCAGTTGGAACCTCCCAGCAAGCGGCCCAGAGCACCGAGGCTATGGGATCCAGGCCGCAGTGAACTCACAGCAGAGGGCCCACATCATGAACCTGTGAGCAGCCCAGCCGTTGGGACCTCAGAACAGAAGGCCCACATCCCCATTGGGATGGGAACCTGGCAGGAGTGGCTTCGCACCACTTAGCACATATCAGAAAATGTTAGGAGCCCAGCAGTTAGGGCCTGACGCCAGGGGGCCCTCATAACTGAGGGGAGGAGACTCCCAGCAGGTTCCAACTGCCAACAGAGGGCCCACGTCTACAAGGTGGCATGCGCCAGCCAGGCAGTAGTGACCTCACAACAGAGGGCCTATCTCACAGAAGGGTGAGGAACCGAGGTAGGATGAGACTCTTGCCAGAGGGCCCACAACACCAAGGGGATGGGAACCAGTCAGGACTGTCCTCTCACCAGTGGGGCCACATCATCGAAAGGTGAGGAACCCAGCACATGCGGCCTCATATCAGAGGACATACATCACAAAGGGGATGGGAGTGAGGCAGGTAGGAGTAGCCTAAAAACAGAGGGCCCAAAGAATAAAAAAGGTGAGGAATCCAGCATTTGGAACCTCCCAGCAGGCGGCCGAGAGCACAGAAGCTATGGGATGCAGGCAGGAGTGAACTAACAGCAGAGAGCCCACATCATGAAACTGTGAGCAACCCAGGCGTTGGGACCTCAGAGCAGAAAGCCCACATCCCCATGGGGATGGGAACCTGACAGGAGTGTCCTGGCATCACTGGGCTCACATCAGAAAATGTGGGGAGCCCAGCAGTTAGGGCCTGTTGCTAGAGGGCTGTCATCACCGAGGGCAGGAGGCTCCCAGCAGGTTCCATGTGCCAACAGAGGGCCCACGTCGCCAAGGTGATGTGTGCAAGTCAGGTAGGATTGACCTCACAGCAGAGGGCCTACCTCACAGAAGAGTGAGGAACCCAGCCAGGATAAGACTGTCACCAGAAGGCCCACATCACCAAGGGGATGGGAACCAGGCAGGAGTGTCCTCACACCAGTGGGGCCACATCATTGAAAGTTGCGGAACCCAGCATATGTGGCCTCAAACCAGAGGACCCACATCACAAAGGGGATGCGAGTGAGGCAGGCAGGAGGAGCATCGCAACACAGGCCCCATAGAATACAAAAGTTGAGGAATCGAGCAGTTGGAACCTTCCAGCAGGCGGCCCAGAGCACAGAGGCTATGGCATCCAGGCCAGAGTGAACTAACAGCAGAGAGCCCACATCATGAAACTGTGAACAACCCAGCCGTTGGGACATCAGAACAGAAGGCCCACATCCCAATGGGTATGTGAACCTGGATGGAGTGTCTTCGAACCACTGGGCGCACATCACAAAATGTGGGGAGTCCAGCCGTTAGGGCCTGACGCCAGAGGGCCCTCATCACCGAGGGGAGGAGGCTCCCAGCAGGCTCCAAGTGCCACCAGAGGGCTCATGTCCACAAGGCGAGGTGAGCAAGCCAGGCAGGAGTGACCTCACAGCAGACGGCCCACCTCACAGATGGGTGAGGAACCCAGCCAGGATCAGACTCTCAACAGAGAGCCCACATCACCAAGGGGATGTGAACCAGGCAGGAGTCTCCTAAGACCATTGGTCCCACATCATCGAAAGGTGAGGAACCCAGCACATGTGGCCTCAAACCAGAGGACACACATCACGAAGGGACTGGGAGTGAGGCAGGCAGGAGGATCCTCACAACAGAGGGCCCAAAAAATTAAAAAAGTGAGGAATCCAGCAGTTGGAACCTTCCAGCAGGCGGCCAAGAACACAGAGGCTATGGGATCCAGGCCACAGTGAACTAACACCAGAGAGCCCACATCATGAAACTGTGATCAACCCAGCCGTTGGAACGTCAGAGCAGAAGGCCCACATCCCCATGGAGATGGGAACCTAAGAGGAGTGCCCGAGCATCACTGGGCTCACTAAGAAAAGTTGGGGAGCCCAGCAGTTAGGGCTTGACATCAGAGGGCCCTCATCACAGAGGTGAGGAGGCTCCCAGCAGGGTCCAAGTGCCACCAGAGGGCTCATGTCAACAAGGCGAGGTGAGCAAGCCAGGCAAGAGTTACCTGATAGTAGAGGGCCCACCTCACAGATGGTTGAGGAACCCAGCCAGGATCAGACTCTCACCAGAGGGCCCACATCACAAAGGGGATGGGAACCAGTCAGGATTATCCTCACACCAGTGGGGCCTCATCATCTTAACGTGAGGAACCCAGCACATGTGTCCTCAAACCAGAGGACCCACATCACAAAGGGCCTTGGAGTGAGGCAGGCAGGAGTAGCCTCACAACACAGGGCACATAATATAAAATATGTGAGGATTCCAGCATTTAGACCTTCCAGCAGGCAGCTCAGAACACCGAGGCTATGGGATCCAGGCCACAGTGAACTCACAGCAGAGGGCCAACATCATAAAACTGTGAGCAACCCAGGCGTTGGGACCACAGAGCAGAAGGCCCACATCCCCATGGGAATGGGAACCTGGCTGGAGTGTCCTCGCACCACTGGGCGCACATCAGAAAATGTGGGGAGCCCACCATTTAGGGCCTGACGCCAGAGGGCCGTCATCACCAAGAGGAGGAGGCACCCTGCACGCTCCAACTGCCACCAGAGGGCTCACGTCTCCAAGGTGACGTGTGCCAGCCAGTCAGGAGTGACCTCACAGCAGAGGGCCTACCTCACAGAACGTTGAGGAACCCAGCCAGGATTAGACTCTCGCCAGAGGGCCCACCTCACCAAGCGGATGGTAACCAGGCAGGAGTGTCCTCACACGAGTGGGGCCACATCATCGAAAGGTGAGGAACGCAGCACATGTGGCCTCAAGCTATAGGACAGTCATCACCAAGGGGCTGGCAGCGAGGCAGGCAGGAGGAGCCTCACAACAGAGGGCACATAGAATAAAAAAGTTGAGGAATCCAGCAGTTGGAACCTCCCAGCAGGCGGCTCAGAGCACCGATGATAAGGGATCCTTGCCGGAGTGAACTCACAGCAGAGGACCCACATCATGTTACTGTGAGCAAGCCAGCCGTTTTGACCTCAGAGCAGAAGGCCCATATCCCCATGGGGATGCGAACCTGGCAAGAGTGTCCTCACTCACTTGGCGCACATCAGAAAATGTGGGGAGCCCAGCAGTTATGGCCTAAGGCAAGAGGGCCCTCATCACCGAGGGGAGGAGGATCCCAGCACACTCCAACTGCCACCAGAGGGCCCACGTCGCCAAGGTGACTTGTGCCAGACAGGCATGATTGACCTCACAGCAGAGGGCCCACCTCACAGAAGGGTGAGGAACCCAGCCAGGATCAGACTCTCACCTGAGGGCCCACATCAGCAAGGGGATGGGAACCAGTCAGGACTGTCTTCCCTCCAGTGGGGCCACATCATTGAAAGGTGCGGAACCCAGCACATGTGGCCTCAAATCAGAGGACACATATCACAAAGGGAATGGGAGTGAGGCAGGCAGGAGTAGCCTAAAAACAGAGGGCCCAAAGAATAAGAAAGGTGAGGAATCCAGCAGTTGGAACCTCCCAGCAGGCAGCCGAGAGCACAGAAGCTATGGGATGCAGGCAGGAGTGAACTAACAGCAGAGAGCCCACATCATGAAACTGTGAGCAACCCAGGCGTTGGGACCTCAGAGCAGAAGGCCCACATCCCAATGGGGATGTGAACCTGGATGGAGTGTCCTCGCACCACTGGGTCGCACATCACGAAATGTGGGGAGCACAGCTCTTAGGGCCTGACGCCAGAGGGCCCTCATCACCGAGGGGAGGAGGCTCCCAGCAGGCTCCAAGTGCCACCAGAGGGCTCATGTCCACAAGGCGAGGTGAGCAAGCCAGGGAGGAGTGACCTCACAGCATACGGCCCACCTCACAGATGGGTGAAGAACCCAGCCAGGATCAGACTCTCAACAGAGGGCCCACATCACCAAGGGGATGTGAACCAGGCAGGAGTCTCCTAAGACCATTGGTCCCACATCATTGAAAGGTGAGGAACCCAGCACATGTGGCCTCAAACCAGAGGACACACATCACGAAGGGGCTGGGAGTGAGGCAGGCAGGAGGATCCTCACAACAGAGGGCCCAAAAAATTAAAAAAGTGAGGAATCCAGCAGTTGGAACCTCCCAGCAGGCGGCCAAGAACACAGAGGCTATGGGATCCAGGCCACAGTGAACTAACACCAGAGAGCCCACATCATGAAACTGTGATCAACCCAGCCGTTGGAACGTCAGAGCAGAAGGCCCACATCCCCATGGAGATGGGAACCTAAGAGGAGTGCCCGAGCATCACTGGGCTCAATAAGAAAAGTTGGGGAGCCCAGCAGTTAGGGCCTGACGTCAGAGGGCCCTCATTACTGGGGGGCGGAGATTCCCAGCACGCTCCAACTGCCACCACACAGCTGACTTCACCAAGGCATTGTGTGCCAGCCATGCAGGAGTGACCTATCAGCAGAGGGTCTCCCTCACAGAAGGCTGAGGAACACAGCCAGGAACAGACTCTCACCAGGGGGTCCGCATAACCACGTGGATGAGAAGCAGGCAGGAGTGTCCTCACACTAGTGGGGCCACATCATCGAAAGGTGAGGAACCCAGCAAAGGTGGGCACAAACCAGAGGACCCACATCACCAGGGGGTTGAGAGTGAGGTAGGTGTCTGGACAGGCATATTTAACACTCATTTCCCACCAGGAAGAGGAATTAAACAAAGGCTCAGCGTGCCATGCCGGAACCACACTAGGGCCTGAATCAATCCTGCGGTGTTGCGGCCAGCTCACAAGAAAGCGAGTTGAAGAAAGGAGCTCAGGGGCCCTGTAATTCACAAACCTGCAGAGTTATAAATGACAGCTATCGTCCAAAAATATATTGAAGTAAGGCTGCCAAGAGGACTTGAAAGCGGGGCAGAATTGCAGGAAACCGATTTCAGGAGGTAGACTGGAATTGCATGTAAAGCATAGGAAAAGAGGCAGAACGTCCACAATGATGCACTTGGCCAAAAAGGGCGTATGCGTTTTTTCCTGAATATATTCAGGAAAAAACGCATACGCACTTTTTGGCCAACCAAGCAAGCTTGCAAAGGAAATCTGCACTACAATGAAGTCTCACTGCCCCCCAGTCAAAAGGGCCATCTGAAAAAAGTGTAAAATCCAGAAAGGCAGGACAGGCCATGGAGAACTGGGAGCCTTGTTATGCTGATGGGCAGGATGTAAATTGCCAACAGCCACTCTGGAGAAGTGTATGGTGTTTCCTGAAACATCTAAAAAACAAAGCAACAGAGCCTAGGGCACTTGCACTTATGGTCCTATAGCTTAGGGAAATTAAAATCAAAAAGACACAGCCACCCCAAAGTTTGGGACGCCTCTGTTTACAAGAACCTCGTTTACGGTACAAGTTCAATATCGCAGAAAGCGAAAAATGGATAAAGAAGTTTTGGTACTTACGTACAATGCAATATCACTCAGCAATGACATCTATGTCATCAGGCCCGTAGCAGCATAATGAGTGGATTCAGGTACGATGATTCTAAGTGAAATAAGTCACACAGAAAAAGAAACATCATAAGATATCACTACTACACGGAATGTAAACTTGGCTACACAGGAACTGAATTACAAAACAGAGCAGGGTCTCAAATGTAGAAAACCAACTTATGCTTGCTTAAGGGGAAAGGTGAGTTGGGGTGCTGCATAAAACCAGAGTTTGAAATTAGCACAGATACCGTTCCATAAGCCAAATATGTAATAGACAAGAGCTACTCCTTGCTCAACGAAGTGGACTCAACACCCCATATTAAACGCCTAAGAATATACCTGACTAGTAAGAATCTTAAAACCTATGGATTTATATGTCTCTGAAAGAGAATCAAGCGTGTGTACAGCGGCATAAACGCAGCAGTGATAGGATTGGTGAGGATCGGTGAGCAAATGCAGACCCTTTGAAGTCATACTGCATGGTACCCATTCCATGGGTCTCAACTCTCCAGGTTTAAGGGATTCTTCCTTCAGCTAAAATATGCATGTGGAACCCAGAGTATGATCCACCGTGTGATCGGGAAACGTTTTCAAATGTGACTCAGTTTTCGTCCCCCGGTACTCGGGTGCAACATTCCAGACGCTTTACTAACACTCTCCCCAATTGGAGAGTCAGTGCCTTTAACCTCCTGTTTGTCCCAGTTTGCAATTTCTGCGGAAAATGAACAGGAATAGGGAGAACCAATGAGAGACTAGCTGGAGGTGTCTGGACGGGCAAATTTAACTCTCATTTCCCACCAGGAAGAGGAATTAACCAAAGGCTCAGCGTGCCATGCCGGAACCACACTAGGGCCTGAAGCAATCCTGCAGTGTTGCGGCCAGCTCACAAGAAAGCGAGTTGAAGAAAGGAGCTCAGGGGCACTGTCATTCACAAACCTGCAGAGTTATAAATGACAGCTATCGTCCAAAAATATATTGAAGTAAGGCTGCCAAGAGGACTTGAAAGCGGGGCAGAATTGCAGGAAACCGATTTCAGGAGGTAGACTGGAATTGCATGTAAAGCATAGGAAAAGAGACAGAACTTGGAAAATAATGCACTTGGCAAAAAAGGACATATGTGTTTTATCCAGAGCTCTCATAACCGAGGGGAGGAGATTCCCAGCAGGCTCCAACTGCCACCTGAGGGCTCATGTTGTCAAGGCAACGTGAGCAAGCCAGGCAGGAGTTACCTCACAGCAGAGATCCCACCTCACAGAAGGGTGAGAAACCCAGCCAACATCAGACTCTCACCAGAGGGCCCACATCACCAAGGGGATGGGAACCAGGCAGGAGTGTCTTCACACCAGTGGGGCCACATCATCGAAAGGTGAGGTACTCAGCACATGTGTCCTCAAACCAGAGGACCCACATCACTAAGGGCCTCGGAGTGAGGCAGGCAGGAGTAGCCTCACAACACTGGGCCCATAGAATAAAAAAGTGAGGAATCCAGCAGTTGGAACCTCCCAGCAGGGGGCCCAGAGCACCGAGGCTATGGGATCCAGGCCACAGTGAACTCACAGAAGAGGGCCCATGTCATGAAACTGAGCAACCCAGCCATTGGGACCTCAGAGCAGGAGGCCCACATCCCCATGGGGATATAAATCTGGTAGGAGTGTCCTCGCACCACTGAAAACGTATCAGAAAATTTTGGGAGACCAGCAGTTAGAGCCTGACGCCAGAGGACCCTCATCACCAAGGGAAGGAGGCTCCCAGCAGGCTCCAACGGCCACCAGAGGGCTGACGTCGCCAAGGCGATGTGTGCCAACCAGGCACTAATGACCTCACAGCAGAGGGCCCACCTCAGAGAAGTGTGACGAACCCAGTCAGGATCAGACTCGCACCAGAGGGCCCACATCACCAAATGGATTGGAACCAGGCAGGAGTGTCCTCACATGAGTAGGGCCACATCATCTAAAGGTGAGGAACCCAGAACACGTGGCTTCAAACCATAGGACACGCATCACCAAGGGGCTGGGGGTGAGGCAGGCAGGAGGAGCCTCACAAGAGAGGGCCCAAAAATAAGGAAGGTGAGGAATCCAGCAGTTGCAACCTCCCAGCAGGCGGCCCAGAGCACAGAGGCTAGGGGATCCAAGCCAGAGTGAACTAACACCAGACAGCCCACATCATGAAACTGTGAGCAACCCAGACATTGGGACCTCAGAGCAGAAGGCCCACATCCCCATGGTGATGGGAACATGACAGGAGTGTCCTGGCATCACTGGGCTCACATCAGAAAACGTGGGGTGCTCAGAAGTTAGGGCCTGACGCTAGAGGGCACTCATCACCGAGGGGAGGAGGCTCCCAGCAGGCTCCAGCTGCCACCAGAGGGCCAACGTCACCAAGGCGATGTGTGCCAGCCCGGCAGGAGTGACCTCACAGCAGAGGCCCCACCTCACAGAAGGGTGAGGAACACAGCCAGGATCAGACTCTCACCAGAGGGCCCACATCACCAAGGGGAAGGGAATCAGGCAGGAGTGTCCCCACATCAGTGGGACAACATCATCGAAAGGTGAGGATCCCAGCACATGTAGCCTCAAACCAGAGGAACCACATCACCAAGGGGTTCGGAATGAGGCTGGCAGGACTGGCCTCACAGCACAGGGTCCATAGAATATAAAAGTTGAGGAATCCAGCAGTTGGAACCTCCCAGCAAGCGGCCCAGAGCACCGAGGCTATGGGATCCAGGCCGCAGTGAACTCACAGCAGAGGGCCCACATCATGAACCTGTGAGCAGCCCAGCCGTTGGGACCTCAGAACAGAAGGCCCACATCCCCATTGGGATGGGAACCTGGCAGGAGTGGCTTCGCACCACTTAGCACATATCAGAAAATGTTAGGAGCCCAGCAGTTAGGGCCTGACGCCAGGGGGCCCTCATAACTGAGGGGAGGAGACTCCCAGCAGGTTCCAACTGCCAACAGAGGGCCCACGTCTACAAGGTGGCATGCGCCAGCCAGGCAGTAGTGACCTCACAACAGAGGGCCTATCTCACAGAAGGGTGAGGAACCGAGGTAGGATGAGACTCTTGCCAGAGGGCCCACAACACCAAGGGGATGGGAACCAGTCAGGACTGTCCTCTCACCAGTGGGGCCACATCATCGAAAGGTGAGGAACCCAGCACATGCGGCCTCATATCAGAGGACATACATCACAAAGGGGATGGGAGTGAGGCAGGTAGGAGTAGCCTAAAAACAGAGGGCCCAAAGAATAAAAAAGGTGAGGAATCCAGCATTTGGAACCTCCCAGCAGGCGGCCGAGAGCACAGAAGCTATGGGATGCAGGCAGGAGTGAACTAACAGCAGAGAGCCCACATCATGAAACTGTGAGCAACCCAGGCGTTGGGACCTCAGAGCAGAAAGCCCACATCCCCATGGGGATGGGAACCTGACAGGAGTGTCCTGGCATCACTGGGCTCACATCAGAAAATGTGGGGAGCCCAGCAGTTAGGGCCTGTTGCTAGAGGGCTGTCATCACCGAGGGCAGGAGGCTCCCAGCAGGTTCCATGTGCCAACAGAGGGCCCACGTCGCCAAGGTGATGTGTGCAAGTCAGGTAGGATTGACCTCACAGCAGAGGGCCTACCTCACAGAAGAGTGAGGAACCCAGCCAGGATAAGACTGTCACCAGAAGGCCCACATCACCAAGGGGATGGGAACCAGGCAGGAGTGTCCTCACACCAGTGGGGCCACATCATTGAAAGTTGCGGAACCCAGCATATGTGGCCTCAAACCAGAGGACCCACATCACAAAGGGGATGCGAGTGAGGCAGGCAGGAGGAGCATCGCAACACAGGCCCCATAGAATACAAAAGTTGAGGAATCGAGCAGTTGGAACCTTCCAGCAGGCGGCCCAGAGCACAGAGGCTATGGCATCCAGGCCAGAGTGAACTAACAGCAGAGAGCCCACATCATGAAACTGTGAACAACCCAGCCGTTGGGACATCAGAACAGAAGGCCCACATCCCAATGGGTATGTGAACCTGGATGGAGTGTCTTCGAACCACTGGGCGCACATCACAAAATGTGGGGAGTCCAGCCGTTAGGGCCTGACGCCAGAGGGCCCTCATCACCGAGGGGAGGAGGCTCCCAGCAGGCTCCAAGTGCCACCAGAGGGCTCATGTCCACAAGGCGAGGTGAGCAAGCCAGGCAGGAGTGACCTCACAGCAGACGGCCCACCTCACAGATGGGTGAGGAACCCAGCCAGGATCAGACTCTCAACAGAGAGCCCACATCACCAAGGGGATGTGAACCAGGCAGGAGTCTCCTAAGACCATTGGTCCCACATCATCGAAAGGTGAGGAACCCAGCACATGTGGCCTCAAACCAGAGGACACACATCACGAAGGGACTGGGAGTGAGGCAGGCAGGAGGATCCTCACAACAGAGGGCCCAAAAAATTAAAAAAGTGAGGAATCCAGCAGTTGGAACCTTCCAGCAGGCGGCCAAGAACACAGAGGCTATGGGATCCAGGCCACAGTGAACTAACACCAGAGAGCCCACATCATGAAACTGTGATCAACCCAGCCGTTGGAACGTCAGAGCAGAAGGCCCACATCCCCATGGAGATGGGAACCTAAGAGGAGTGCCCGAGCATCACTGGGCTCACTAAGAAAAGTTGGGGAGCCCAGCAGTTAGGGCTTGACATCAGAGGGCCCTCATCACAGAGGTGAGGAGGCTCCCAGCAGGGTCCAAGTGCCACCAGAGGGCTCATGTCAACAAGGCGAGGTGAGCAAGCCAGGCAAGAGTTACCTGATAGTAGAGGGCCCACCTCACAGATGGTTGAGGAACCCAGCCAGGATCAGACTCTCACCAGAGGGCCCACATCACAAAGGGGATGGGAACCAGTCAGGATTATCCTCACACCAGTGGGGCCTCATCATCTTAACGTGAGGAACCCAGCACATGTGTCCTCAAACCAGAGGACCCACATCACAAAGGGCCTTGGAGTGAGGCAGGCAGGAGTAGCCTCACAACACAGGGCACATAATATAAAATATGTGAGGATTCCAGCATTTAGACCTTCCAGCAGGCAGCTCAGAACACCGAGGCTATGGGATCCAGGCCACAGTGAACTCACAGCAGAGGGCCAACATCATAAAACTGTGAGCAACCCAGGCGTTGGGACCACAGAGCAGAAGGCCCACATCCCCATGGGAATGGGAACCTGGCTGGAGTGTCCTCGCACCACTGGGCGCACATCAGAAAATGTGGGGAGCCCACCATTTAGGGCCTGACGCCAGAGGGCCGTCATCACCAAGAGGAGGAGGCACCCTGCACGCTCCAACTGCCACCAGAGGGCTCACGTCTCCAAGGTGACGTGTGCCAGCCAGTCAGGAGTGACCTCACAGCAGAGGGCCTACCTCACAGAACGTTGAGGAACCCAGCCAGGATTAGACTCTCGCCAGAGGGCCCACCTCACCAAGCGGATGGTAACCAGGCAGGAGTGTCCTCACACGAGTGGGGCCACATCATCGAAAGGTGAGGAACGCAGCACATGTGGCCTCAAGCTATAGGACAGTCATCACCAAGGGGCTGGCAGCGAGGCAGGCAGGAGGAGCCTCACAACAGAGGGCACATAGAATAAAAAAGTTGAGGAATCCAGCAGTTGGAACCTCCCAGCAGGCGGCTCAGAGCACCGATGATAAGGGATCCTTGCCGGAGTGAACTCACAGCAGAGGACCCACATCATGTTACTGTGAGCAAGCCAGCCGTTTTGACCTCAGAGCAGAAGGCCCATATCCCCATGGGGATGCGAACCTGGCAAGAGTGTCCTCACTCACTTGGCGCACATCAGAAAATGTGGGGAGCCCAGCAGTTATGGCCTAAGGCAAGAGGGCCCTCATCACCGAGGGGAGGAGGATCCCAGCACACTCCAACTGCCACCAGAGGGCCCACGTCGCCAAGGTGACTTGTGCCAGACAGGCATGATTGACCTCACAGCAGAGGGCCCACCTCACAGAAGGGTGAGGAACCCAGCCAGGATCAGACTCTCACCTGAGGGCCCACATCAGCAAGGGGATGGGAACCAGTCAGGACTGTCTTCCCTCCAGTGGGGCCACATCATTGAAAGGTGCGGAACCCAGCACATGTGGCCTCAAATCAGAGGACACATATCACAAAGGGAATGGGAGTGAGGCAGGCAGGAGTAGCCTAAAAACAGAGGGCCCAAAGAATAAGAAAGGTGAGGAATCCAGCAGTTGGAACCTCCCAGCAGGCAGCCGAGAGCACAGAAGCTATGGGATGCAGGCAGGAGTGAACTAACAGCAGAGAGCCCACATCATGAAACTGTGAGCAACCCAGGCGTTGGGACCTCAGAGCAGAAGGCCCACATCCCAATGGGGATGTGAACCTGGATGGAGTGTCCTCGCACCACTGGGTCGCACATCACGAAATGTGGGGAGCACAGCTCTTAGGGCCTGACGCCAGAGGGCCCTCATCACCGAGGGGAGGAGGCTCCCAGCAGGCTCCAAGTGCCACCAGAGGGCTCATGTCCACAAGGCGAGGTGAGCAAGCCAGGGAGGAGTGACCTCACAGCATACGGCCCACCTCACAGATGGGTGAAGAACCCAGCCAGGATCAGACTCTCAACAGAGGGCCCACATCACCAAGGGGATGTGAACCAGGCAGGAGTCTCCTAAGACCATTGGTCCCACATCATTGAAAGGTGAGGAACCCAGCACATGTGGCCTCAAACCAGAGGACACACATCACGAAGGGGCTGGGAGTGAGGCAGGCAGGAGGATCCTCACAACAGAGGGCCCAAAAAATTAAAAAAGTGAGGAATCCAGCAGTTGGAACCTCCCAGCAGGCGGCCAAGAACACAGAGGCTATGGGATCCAGGCCACAGTGAACTAACACCAGAGAGCCCACATCATGAAACTGTGATCAACCCAGCCGTTGGAACGTCAGAGCAGAAGGCCCACATCCCCATGGAGATGGGAACCTAAGAGGAGTGCCCGAGCATCACTGGGCTCAATAAGAAAAGTTGGGGAGCCCAGCAGTTAGGGCCTGACGTCAGAGGGCCCTCATTACTGGGGGGCGGAGATTCCCAGCACGCTCCAACTGCCACCACACAGCTGACTTCACCAAGGCATTGTGTGCCAGCCATGCAGGAGTGACCTATCAGCAGAGGGTCTCCCTCACAGAAGGCTGAGGAACACAGCCAGGAACAGACTCTCACCAGGGGGTCCGCATAACCACGTGGATGAGAAGCAGGCAGGAGTGTCCTCACACTAGTGGGGCCACATCATCGAAAGGTGAGGAACCCAGCAAAGGTGGGCACAAACCAGAGGACCCACATCACCAGGGGGTTGAGAGTGAGGTAGGTGTCTGGACAGGCATATTTAACACTCATTTCCCACCAGGAAGAGGAATTAAACAAAGGCTCAGCGTGCCATGCCGGAACCACACTAGGGCCTGAATCAATCCTGCGGTGTTGCGGCCAGCTCACAAGAAAGCGAGTTGAAGAAAGGAGCTCAGGGGCCCTGTAATTCACAAACCTGCAGAGTTATAAATGACAGCTATCGTCCAAAAATATATTGAAGTAAGGCTGCCAAGAGGACTTGAAAGCGGGGCAGAATTGCAGGAAACCGATTTCAGGAGGTAGACTGGAATTGCATGTAAAGCATAGGAAAAGAGGCAGAACGTCCACAATGATGCACTTGGCCAAAAAGGGCGTATGCGTTTTTTCCTGAATATATTCAGGAAAAAACGCATACGCACTTTTTGGCCAACCAAGCAAGCTTGCAAAGGAAATCTGCACTACAATGAAGTCTCACTGCCCCCCAGTCAAAAGGGCCATCTGAAAAAAGTGTAAAATCCAGAAAGGCAGGACAGGCCATGGAGAACTGGGAGCCTTGTTATGCTGATGGGCAGGATGTAAATTGCCAACAGCCACTCTGGAGAAGTGTATGGTGTTTCCTGAAACATCTAAAAAACAAAGCAACAGAGCCTAGGGCACTTGCACTTATGGTCCTATAGCTTAGGGAAATTAAAATCAAAAAGACACAGCCACCCCAAAGTTTGGGACGCCTCTGTTTACAAGAACCTCGTTTACGGTACAAGTTCAATATCGCAGAAAGCGAAAAATGGATAAAGAAGTTTTGGTACTTACGTACAATGCAATATCACTCAGCAATGACATCTATGTCATCAGGCCCGTAGCAGCATAATGAGTGGATTCAGGTACGATGATTCTAAGTGAAATAAGTCACACAGAAAAAGAAACATCATAAGATATCACTACTACACGGAATGTAAACTTGGCTACACAGGAACTGAATTACAAAACAGAGCAGGGTCTCAAATGTAGAAAACCAACTTATGCTTGCTTAAGGGGAAAGGTGAGTTGGGGTGCTGCATAAAACCAGAGATTGAAATTAGCACAGATAACGTTCCATAAGCCAAATATGTAATAGTCAAGAGCTACTCCTTACTCAACGAAGTGGACTCAACACCCCATTTTAAACGCCTAAAAATATACCCGACTAGTAAGAATCTTAAAACCTATGGATTTATATGTCTCTGAAAGAGAATCAAGAGTGTGTACAGCGGCATAAACGAAGCAGTGATAGGATTGGTGAGGATCGGTGAGCAAATGCAGACCCTTTGAAGTCATATTGCATGGTACCCATACCATGAGTCTCAACTCTCCAGGTTTAAGGGATTCTTCCTTCAGCTAAAACATGCATGTGGAACCCAGACTATGATCCACCGTGTTATTGGGAAACGTGTTCCAAGGTGTCTCAGTTTTCGTCCCCTGGTACTGGGGTGCAACATTCCAGACGCTTTACTAACACTCTCCCGACTTGGAGAGTCAGTGCCTTTAACCTCCTGTTTGGCCCAGTTTGCAATTTCTACGGAAGATGAACAGGAATAGGGAGAACCAATGAGAGACTAGCTGGAGGTGTCTGGACGGGCAAATTTAACTCTCATTTCCCACCAGGAAGAGGAATTAACCAAAGGCTCAGCGTGCCGTACCGGAACCAGATTAGGGCCTGAAGGAATCCTGCGGTGTTGCGGCCAGCTCACAAGAAAGCGAGTTGAAGAAAGGAGCTCAGGGGCACTGTAATTCACAAACCTGCAGAGTTATAAATGACAGCTATCGTCCAAAAATATACTGAAGTAAGGCTGCCAAGAGGACTTGAAAGCGGAGCAGAATTGCAGGAAACCGATTTCAGGAGGTAGACTGGAATTGCATTTAAAGCATAGGAAAAGAGGCAGAACGTCCACAATGATGCCCTTGGCCAAAAAGGGCGTATGCGTTTTTTCCTGAATATATTCAGGAAAAAACGCATACGTCCTTTTTGGCCAACCAAGCAAGCTTGCAAAGGAAATCTGCACTACAATGAAGTCTCACTGCCCCCCGGTCAAAAGGGCCATCTGAAAAAAGTGTAAAATTCAGAAAGGCAGGACAGGCCATGGAGAACTGGGAACCTTGTTATGCTGATGGGCGGGATGTAAACTGCCAACAGCCACTCTGGAGAAGTGTATGGTGTTTCCTGAAACATCTTAAAAACAAAGCAACAGAGCCTAGGACACTTCCACTTATGGTCCTAAAGTTTAGGGAAATGAAAATCAAAAAGACACAGCCACCCCAAAGTTTGGGACGGCTCTGTTTACAAGAACCTCGTTTACGGTACAAGTTCAATATCGCAGAAAGTGAAAAATGGATAAAGAAGTTGTAGTACTTACGTACAATGCAATATCACTCAGCAATGACATCTATGTCATCAGGCCCGTAGCAGCATAATGAGTGCATTCAGGTATGATGATTCTAACTGAAATAAGTCACACAGAAAAAGAAACATCATAAGATATCACTAATACACGGAATGTAAACTTGGCTACACAGGAACTGGATTACAAAACAGAACAGGGTCTCAAATTTAGAAAACCAACTTATGCTTGCTTAGGGAAAAGGTGAGTAGGGGTGCTGCATAAAAACAGAGATTGAAATGAGCACAGATAAAGTTCCTTGAGCCAAATATGGAATTGACAAGAGCTACTCCTTCCTCATCGAAATGGACTCAACACCCCATATTAAACGCCTAAGAATGTACCTGACTAGTAAGTATCTTAAAACCTATGGATTGCTATGTCTCCGAAAGAGAATCAAGCGTCTATACAGGGGCATAAACGCAGCAGTGATAGGATTGGAGAGGTTCGGAGAGAAAATGAAGACCCTTTGAAGTCATATTGCATGGTTCCCATTCCACGGTTCTCAACTCTCCAGGTTTAAGGGATTCTTCCTTCAGCTAAAACATGCATGTGGAACCCAGAGTATGATCAACCGTGTGATCGGGAGACGTGTTCAAATATGTCTCCGTTCTCGTCCCCTGGTACTCGGGTGCAACATTCCAGACGCTTTACTAACACTCTCCCGACTTGGAGAGACAGTGCCTTTAACCTCCTGTTTGGCCCAGTTTGCAATTTCTGCGGAAGATGAACAGGAATAGGGAGAACCAATGAGAGACTAGCTGGAGGTGTCTGGACGGGCAAATTTAACTCTCATTTCCCACCAGGAAGAGGAATTAACCAAAGGCTCAGCGTGCCGTGCCGGAACCAGATTAGGGCCTTAAGCAATGCTGCGGTGTTGCGGCCAGCTCACAAGAAAGCGAGTTGAAGAAAGGAGCTCAGGGGCACTGTAATTCACAAACCTGCAGAGTTATAAATGACAGCTATCGTCCAAAAATATACTGAAGTAAGGCTGCCAAGAGGACTTGAAAGCGGGGCAGAATTGCAGGAAACCGATTTCAGGAGGTAGACTGGAATTGCATGTAAAGCATAGGAAAAGAGGCAGAACGTCCACAATGATGCACTTGGCCAAAAAGGGCGTATGCGTCTTTTCCTGAATATATTCAGGAAAAAACGCATACGCCCTTTCTGGCCAACCAAGCAAGCTTGCAAAGGAAATCTGCACTACAATGAAGTCTCACTTCCCCACGGTCAAAAGGGCCATCTGAAAAAAGTGTAAAATCCAGAAAGGCAGGACAGGCCATGGAGAACTGGGAGCCTTGTTATGCCGATGGGCGGGATGTAAATTGCCAACAGCCACTCTGGAGAAGTGTATGGTGTTTCCTGAAACATCTAAAAAACAAAGCAACAGAGCCTAGGGCACTTCCACTTATGGTCCTATAGCTTAGGGAAATGAAAATCAAAAAGACACAGCCACCCCAAAGTTTGGGACGGCTCTGTTTACAAGAACCTCGTTTACGGTACAAGTTCAATATCGCAGAAAGTGAAAAATGGATAAAGAAGTTGTGGTACTTACGTACAATGCTATCTCACTCAGCAATGACATCTATGTCATCAGGACCGTAGCAGCATAATGAGTGCATTCAGGTATGATGATTCTAACTGAAATAAGTCACACAGAAAAAGAAACATCATAAGATGTCACTAATACTCGGAATGTAAACTTGGCTACACAGGAACTGGATTACAAAACAGAACAGGGTCTCAAATGTAGAAAACCAACTTATGCTTGCTTAAGGAGAAAGGTGAGTTGGGGTGCTGCATAAAACCAGAGATTGAAATGAGCACAGATAAAGTTCCTTAAGCCAAATATGGAATAGATAAGAGCTACTCCTTGCTCAACGAAATGGACTCAACACCCCATATTAAACGCCTAAGAATGTACCTGACTAGTAAGTATCTTAAAACCTATGGATTGTTATGTCTCTGAAAGAGAATCAAGCGTGTGTACAGGGGCATAAACGCAGCAGTGATAAAATTGGAGAGGTTCGGTGAGCAAATGAAGACCATTTGAAGTCATATTGCATGGTACCCATTCCACGGGTCTCAACTCTCCAGGTTTAAGGGATTCTTCCTTCAGCTAAAACATGCATGTGGAACCCAGAGTATGATCAACCGTGTGATCGGGAGACGTGTTCAAATATGTCTCAGTTCTCGTCCGCTGGTAATCGGGTGCAACATTTCAGACGCTTTACTGACACTCTCCCGACTTGGAGAGTCAGTGCCTTTAACCTCCTGTTTGGCCCAGTTTGCAATTTCTGCGGAAGATGAACAGGAATAGGGAGAACCAATGAGAGACTAGCTGGAGGTGTCTGGACGGGCAAATTTAACTCTCATTTCCCACCAGGAAGAGGAATTAACCAAAGGCTCAGCGTGCCGTGCCGGAACCAGATTAGGGCCTGAAGCAATCCTGCGGTGTTGCGGCCAGCTCACAAGAAAGCGAGTTGAAGAAAGGAGCTCAGGGGCACTGTAATTCACAAACCTGCAGAGTTATAAATGACAGCTATCGTCCAAAAATATACTGAAGTAAGGCTGCCAAGAGGACTTGAAAGCGGAGCAGAATTGCAGGAAACCGATTTCAGGAGGTAGACTGGAATTGCATGTAAAGCATAGGAAAAGAGGCAGAACGTCCACAATGATGCACTTGGCCAAAAAGGGCGTATGCGTTTTTTCCTGAATATATTCAAGAAAAAACGCATACGCCCTTTTTGGCCAACCAAGCAAGCTTGCAAAGGAAATCTGCACTACAATGAAGTCTCACTTCCCCCCGGTCAAAAAGGCCATCTGAAAAAAGTGTAAAATCCAGAAAGGCAGGACAGGCCATGGAGAACTGGGAGCCTTGTTATGCTGATGGGCGGGATGTAAATTGCCAACAGCCACTCCGGAGAAGTGTATGGTGTTTCCTGGAACATCTAAAAAACAAAGCAACAGAGCCTAGGGCACTTCCACTTATGGTCCTATAGCCTAGGGAAATTAAATCAAAAAGACAGAGGCACCCCAAAATTTGGGACGGCTCTGTTTACAAGAACCTCGTTTACGGTACAAGTTCAATATCGCAGAAAGTGAAAAATGGATGAAGAAGTTGTGGTACTTACGTACAATGCAATATCACTCAGCAATGACATCTATGTCATCAGGCCCGCAGCAGAATAATGAGTGGATTCAGGTATGATGATTGTAACTGAAATAAGTCACACAGAAAAAGAAACATCATAAGATATCACTAATACACGGAATGTAAACTTGGCTACACAGGAACTGGATTACAAAACAGAACAGGGTCTCAAATTTAGAAAACCAACTTATGCTTGCTTAAGGGGAAAGGTGAGTTGGGGTGCTGCATAAAACGAGAGATTGAAATGAGCACAGATAAGTTTCCTTAAGCCAAATACGTAATAGACAAGAGCTACTCCTTGCTCAACGAAATGGACTCAACACCCCATATTAAACGCCTAAGAATGTACCTGACTAGTAAGTATCTTAAAACCTATGGATTGCTATGTCTCCGAAAGAGAATCAAGCGTGTGTACAGGGGCATAAACGCAGCAGTGATAGGATTGGAGAGGTTCGCTGAGCAAATGAGGACCCTTTGAAGTCATATTGCATGGTACCCATTCCACGGGTCTCAACTCTCCAGGTTTAAGGGATTCTTCCTTCAGCTAAAACATGCATGTGGAACCCAGAGTATGATCAACCGTGTGATCGGGAAACGTGTTCAAATATGTCTCCATTCTCGTCCCCTGGTACTCGGGTGCAACATTCCAGACGCTTTACTAACACTCTCCCGACTTGGAGAGTCAGTGCCTTTAACCTCCTGTTTGGCCCAGTTTGCAATTTCTGCGGAAGATGAACAGGAATAGGGAGAACCAATGAGAGACTAGCTGGAGGTGTCTGGACGGGCAAATTTAACTCTCATTTCCCACCAGGAGGAGGAATTAACCAAAGGTTCAGCGTGGCGTGCCGGAACCAGATTAGGGCCTGAAGCAATCCTGCGGTGTTGCGGCCAGCTCACAAGAAAGCGAGTTGAAGAAAGGAGCTCAGGGGCACTGTAATTCACAAACCTGCAGAGTTATAAATGACAGCTATCGTCCAAAAATATACTGAAGTAAGGCTGCCAAGAGGACTTGAAAGCGGGGCAGAATTGCAGGAAACCGATTTCAGGAGGTAGACTGGAATTGCATTTAAAGCATAGGAAAAGAGGCAGAACGTCCACAATGATGCACTTGGCCAAAAAGGGCGCATGCGTTTTTTCCTGAATATATTCAGGAAAAAACGCATACGCCCTTTTTGGCCAACCAAGCAAGCTTGCAAAGGAAATCTGCACTACAATGAAGTCTCACTGCCCCCCGGTCAAAAGGGCCATCTGAAAAAAGTGTAAAATCCAGAAAGGCAGGACAGGCCATGGAGAACTGAGAGCCTTGTTATGCTGATGGGCGGGATGTAAATTGCCAACAGCCACTCGGGAGAAGTGTATGGTGTTTCCTGAAACATCTAAAAAACAAAGCAACAGAGCCTAGGGCACTTCCACTTATGGTCCTATAGCTTAGGGAAATGAAAATAAAAAAGACACAGCCACCCCAAAGTTTGGGACGGCTCTGTTTACAAGAACCTCGTTTACGGTACAAGTGCAATATCGCAGAAAGTGAAAAATGGATGAAGAAGTTGTGGTACTTACGTACAATACAATATCACTCAGCAATGACATCTATGTCATCAGGCCCGTAGCAGCATAATGAGTGCATTCAGGTATGATGATTCTAACTGAAATAAGTCACACAGAAAAAGAAACATCATAAGATATCACTAATACACGGAATGTAAACTTGGCTACACAGGAACTGGATTACAAAACAGAACAGGGTCTCAAATTTAGAAAACCAACATATGCTTGCTTAAGGGGAAAGGTGAGTTGGGGTGCTGCATAAAACCAGAGATTGAAATGAGCACAGATAAAGTTCCTTAAGCCAAATATGGAATAGACAAGAGCTACTCCTTGCTCAACGAAATGGACTCAACACCCCATATTAAACGCCTAAGAATGTACCTGACTAGTAAGTATCTTAAAACCTATGGATTGCTATGTCTCCGAAAGAGAATCAAGCGTGTGTACAGGGGCATAAACGCAGCAGTGATAGGATTGGAGAGGTTCGGTGAGCAAATGAAGACCCTTTGAAGTCATATTGCATGGTACCCATTCCACGGGTCTCAACTCTCCAGGTTTAAGGGATTCTTCCTTCAGCTAAAACATGCATGTGGAACCCAGAGTATGATCAACCGTGTGATCGGGAGACGTGTTCAAATATGTCTCCGTTCTCGTCCCCTGGTACTCGGGTGCAACATTCCAGACGCTTTACTAACACTCTCCCGACTTGGAGAGTCAGTGCCTTTAACCTCCTGTTTGGCCCAGTTTGCAATTTCTGCGGAAGATGAACAGGAATAGGGAGAACCAATGAGAGACTAGCTGGAGGTGTCTGGACGGGCAAATTTAACTCTCATTTCCCACCAGGAAGAGGAATTAACCAAAGGCTCAGCGTGCCGTGCCGGAACCAGATTAGGGCCTGAAGCAATCCTGCGGTGTTGCGGCCAGCTCACAAGAAAGCGAGTTGAAGAAAGGAGCTCAGGGGCACTGTAATTCACAAACCTGCAGAGTTATAAATGACAGCTATCGTCCAAAAATATACTGAAGTAACGCTGCCAAGAGGACTTGAAAGCGGGGCAGAATTGCAGGAAACCGATTTCAGGAGGTAGACTGGAATTGCATTTAAAGCATAGGAAAAGAGGCAGAATGTCCACAATGATGCACTTGGCCAAAAAGGGCGTATGCGTTTTTTCCTGAATATATTAAGGAAAAAACGCATACGCCCTTTTTGGCCAACCAAGCAAGCTTGCAAAGGAAATCTGCACTACAATAAGTCTCACTTCCCCCCGGTCAAAAGGGCCATCTGAAAAAAGTGTAAAATCCAGAAAGGCAGGACAGGCCATGGAGAACTGGGAGCCTTGTTATGCTGATGGGCGGGATGTAAATTGCCAACAGCCACTCTGGAGAAGTGTATGGTGTTTCCTGAAACATCTAAAAAACAAAGCAACAGAGCCTAGGGCACTTCCACTTATGTTCCTATAGCTTAGGGCAATGAAAATCAAAAAGACACAGCCACCCCAAAGTTTGGGATGGCTCTGTTTAAAAGAACCTCGTTTACGGTACAAGTTCAATATCGCAGAAAGTGAAAAATGGATGAAGAAGTTGTGGTACTTACGTACAATGCAATATCACTCAGCAATGACATCTATGTCATCAGGCCCGTAGCAGCATAATGAGTGGATTCAGGTATGATGATTCTAACTGAAAGAAGTCACACAGAAAAAGAAACATCATAAGGTATCACTATTACACGGAAAGTAAACTTGGCTACACAGGAATTGGATTACAAACAGAACAGGGTCTCAAATGTAGAAAACCAACTTATGCTTGCTTAAGGAGAAAGGTGAGTTGGGGTGCTGCATAAAACCAGAGATTGAAATGAGCACAGATAAAGTTCCTTAAGCCAAATATGGAATAGACAAGAGCTACTCCTTGCTCAACGAAATGGACTCAACACCCCATATTAAACGCCTAAGAATGTACCTGACTAGTAAGTATCTTAAAACCTATGGATTGCTATGTCCCCGAAAGAGAATCAAGCGTGTGTACAGGGGCATAAACGCAGCAGTGATAGGATTGGAGAGGTTCGCTGAGCAAATGAGGACCCTTTGAAGTCATATTGCATGGTACCCATTCCACGGGTCTCAACTCTCCAGGTTTAAAGGATTCTTCCTTCAGCTAAAACATGCATGTGGAACCCAGAGTATGATCAACCGTGTGATCGGGAGACGTCTTCAAATATGTCTCCGTTCTCGTCCCCTGGTACTCGGGTGCAACATTCCAGACGCTTTACTAACACTCTCCCGACTTGGAGAGTCAGTGCCTTTAACCTCCTGTTTGGCCCAGTTTGCAATTTCTGCGGAAGATGAACAGGAATAGGGAGAACCAATGAGAGACTAGCTGGAGGTGTCTGGACGGGCAAATTTAACTCTCATTTCCCACCAGGAAGAGGAATTAAGCAAAGGCTCAGAGTGCCGTGCCGGAACCAGATTAGGGCCTGAAGCAATCCTGCGGTGTTGCGGCCAGCTCACAAGAAAGCGAGTTGAAGAAAGGAGCTCAGGGGCACTGTAATTCACAAACCTGCAGAGTTATAAATGACAGCTATCGTCCAAAAATATACTGAAGTAAGGCTGCCAAGAGGACTTGAAAGCGGGGCAGAATTGCAGGAAACCGATTTCAGGAGGTAGACTGGAATTGCATTTAAAGCATAGGAAAAGAGGCAGAACGTCCACAATGATGCACTTGGCCAAAAAGGGCGTATGCGTTTTTTCCTGAATATATTCAGGAAAAAACGCATACGCCCTTTTTGGCCAACCAAGCAAGCTTGCAAAGGAAGTCTGCACTACAATAAGTCTCAATTCCCTCCGGTCAAAAGGGCCATCTGAAAAAAGTGTAAAATCCAGAAAAGCAGGACAGGCCATGGAGAACTGGGAGCCTTGTTATGCTGATGGGTGGGATGTAAATTGCCAACAGCCACTCGGGAGAAGTGTATGGTGTTTCCTGAAACATCTACAAAACAAAGCAACAGAGCCTAGGGCACTTCCACTTATGGTCCTATAGCTTAGGGAAATGAAAATCAAAAAGACACAGCCACCCCAAAGTTTGGGACGGCTCTGTTTACAAGAACCTCGTTTACGGTACAAGTTCAATATCGCAGAAAGTGAAAAATGGATGAAGAATTTGTGGTACTTACGTACAATGCAATATCACTCAGCAATGACATCTATGTCATCAGGCCCGTAGCAGCATAATGAGTGGATTCAGGTATGATGATTCTAACTGAAAGAAGTCACACAGAAAAAGAAACATCATAAGATATCACTAATACACGGAAAGTAAACTTGGCTACACAGGAACTGAATTACAAAACAGAACAGGGTCTCAAATTTAGAAAACCAACTTATGCTTGCTTAAGGAGAAAGGTGAGTTGGGGTGCTGCATAAGACCAGAGATTGAAATGAGCACAGATAAAGTTCCTTAAGCCAAATATGGAATAGACAAGAGCTACTCCTTGCTCAACGAAATGGACTCAACACCCCATATTAAACGCCTAAGAATGTACCTGACTAGTAAGTATCTTAAAACCTATGGATTGCTATGTCTCCGAAAGAGAATCAAGCGTGTGTACAGGGGCATAAACGCAGCAGTGATAGGATTGGAGAGGTTCGCTGAGCAAATGAGGACCCTTTGAAGTCATATTGCATGGTACCCATTCCACGGGTCTCAACTCTCCAGGTTTAAAGGATTCTTCCTTCAGCTAAAACATGCATGTGGAACCCAGAGTATGATCAACCGTGTGATCGGGAAACGTGTTCAAATATGTCTCCATTCTCGTCCCCTGGTACTCGGGTGCAACATTCCAGACGCTTTACTAACACTCTCCCGACTTGGAGAGTCAGTGCCTTTAACCTCCTGTTTGGCCCAGTTTGCAATTTCTGCGGAAGATGAACAGGAATAGGGAGAACCAATGAGAGACTAGCTGGAGGTGTCTGGACGGGCAAATTTAACTCTCATTTCCCACCAGGAGGAGGAATTAACCAAAGGTTCAGCGTGGCGTGCCGGAACCAGATTAGGGCCTGAAGCAATCCTGCGGTGTTGCGGCCAGCTCACAAGAAAGCGAGTTGAAGAAAGGAGCTCAGGGGCACTGTAATTCACAAACCTGCAGAGTTATAAATGACAGCTATCGTCCAAAAATATACTGAAGTAAGGCTGCCAAGAGGACTTGAAAGCGGGGCAGAATTGCAGGAAACCGATTTCAGGAGGTAGACTGGAATTGCATTTAAAGCATAGGAAAAGAGGCAGAACGTCCACAATGATGCACTTGGCCAAAAAGGGCGTATGCGTTTTTTCCTGAATATATTCAGGAAAAAACGCATACGCCCTTTTTGGCCAACCAAGCAAGCTTGCAAAGGAAATCTGCACTACAATGAAGTCTCACTGCCCCCCGGTCAAAAGGGCCATCTGAAAAAAGTGTAAAATCCAGAAAGGCAGGACAGGCCATGGAGAACTGGGAGCCTTGTTATGCTGATGGGCGGGATGTAAATTGCCAACAGCCACTCGGGAGAAGTGTATGGTGTTTCCTGAAACATCTACAAAACAAAGCAACAGAGCCTAGGGCACTTCCACTTATGGTCCTATAGCTTAGGGAAATGAAAATCAAAAAGACACAGCCACCCCAAAGTTTGGGACGGCTCTGTTTACAAGAACCTCGTTTACGGTACAAGTTCAATATCGCAGAAAGTGAAAAATGGATGAAGAAGTTGTGGTACTTACGTACAATGCAATATCACTCAGCAATGACATCTATGTCATCAGGCCCGTAGCAGCATAATGAGTGGATTCAGGTATGATGATTCTAACTGAAAGAAGTCACACAGAAAAAGAAACATCATAAGATATCACTAATACACGGAAAGTAAACTTGGCTACACAGGAATTGGATTACAAACAGAACAGGGTCTCAAATTTAGAAAACCAACTTATGCTTGCTTAAGGAGAAAGGTGAGTTGGGGTGCTGCATAAAACCAGAGATTGAAATGAGCACAGATAAAGTTCCTTAAGCCAAATATGGAATAGACAAGAGCTACTCCTTGCTCAACGAAATGGACTCAACACCCCATATTAAACGCCTAAGAATGTACCTGACTAGTAAGTATCTTAAAACCTATGGATTGCTATGTCTCCGAAAGAGAATCAAGCGTGTGTACAGGGGCATAAACGCAGCAGTGATAGGATTGGAGAGGTTCGCTGAGCAAATGAGGACCCTTTGAAATCATATTGCATGGTACCCATTCCACGGGTCTCAACTCTCCAGGTTTAAGGGATTCTTCCTTCAGCTAAAACATGCATGTGGAACCCAGAGTATGATCAACCGTGTGATCGGGAGACGTGTTCAAATATGTCTCCGTTCTCGTCCCCTGGTACTCGGGTGCAACATTCCAGACGCTTTACTAACACTCTCCCGACTTGGAGAGTCAGTGCCTTTAACCTCCTGTTTGGCCCAGTTTGCAATTTCTGCGGAAGATGAACAGGAATAGGGAGAACCAATGAGAGACTAGCTGGAGGTGTCTGGACGGGCAAATTTAACTCTCATTTCCCACCAGGAAGAGGAATTAACCAAAGGCTCAGCGTGCCGTGCCGGAACCAGATTAGGGCCTGAAGCAATCCTGCGGTGTTGCGGCCAGCTCACAAGAAAGCGAGTTGAAGAAAGGAGCTCAGGGGCACTGTAATTCACAAACCTGCAGAGTTATAAATGACAGCTATCGTCCAAAAATATACTGAAGTAAGGCTGCCAAGAGGACTTGAAAGCGGGGCAGAATTGCAGGAAACCGATTTCAGGAGGTAGACTGGAATTGCATTTAAAGCATAGGAAAAGAGGCAGAACGTCCACAATGATGCACTTGGCCAAAAAGGGCGTATGCGTTTTTTCCTGAATATATTCAGGAAAAAACGCATACGCCCTTTTTGGCCAACCAAGCAAGCTTGCAAAGGAAGTCTGCACTACAATAAGTCTCAATTCCCCCCGGTCAAAAGGGCCATCTGAAAAAAGTGTAAAATCCAGAAAGGCAGGACAGGCCATGGAGAACTGGGAGCCTTGTTATGCTGATGGGCGGGATGTAAATTGCCAACAGCCACTCGGGAGAAGTGTACGGTGTTTCCTGAAACATCTACAAAACAAAGCAACAGAGCCTAGGGCACTTCCACTTATGGTCCTATAGCTTAGGGAAATGAAAATCAAAAAGACACAGCCACCCCAAAGTTTGGGACGGCTCTGTTTACAAGAACCTCGTTTACGGTACAAGTTCAATATCGCAGAAAGTGAAAAATGGATGAAGAAGTTGTGGTACTTACGTACAATGCAATATCACTCAGCAATGACATCTATGTCATCAGGCCCATAGCAGCATAATGAGTGGATTCAGGTATGATGATTCTAACTGAAAGAAGTCACACAGAAAAAGAAACATCATAAGATATCACTAATACACGGAAAGTAAACTTGGCTACACAGGAATTGGATTACAAACAGAACAGGGTCTCAAATTTAGAAAACCAACTTATGCTTGCTTAAGGAGAAAGGTGAGTTGGGGTGCTGCATAAAACCAGAGATTGAAATGAGCACAGATAAAGTTCCTTAAGCCAAATATGGAATAGACAAGAGCTACTCCTTGCTCAACGAAATGGACTCAACACCCCATATTAAACGCCTAAGAATGTACCTGACTAGTAAGTATCTTAAAACCTATGGATTGCTATGTCTCCGAAAGAGAATCAAGCGTGTGTACAGGGGCATAAACGCAGCAGTGATAGGATTGGAGAGGTTCGCTGAGCAAATGAGGACCCTTTGAAGTCATATTGCATGGTACCCATTCCAAGGGTCTCAACTCTCCAGGTTTAAGGGATTCTTCCTTCAGCTAAAACATGCATGTGGAACCCAGAGTATGATCAACCGTGTGATCGGGAGACGTGTTCAAATATGTCTCCGTTCTCGTCCCCTGGTACTCGGGTGCAACATTCCAGACGCTTTACTAACACTCTCCCGACTTGGAGAGTCAGTGCCTTTAACCTCCTGTTTGGCCCAGTTTGCAATTTCTGCGGAAGATGAACAGGAATAGGGAGAACCAATGAGAGACTAGCTGGAGGTGTCTGGACGGGCAAATTTAACTCTCATTTCCCACCAGGAAGAGGAATTAACCAAAGGCTCAGCGTGCCGTGCCGGAACCAGATTAGGGCCTGAAGCAATCCTGCGGTGTTGCGGCCAGCTCACAAGAAAGCGAGTTGAAGAAAGGAGCTCAGGGGCACTGTAATTCACAAACCTGCAGAGTTATAAATGACAGCTATCGTCCAAAAATATACTGAAGTAAGGCTGCCAAGAGGACTTGAAAGCGGGGCAGAATTGCAGGAAACCGATTTCAGGAGGTAGACTGGAATTGCATTTAAAGCATAGGAAAAGAGGCAGAACGTCCACAATGATGCACTTGGCCAAAAAGGGCGTATGCGTTTTTTCCTGAATATATTCAGGAAAAAACGCATACGCCCTTTTTGGCCAACCAAGCAAGCTTGCAAAGGAAGTCTGCACTACAATAAGTCTCAATTCCCCCCGGTCAAAAGGGCCATCTGAAAAAAGTGTAAAATCCAGAAAGGCAGGACAGGCCATGGAGAACTGGGAGCCTTGTTATGCTGATGGGCGGGATGTAAATTGCCAACAGCCACTCGGGAGAAGTGTACGGTGTTTCCTGAAACATCTACAAAACAAAGCAACAGAGCCTAGGGCACTTCCACTTATGGTCCTATAGCTTAGGGAAATGAAAATCAAAAAGACACAGCCACCCCAAAGTTTGGGACGGCTCTGTTTACAAGAACCTCGTTTACGGTACAAGTTCAATATCGCAGAAAGTGAAAAATGGATGAAGAAGTTGTGGTACTTACGTACAATGCAATATCACTCAGCAATGACATCTATGTCATCAGGCCCATAGCAGCATAATGAGTGGATTCAGGTATGATGATTCTAACTGAAAGAAGTCACACAGAAAAAGAAACATCATAAGATATCTCTAATACACGGAAAGTAAACTTGGCTACACAGGAATTGGATTACAAACAGAACAGGGTCTCAAATTTAGAAAACCAACTTATGCTTGCTTAAGGAGAAAGGTGAGTTGGGGTGCTGCATAAAACCAGAGATTGAAATGAGCACAGATAAAGTTCCTTAAGCCAAATATGGAATAGACAAGAGCTACTCCTTGCTCAACGAAATGGACTCAACACCCCATATTAAACGCCTAAGAATGTACCTGACTAGTAAGTATCTTAAAACCTATGGATTGCTATGTCTCCGAAAGAGAATCAAGCGTGTGTACAGGGGCATAAACGCAGCAGTGATAGGATTGGAGAGGTTCGCTGAGCAAATGAGGACCCTTTGAAGTCATATTGCATGGTACCCATTCCACGGGTCTCAACTCTCCAGGTTTAAGGGATTCTTCCTTCAGCTAAAACATGCATGTGGAACCCAGAGTATGATCAACCGTGTGATCGGGAGACGTGTTCAAATATGTCTCCATTCTCGTCCCCTGGTACTCGGGTGCAACATTCCAGACGCTTTACTAACACTCTCCCGACTTGGAGAGTCAGTGCCTTTAACCTCCTGTTTGGCCCAGTTTGCAATTTCTGCGGAAGATGAACAGGAATAGGGAGAACCAATGAGAGACTAGCTGGAGGTTTCTGGACGGGCAAATTTAACTCTCATTTCCCACCAGGAAGAGGAATTAAGCAAAGGCTCAGAGTGCCGTGCCTGAACCAGATTAGGGCCTGAAGCAATCCTGCGGTGTTGCGGCCAGCTCATAAGAAAGCGAGTTGAAGAAAGGAGCTCAGGGGCACTGTAATTCACAAACCTGCAGAGTTATAAATGACAGCTATCGTCCAAAAATATACTGAAGTAAGGCTGCCAAGAGGACTTGAAAGCGGGGCAGAATTGCAGGAAACCGATTTCAGGAGGTAGACTGGAATTGCATTTAAAGCATAGGAAAAGAGGCAGAACGTCCACAATGATGCACTTGGCCAAAAAGGGCGTATGCGTTTTTTCCTGAATATATTCAGGAAAAAACGCATACGCCCTTTTTGGCCAACCAAGCAAGCTTGCAAAGGAAGTCTGCACTACAATAAGTCTCAATTCCCCCCTGTCAAAAGGGCCATCTGAAAAAAGTGTAAAATCCAGAAAGGCAGGACAGGCCATGGAGAACTGGGAGCCTTGTTATGCTGATGGGCGGGATGTAAATTGCCAACAGCCACTCGGGAGAAGTGTACGGTGTTTCCTGAAACATCTACAAAACAAAGCAACAGAGCCTAGGGCACTTCCACTTATGGTCCTATAGCTTAGGGAAATGAAAATCAAAAAGACACAGCCACCCCAAAGTTTGGGACGGCTCTGTTTACAAGAACCTCGTTTACGGTACAAGTTCAATATCGCAGAAAGTGAAAAATGGATGAAGAAGTTGTGGTACTTACGTACAATGCAATATCACTCAGCAATGACATCTATGTCATCAGGCCCGTAGCAGCATAATGAGTGGATTCAGGTATGATGATTCTAACTGAAAGAAGTCACACAGAAAAAGAAACATCATAAGATATCACTAATACACGGAAAGTAAACTTGGCTACACAGGAATTGGATTACAAACAGAACAGGGTCTCAAATTTAGAAAACCAACTTATGCTTGCTTAAGGAGAAAGGTGAGTTGGGGTGCTGCATAAAACCAGAGATTGAAATGAGCACAGATAAAGTTCCTTAAGCCAAATATGGAATAGACAAGAGCTACTCCTTGCTCAACGAAATGGACTCAACACCCCATATTAAACGCCTAAGAATGTACCTGACTAGTAAGTATCTTAAAACCTATGGATTGCTATGTCTCCGAAAGAGAATCAAGCGTGTGTACAGGGGCATAAACGCAGCAGTGATAGGATTGGAGAGGTTCGCTGAGCAAATGAGGACCCTTTGAAGTCATATTGCATGGTACCCATTCCACGGGTCTCAACTCTCCAGGTTTAAGGGATTCTTCCTTCAGCTAAAACATGCATGTGGAACCCAGAGTATGATCAACCGTGTGATCGGGAGACGTGTTCAAATATGTCTCCGTTCTCGTCCCCTGGTACTCGGGTGCAACATTCCAGACGCTTTACTAACACTCTCCCGACTTGGAGAGTCAGTGCCTTTAACCTCCTGTTTGGCCCAGTTTGCAATTTCTGCGGAAGATGAACAGGAATAGGGAGAACCAATGAGAGACTAGCTGGAGGTGTCTGGACGGGCAAATTTAACTCTCATTTCCCACCAGGAAGAGGAATTAACCAAAGGCTCAGCGTGCCGTGCCGGAACCAGATTAGGGCCTGAAGCAATCCTGCGGTGTTGCGGCCAGCTCACAAGAAAGCGAGTTGAAGAAAGGAGCTCAGGGGCACTGTAATTCACAAACCTGCAGAGTTATAAATGACAGCTATCGTCCAAAAATATACTGAAGTAACGCTGCCAAGAGGACTTGAAAGCGGGGCAGAATTGCAGGAAACCGATTTCAGGAGGTAGACTGGAATTGCATTTAAAGCATAGGAAAAGAGGCAGAACGTCCACAATGATGCACTTGGCCAAAAAGGGCGTATGCGTTTTTTCCTGAATATATTCAGGAAAAAACGCATACGCCCTTTTTGGCCAACCAAGCAAGCTTGCAAAGGAAATCTGCACTACAATAAGTCTCACTTCCCCCCGGTCAAAAGGGCCATCTGAAAAAAGTGTAAAATCCAGAAAGACAGGACAGGCCATGGAGAACTGGGAGCCTTGTTATGCTGATGGGCGGGATGTAAATTGCCAACAGCCACTCCGGAGAAGTGTATGGTGTTTCCTGAAACATCTAAAAAACAAAGTAACAGAGCCTAGGGCACTTCCACTTATGTTCCTATAGCTTAGGGCAATGAAAATCAAAAAGACACAGCCACCCCAAAGTTTGGGATGGCTCTGTTTAAAAGAACCTCGTTTACGGTACAAGTTCAATATCGCAGAAAGTGAAAAATGGATGAAGAAGTTGTGGTACTTACGTACAATGCAATATCACTCAGCAATGACATCTATGTCATCAGGCCCGTAGCAGCATAATGAGTGGATTCAGGTATGATGATTCTAACTGAAAGAAGTCACACAGAAAAAGAAACATCATAAGATATCACTATTACACGGAAAGTAAACTTGGCTACACAGGAATTGGATTACAAACAGAACAGGGTCTCAAATGTAGAAAACCAACTTATGCTTGCTTAAGGAGAAAGGTGAGTTGGGGTGCTGCATAAAACCAGAGATTGAAATGAGCACAGATAAAGTTCCTTAAGCCAAATATGGAATAGACAAGAGCTACTCCTTGCTCAACGAAATGGACTCAACACCCCATATTAAACGCCTAAGAATGTACCTGACTAGTAAGTATCTTAAAACCTATGGATTGCTATGTCTCCGAAAGAGAATCAAGCGTGTGTACAGGGGCATAAACGCAGCAGTGATAGGATTGGAGAGGTTCGGTGAGCAAATGAAGACCCTTTGAAGTCATATTGCATGGTACCCATTCCACGGGTCTCAACTCTCCAGGTTTAAGGGATTCTTCCTTCAGCTAAAACATGCATGTGGAACCCAGAGTATGATCAACCGTGTGATCGGGAGACGTCTTCAAATATGTCTCCATTCTCGTCCCCTGGTACTCGGGTGCAACATTCCAGACGCTTTACTAACACTCTCCCGACTTGGAGAGTCAGTGCCTTTAACCTCCTGTTTGGCCCAGTTTGCAATTTCTGCGGAAGATGAACAGGAATAGGGAGAACCAATGAGAGACTAGCTGGAGGTGTCTGGACGGGCAAATTTAACTCTCATTTCCCACCAGGAAGAGGAATTAAGCAAAGGCTCAGAGTGCCGTGCCGGAACCAGATTAGGGCCTGAAGCAATCCTGCGGTGTTGCGGCCAGCTCACAAGAAAGCGAGTTGAAGAAAGGAGCTCAGGGGCACTGTAATTCACAAACCTGCAGAGTTATAAATGACAGCTATCGTCCAAAAATATACTGAAGTAAGGCTGCCAAGAGGACTTGAAAGCGGGGCAGAATTGCAGGAAACCGATTTCAGGAGGTAGACTGGAATTGCATTTAAAGCATAGGAAAAGAGGCAGAACGTCCACAATGATGCACTTGGCCAAAAAGGGCGTATGCGTTTTTTCCTGAATATATTCAGGAAAAAACGCATACGCCCTTTTTGGCCAACCAAGCAAGCTTGCAAAGGAAGTCTGCACTACAATAAGTCTCAATTCCCCCCGGTCAAAAGGGCCATCTGAAAAAAGTGTAAAATCCAGAAAGGCAGGACAGGCCATGGAGAACTGGGAGCCTTGTTATGCTGATGGGTGGGATGTAAATTGCCAACAGCCACTCGGGAGAAGTGTATGGTGTTTCCTGAAACATCTACAAAACAAAGAAACAGAGCCTAGGGCACTTCCACTTATGGTCCTATAGCTTAGGGAAATGAAAATCAAAAAGACACAGCCACCCCAAAGTTTGGGACGGCTCTGTTTACAAGAACCTCGTTTACGGTACAAGTTCAATATCGCAGAAAGTGAAAAATGGATGAAGAAGTTGTGGTACTTACGTACAATGCAATATCACTCAGCAATGACATCTATGTCATCAGGCCCGTAGCAGCATAATGAGTGGATTCAGGTATGATGATTCTAACTGAAAGAAGTCACACAGAAAAAGAAACATCATAAGATATCACTAATACACGGAAAGTAAACTTGGCTACACAGGAATTGGATTACAAACAGAACAGGGTCTCAAATTTAGAAAACCAACTTATGCTTGCTTAAGGAGAAAGGTGAGTTGGGGTGCTGCATAAAACCAGAGATTGAAATGAGCACAGATAAAGTTCCTTAAGCCAAATATGGAATAGACAAGAGCTACTCCTTGCTCAACGAAATGGACTCAACACCCCATATTAAACGCCTAAGAATGTACCTGACTAGTAAGTATCTTAAAACCTATGGATTGCTATGTCTCCGAAAGAGAATCAAGCGTGTGTACAGGGGCATAAACGCAGCAGTGATAGGATTGGAGAGGTTCGCTGAGCAAATGAGGACCCTTTGAAGTCATATTGCATGGTACCCATTCCACGGGTCTCAACTCTCCAGGTTTAAGGGATTCTTCCTTCAGCTAAAACATGCATGTGGAACCCAGAGTATGATCAACCGTGTGATCGGGAGACGTGTTCAAATATTTCTCCATTCTCGTCCCCTGGTACTCGGGTGCAACATTCCAGACGCTTTACTAACACTCTCCCGACTTGGAGAGTCAGTGCCTTTAACCTCCTGTTTGGCCCAGTTTGCAATTTCTGCGGAAGATGAACAGGAATAGGGAGAACCAATGAGAGACTAGCTGGAGGTTTCTGGACGGGCAAATTTAACTCTCATTTCCCACCAGGAAGAGGAATTAAGCAAAGGCTCAGAGTGCCGTGCCGGAACCAGATTAGGGCCTGAAGCAATCCTGCGGTGTTGCGGCCAGCTCATAAGAAAGCGAGTTGAAGAAAGGAGCTCAGGGGCACTGTAATTCACAAACCTGCAGAGTTATAAATGACAGCTATCGTCCAAAAATATACTGAAGTAAGGCTGCCAAGAGGACTTGAAAGCGGGGCAGAATTGCAGGAAACCGATTTCAGGAGGTATACTGGAATTGCATTTAAAGCATAGGAAAAGAGGCAGAACGTCCACAATGATGCACTTGGCCAAAAAGGGCGTATGCGTTTTTTCCTGAATATATTCAGGAAAAAACGCATACGCACTTTTTGGCCAACCAAGCAAGCTTGCAAAGGAAATCTGCACTACAATGAAGTCTCACTGCCCCCCGGTCAAAAGGGCCATCTGAAAAAAGTGTAAAATCCAGAAAGGCAGGACAGGCCATGGAGAACTGGGAGCCTTGTTATGCTGATGGGCGGGATGTAAATTGCCAACAGCCACTCGGGAGAAGTGTATGGTGTTTCCTGAAACATCTACAAAACAAAGCAACAGAGCCTAGGGCACTTCCACTTATGGTCCTATAGCTTAGGGAAATGAAAATCAAAAAGACACAGCCACCCCAAAGTTTGGGATGGCTCTGTTTACAAGAACCTCGTTTACGGTACAAGTTCAATATCGCAGAAAGTGAAAAATGGATGAAGAAGTTGTGGTACTTACGTACAATGCAATATCACTCAGCAATGACATCTATGTCATCAGGCCCGTAGCAGCATAATGAGTGGATTCAGGTATGATGATTCTAACTGAAAGAAGTCACACAGAAAAAGAAACATCATAAGATATCACTAATACACGGAAAGTAAACTTGGCTACACAGGAATTGGATTACAAACAGAACAGGGTCTCAAATTTAGAAAACCAACTTATGCTTGCTTAAGGAGAAAGGTGAGTTGGGGTGCTGCATAAAACCAGAGATTGAAATGAGCACAGATAAAGTTCCTTAAGCCAAATATGGAATAGACAAGAGCTACTCCTTGCTCAACGAAATGGACTCAACACCCCATATTAAACGCCTAAGAATGTACCTGACTAGTAAGTATCTTAAAACCTATGGATTGCTATGTCTCCGAAAGAGAATCAAGCGTGTGTACAGGGGCATAAACGCAGCAGTGATAGGATTGGAGAGGTTCGCTGAGCAAATGAGGACCCTTTGAAGTCATATTGCATGGTACCCATTCCACGGGTCTCAACTCTCCAGGTTTAAGGGATTCTTCCTTCAGCTAAAACATGCATGTGGAACCCAGAGTATGATCAACCGTGTGATCGGGAGACGTCTTCAAATATGTCTCCGTTCTCGTCCCCTGGTACTCGGGTGCAACATTCCAGACGCTTTACTAACACTCTCCCGACTTGGAGAGTCAGTGCCTTTAACCTCCTGTTTGGCCCAGTTTGCAATTTCTGCGGAAGATGAACAGGAATAGGGAGAACCAATGAGAGACTAGCTGGAGGTGTCTGGACGGGCAAATTTAACTCTCATTTCCCACCAGGAAGAGGAATTAACCAAAGGCTCAGCGTGCCGTGCCGGAACCAGATTAGGGCCTGAAGCAATCCTGCGGTGTTGCGGCCAGCTCACAAGAAAGCGAGTTGAAGAAAGGAGCTCAGGGGCACTGTAATTCACAAACCTGCAGAGTTATAAATGACAGCTATCGTCCAAAAATATACTGAAGTAACGCTGCCAAGAGGACTTGAAAGCGGGGCAGAATTGCAGGAAACCGATTTCAGGAGGTAGACTGGAATTGCATTTAAAGCATAGGAAAAGAGGCAGAACGTCCACAATGATGCACTTGGCCAAAAAGGGCGTATGCGTTTTTTCCTGAATATATTCAGGAAAAAACGCATACGCCCTTTTTGGCCAACCAAGCAAGCTTGCAAAGGAAATCTGCACTACAATGAAGTCTCACTGCCCCCCGGTCAAAAGGGCCATCTGAAAAAAGTGTAAAATCCAGAAAGGCAGGACAGGCCATGGAGAACTGGGAGCCTTGTTATGCTGATGGGCGGGATGTAAATTGCCAACAGCCACTCCGGAGAAGTGTATGGTGTTTCCTGAAACATCTAAAAAACAAAGTAACAGAGCCTAGGGCACTTCCACTTATGTTCCTATAGCTTAGGGCAATGAAAATCAAAAAGACACAGCCACCCCAAAGTTTGGGATGGCTCTGTTTAAAAGAACCTCGTTTACGGTACAAGTTCAATATCGCAGAAAGTGAAAAATGGATGAAGAAGTTGTGGTACTTACGTACAATGCAATATCACTCAGCAATGACATCTATGTCATCAGGCCCGTAGCAGCATAATGAGTGGATTCAGGTATGATGATTCTAACTGAAAGAAGTCACACAGAAAAAGAAACATCATAAGATATCACTATTACACGGAAAGTAACCTTGGCTACACAGGAATTGGATTACAAACAGAACAGGGTCTCAAATGTAGAAAACCAACTTATGCTTGCTTAAGGAGAAAGGTGAGTTGGGGTGCTGCATAAAACCAGAGATTGAAATGAGCACAGATAAAGTTCCTTAAGCCAAATATGGAATAGACAAGAGCTACTCCTTGCTCAACGAAATGGACTCAACACCCCATATTAAACGCCTAAGAATGTACCTGACTAGTAAGTATCTTAAAACCTATGGATTGCTATGTCTCCGAAAGAGAATCAAGCGTGTGTACAGGGGCATAAACGCAGCAGTGATAGGATTGGAGAGGTTCGGTGAGCAAATGAAGACCCTTTGAAGTCATATTGCATGGTACCCATTCCACGGGTCTCAACTCTCCAGGTTTAAGGGATTCTTCCTTCAGCTAAAACATGCATGTGGAACCCAGAGTATGATCAACCGTGTGATCGGGAGACGTGTTCAAATATGTCTCCATTCTCGTCCCCTGGTACTCGGGTGCAACATTCCAGACGCTTTACTAACACTCTCCCGACTTGGAGAGTCAGTGCCTTTAACCTCCTGTTTGGCCCAGTTTGCAATTTCTGCGGAAGATGAACAGGAATAGGGAGAACCAATGAGAGACTAGCTGGAGGTGTCTGGACGGGCAAATTTAACTCTCATTTCCCACCAGGAAGAGGAATTAACCAAAGGTTCAGCGTGGCGTGCCGGAACCAGATTAGGGCCTGAAGCAATCCTGTGGTGTTGCGGCCAGCTCACAAGAAAGCGAGTTGAAGAAAGGAGCTCAGGGGCACTGTAATTCACAAACCTGCAGAGTTATAAATGACAGCTATCATCCAAAAATATACTGAAGTAAGGCTGCCAAGAGGACTTGAAAGCGGGGCAGAATTGCAGGAAACCGATTTCAGGAGGTAGACTGGAATTGCATTTAAAGCATAGGAAAAGAGGCAGAAAGTCCACAATGATGCACTTGGCCAAAAAGGGCGTATGCGTTTTTTCCTGAATATATTCAGGAAAAAACGCATACGCCCTTTTTGGCCAACCAAGCAAGCTTGCAAAGGAAATCTGCACTACAATGAAGTCTCACTTCCCCCCGGTCAAAAGGGCCATCTGAAAAAAGTGTAAAATCCAGAAAGGCAGGACAGGCCATGGAGAACTGGGAGCCTTGTTATGCTGATGGGCGGGATGTAAATTGCCAACAGCCACTCGGGAGAAGTGTATGGTGTTTCCTGAAACATCTAAAAAACAAAGCAACAGAGCCTAGGGCACTTCCACTTATGTTCCTATAGTTTAGGGCAATGAAAATCAAAAAGACACAGCCACCCCAAAGTTTGGGATGGCTCTGTTTAAAAGAACCTCGTTTACGGTACAAGTTCAATATCGCAGAAAGTGAAAAATGGATGAAGAAGTTGTGGTACTTACGTACAATGCAATATCACTCAGCAATGACATCTATGTCATCAGGCCCGTAGCAGCATAATGAGTGGATTCAGGTATGGTGATTCTAACTGAAAGAAGTCACACAGAAAAAGAAACATCATAAGATATCACTATTACACGGAAAGTAAACTTGGCTACACAGGAATTGGATTACAAACAGAACAGGGTCTCAAATGTAGAAAACCAACTTATGCTTGCTTAAGGAGAAAGGTGAGTTGGGGTGCTGCATAAAACCAGAGATTGAAATGAGCACAGATAAAGTTCCTTAAGCCAAATATGGAATAGACAAGAGCTACTCCTTGCTCAACGAAATGGACTCAACACCCCATATTAAACGCCTAAGAATGTACCTGACTAGTAAGTATCTTAAAACCTATGGATTGCTATGTCTCCGAAAGAGAATCAAGCATGTGTACAGGGGCATAAACGCAGCAGTGATAGGATTGGAGAGGTTCGCTGAGCAAATGAGGACCCTTTGAAGTCATATTGCATGGTACCCATTCCACGGGTCTCAACTCTCCAGGTTTAAGGGATTCTTCCTTCAGCTAAAACATGCATGTGGAACCCAGAGTATGATCAACCGTGTGATCGGGAGACGTCTTCAAATATGTCTCCGTTCTCGTCCCCTGGTACTCGGGTGCAACATTCCAGACGCTTTACTAACACTCTCCCGACTTGGAGAGTCAGTGCCTTTAACCTCCTGTTTGTCCCAGTTTGCAATTTCTGCGGAAGATGAACAGGAATAGGGAGAACGAATGAGAGACTAGCTGGAGGTTTCTGGACGGGCAAATTTAACTCTCATTTCCCACCAGGAAGAGGAATTAACCAAAGGCTCAGCGTGCCGTGCTGGAACCAGATTAGGGCCTGAAGCAATCCTGCGGTGTTGCGGCCAGCTCACAAGAAAGCGAGTTGAAGAAAGGAGCTCAGGGGCACTGTAATTCACAAACCTGCAGAGTTATAAATGACAGCTATCGTCCAAAAATATACTGAAGTAAGGCTGCCAAGAGGACTTGAAAGCGGGGCAGAATTGCAGGAAACCGATTTCAGGAGGTAGACTGGAATTGCATTTAAAGCATAGGAAAAGAGGCAGAACGTCCACAATGATGCACTTGGCCAAAAAGGGCGTATGCGTTTTTTCCTGAATATATTCAAGAAAAAACGCATACGCACTTTTTGGCCAACCAAGCAAGCTTGCAAAGGAAATCTGCACTACAATGAAGTCTCACTTCCCCCCGGTCAAAAGGGCCATCTGAAAAAAGTGTAAAATCCAGAAAGGCAGGACAGGCCATGGAGAACTGGGAGCCTTGTTATGCTGATGGGCGGGATGTAAATTGCCAACAGCCACTCGGGAGAAGTGTATGGTGTTTCCTGAAACATCTAAAAAACAAAGCAACAGAGCCTAGGGTACTTCCACTTATGGTCCTATAGCTTAGGGAAATGAAAATCAAAAAGACACAGCCACCCCAAAGTTTGGGACGGCTCTGTTTACAAGAACCTCGTTTACGGTACAAGTTCAATATCGCAGAAAGTGAAAAATGGATGAAGAAGTTGTGGTACTTACGTACAATACAATATCACTCAGCAATGACATCTATGTCATCAGGCCCGTAGCAGCACTATGAGTGCATTCAGGTGTGATGATTCTAACGGAAATAAGTCACACAGAAAAAGAAACATCATAAGATATCACTAATACACGGAATGTAAACTTGGCTACACAGGAACTGGATTACAAAACAGAACAGGGTCTCAAATTTAGAAAACCAACATATGCTTGCCTAAGGGGAAAGGTGAGTTGGGGTGCTGCATAAAACCAGAGATTGAAATGAGCACAGATAAAGTTCCTTATGCCAAATATGGAATAGACAAGAGCTACTCCTTGCTCAACGTAATGGACTCCACACCCCATATTAAACGCCTAAGAATGTACCTGACTAGTAAGTATCGTAAAACCTATAGATTGCTTTGTCTCCGAAAGAGAATCAAGCGTGTGTACAGGGGCATAAACGCAGCAGTGATAGGATTGGAGAGGTTCGGTGAGCAAATGAAGACCCTTTGAAGTCATATTGCATGGTACCCATTCCACGGGTCTCAACTCTCCAGGTTTAAGGGATTCTTCCTTCAGCTAAAACATGCATGTGGAACCCAGAGTATGTTCAACCGTGTGATCGGGAGATGTCTTCAAATATGTCTCCGTTCTCGTCCCCTGGTACTCGGGTACAACATTCCAGACGCTTTACTAACACTCTCCCGACTTGGAGAGTCAGTGCCTTTAACCTCCTGTTTGGCCCAGTTTGCAATTTCTGCGGAAGATGAACAGGAATAGGGAGAACCAATGAGAGACTAGCTGGAGGTGTCTGGACGGGCAAATTTAACTCTCATTTCCCACCAGGAAGAGGAATTAACCAAAGGCTCAGCGTGCCGTGCCGGAACCAGATTAGGGCCTGAAGCAATCCTGCGGTGTTGCGGCCAGCTCACAAGAAAGCGAGTTGAAGAAAGGAGCTCTGGGGCACTGTCATTCACAAACCTGCAGAGTTATAAATGTCAGCTATCGTCCAAAAATATATTGAAGTAAGCCTGCCAAGAGGACTTGAAAGCGGGGCAGAATTGCAGGAAACCGATTTCAGGAGGTAGACTGGAATTGCATTTAAAGCATAGGAAAAGAGGCAGAACGTCCACAATGATGCACTTGGCCAAAAAGGGCGTATGCGTTTTTTCCTGAATATATTCAGGAAAAAACGCATACGCCCTTTTTGGCCAACCAAGCAAGCTTGCAAAGGAAATCTGCACTACAATAAGTCTCACTTCCCCCCGGTCAAAAGGGCCATCTGAAAAAAGTGTAAAATCCAGAAAGGCAGGACAGGCCATGGAGAACTGGGAGCCTTGTTATGCTGATGGGCGGGATGTAAATTGCCAACAGCCACTCGGGAGAAGTGTATGGTGTTTCCTGAAACATCTAAAAAACAAAGCAACAGAGCCTAGGGCACTTCCACTTATGGTCCTATAGCTTAGGGAAATTAAAATCAAAAAGACACAGCCACCCGAAAGTTTGGGACGGCTCTGTTTACAAGAACCTGGTTTACGGTACAAGTTCAATATCGCAGAACGTGAAAAATTGATGAAGAAGTTGTGGTACTTACGTACAATGCAATATCACTCAGCAATGACATCTATGTCATCAGGCCCGTAGCAGCATAATGAGTGGATTCAGGTATGATGATTCTAACTGAAAGAAGTCACACAGAAAAAGAAATATCATAAGATATCACTAATACACGGAATGTAAACTTGGCTACACAGGAATTGGATTACAAACAGAACAGGGTCTCAAATTTAGAAAACCAACTTATGCTTGCTTAAGGGGAAAGGTGAGTTGGGGTGTTGCATAAAACCAGAGATTGAAATGAGCACAGATAAAGTTCCTGAAGCCAAATATGGAATAGACAAGAGCTACTCCTTGCTCAACGAAATGGACTCAACACCCCGTATTAAACACCTAAGAATGTACCTGACTAGTAAGTATCTTAAAACCTATGGATTGCTATGTCTCCGAAAGAGAATCAAGCGTGTGTACAGGGGCATAAACACAGCAGTGATAGGATTGGATAGGTTCGGTGAGCAAATGAGGACCCTTTGAAATCATATTGCATGGTACCCATTCCACGGGTCTCAACTCTCCAGGTTTAAGGGATTCTTCCTTCAGCTAAAACATGCATGTGCAACCCAGAGTATGATCAACCGTGTGATCGGGAGACGTGTTCAAATATGTCTCCGTTCCCGTCCCCTGGTACTCGGGTGCAACATTCCAGACGCTTTACTAACACTCTCCCGAATTGGAGAGTCAGTGCCTTTAACCTCTTGTTTGTCCCAGTTTGCAATTTCTGCGGAAGATGAACAAGAATATGGAGAACCAATGAGAGACTAGCTGGAGGTGTCTGGACGGGCAAATTTAACTCTCATTTCCCACCAGGAAGAGGAATTAACCAAAGGCTCAGCGTGCCGTGCCGGAACCAGATTAGGGCCTGAAGCAATCATGCGGGCTTGCGGCCAGCTCATAGGAAAGCGAGTTGAAGAAAGGAGCTCAGGGGCACTGTAATTCACAAACCTGCAGAGTTATAAATGACAGCTATCGTCCAAAAATATACTGAAGTAAGGCTGCCAAGAGGACTTGAAAGCGGGGCAGAATTGCAGGAAACCGATTTCAGGAGGTAGACTGGAATTGCATTTAAAGCATATGAAAAGAGGCAGAACGTCCACAATGATGCACTTGGCCAAAAAGGGCGTATGCGTTTTTTCCTGAATATATTCAGGAAAAAACGCATACGCCCTTTTTCGCCAACCAAGCAAGCTTGCAAAGGAAATCTGCACTACAATAAGTCTCACTTCCCCCCGGTCAAAAGGGCCATCTGAAAAAAGTGTAAAATCCAGAAAGGCAGGACAGGCCATGGAGAACTGGGAGCCTTGTTATGCTGATGGGCGGGATGTAAATTGCCAACAGCCACTCCGGAAAAGTGTATGGTGTTTCCTAAAACATCTAAAAAACAAAGCAACAGAGCCTAGGGCACTTCCACTTATGGTCCTATAGCTTAGGGCAATGAAAATCAAAAAGACACAGCCACCCCAAAGTTTGGGACGGCTCTGTTTACAAGAACCTCGTTTACGGTAAAAGTGCAATATCGCAGAAAGTGAAAAATCGATGAAGAAGTTGTGGTACATACGTACAATACAATATTACTCAGCAATGACATCTATGTCATCAGGCCCGTAGCAGCATAATGAGTGCATTCAGGTATGATGATTCTAACTGAAATAAGTCACACAGAAAAAGAAACATCATAAGATATCACTAATACACGGAATGTAAACTTGGCTACACAGGAACTGGATTACAAAACAGAACAGGGTCTCAAATTTAGAAAACCAACATATGCTTGCTTAAGGGGAAAGGTGAGTTGGGGTGCTGCATAACACCAGAGATTGAAATGAGCACAGATAAAGTTCCTTAAGCCAAATATGGAATAGACAAGAGCTACTCCTTGCTCAACGAAATTGACTCAACACCCCATATTAAACGCCTAAGAATGTACCTGACTAGTAAGTAGCTTAAAACCTATGGATTGCTATGTCTCCGAAAGAGAATCAAGCATGTGTACAGGGGCATAAACGCAGCAGTGATAGGATTGGAGAGGTTCGGTGAGCAAATGAAGACCCTTTGAAGTCATATTGCATGGTACCCATTCCACGGGTCTCAACTCTCCAGGTTTAAGGGATTCTTCCTTCAGCTAAAACATGCATGTGGAACCCAGAGTATGATCAACCGTGTGATCGGGAGACGTCTTCAAATATGTCTCCGTTTTCGTCCCCTGGTACTCGGGTGCAACATTCCAGACGCTTTACTAACACTCTCCCGACTTGGAGAGTCAGTGCCTTTAACCTCCTGTTTGGCCCAGTTTGCAATTTCTGCGGAAGATGAACAGGAATAGGGAGAACCAATGAGAGACTAGCTGGAGGTGTCTGGACGGGCAAATTTAACTCTCATTTCCCACCAGGAAGAGGAATTAAGCAAAGGCTCAGAGTACCGTGCCGGAACCAGATTAGGGCCTGAAGCAATCCTGCGGTGTTGCGGCCAGCTCACAAGAAAGCGAGTTGAAGAAAGGAGCTCAGGGGCACTGTAATTCACAAACCTGCAGAGTTATAAATGACAGCTATCGTCCAAAAATATACTGAAGTAAGGCTGCCAAGAGGACTTGAAAGCGGGGCAGAATTGCAGGAAACCGATTTCAGGAGGTAGACTGGAATTGCATTTAAAGCATAGGAAAAGAGGCAGAACGTCCACAATGATGCACTTGGCCAAAAAGGGCGTATGCATTTTTTCCTGAATATATTCAGGAAAAAACGCATACGCCCTTTTTGGCCAACCAAGCAAGCTTGCAAAGGAAGTCTGCACTACAATAAGTCTCAATTCCCCCCTGTCAAAAGAGCCATCTGAAAAACGTGTAAAATCCAGAAAGGCAGGACAGGCCATGGAGAACTGGGAGCCTTGTTATGCTGATGGGCGGGATGTAAATTGCCAACAGCCACTCGGGAGAAGTGTATGGTGTTTCCTGAAACATCTACAAAACAAAGCAACAGAGCCTAGGGCACTTCCACTTATGGTCCTATAGCTTAGGGAAATGAAAATCAAAAAGACACAGCCACCCCAAAGTTTGGGACGGCTCTGTTTACAAGAACCTCGTTTACGGTACAAGTTCAATATCGCAGAAAGTGAAAAATGGATGAAGAAGTTGTGGTACTTACGTACAATGCAATATCACTCAGCAATGACATCTATGTCATCAGGCCCGTAGCAGCATAATGAGTGGATTCAGGTATGATGATTCTAACTGAAAGAAGTCACACAGAAAAAGAAACATCATAAGATATCACTACTACACGGAATGTAAACTTGGCTACACAGGAACTGAATTACAAAACAGAGCAGGGTCTCAAATGTAGAAAACCAACTTATGCTTGCTTAAGGGGAAAGGTGAGTTGGGGTGCTGCATAAAACCACAGATTGAAATTAGCACAGATACCGTTCCATAAGCCAAATATGTAATAGACAAGAGCTACTCCTTGCTCAACGAAGTGGACTCAACACCCCATATTAAACGCCTAAGAATATACCTGACTAGTAAGAATCTTAAAACCTATGGATTTATATGCCTCCGAAAGAGAATCAAGCATGTGTACAGCGGCATAAACGCAGCAGTGATAGGATTGGTGAGGATCGGTGAGCAAATGCAGACCCTTTGAAGTCATATTGCATGGTACCCATTCCATGGGTCTCAACTCTCCAGGTTTAAGGGATTCTTCCTTCAGCTAAAATATGCATGTGGAACCCAGAGTATGATCCACCGTGTGATCGGGAAACGTGTTCAAATGTGACTCAGTTTTCGTCCCCCGGTACTCGGGTGCAACATTCCAGACGCTTTACTAACACTCTGCCCACTTGGAGAGTCAGTGCCTTTAACCTCCTGTTTGGCCCAGTTTGCAATTTCTGCGGAAAATGAACAGGAATAGGGAGAACCAATGACAGACTAGCTGGAGGTGTCTGGACGGGCAAATTTAACTCTCATTTCCCACCAGGAAGAGGAATTAACCAAAGGCTCAGCGTGCCATGCCGGAACCACACTAGGGCCTGAAGCAATCCTGCGGTGTTGCGGACAGCTCACAAGAAATCGAGTTGAAGAAAGGAGCTCAGGGGCACTGTCACTCACAAACATGCAGAGTTATAAATGACAGCTATCATCCAAAAATATATTGAAGTAAGTCTGCCAAGAGGACTTGAAAGCGGGGCAGAATTGCAGGAAACCGATTTCAGGAGGTAGACTGGAATTGCATGTAAAGCACAGGAAAAGAGACAGAACGTCCACAATGATGCACTTGGCCAAAAAGGGCGTATGCGTTTTTTCCTGAATATATTCAGGAAAAAACGCATACGCCCTTTTTGGCGAACCAAGCAATCTTGCAAAGGAAATCTGCACTACAATGAAGTCTCACTGCCCCCCGGTCAAAAGGGCCATCTGAAAAAAGTGTAAAATCCAGAAAGGCAGGACAGGCCATGGAGAACTGGGAGCCTTGTTATGCTGATGGGCCGGATGTAAATTGCCAACAGCCACTCTGGAGAAGTGTATGGTGTTTCCTGAAACATCTGAAAAACAAAGCAACAGAGCCTAGGGCACTTCCACTTATGGTCCTATAGCTTAGGGAAATTAAAATCAAAAAGACACAGCCACCCCAAAGTTTGGGACAGCTCTGTTTACAAGAACCTCGTTTACGGTACAAGTTCAATATCACAGAAAGCGAAAAATGGATAAAGAAGATGTGGTACTTACGTACAATGCAATATCACTCAGCAAAGAGATCTATGTCATCAGGCCCATAGCAGCATAATGAGTGGATTCAGGTACGATGATTCTAAGTGAAATAAGTCACACAGAAAAAGAAACATCATAAGATATCACTACTACACGGAATGTAAACTTGACTACACAGGAACTGAATTACAAAACAGAACAGGGTCTCAAATGTAGAAAACCAACTTATGCTTGCTTAAGGGGAAAGGTGAGTTGGGGTGCTGCATAAAACCACAGATTGAAATTAGCACAGATACCGTTCCATAAGCCAAATATGTAATAGACAAGAGCTACTCCTTGCTCAACGAAGTGGACTCAACACCCCATATTAAACGCCTAAGAATATACCTGACTAGTAAGAATCTTAAAACCTATGGATATATGTCTCCAAAAGAGAATCAAGCGTGTGTACAGCGGCATAAACGCAGCAGTGATAGGATTGGTGAGGATCGGTGAGCAAATGCAGACCCTTTGAAGTCATATTGCATGGTACCCATTCCATGGGTCTCAACTCTCCAGGTTTAAGGGATTCTTCCTTCAGCTAAAACATGCATGTGGAACCCAGCCTATGATCCACCGTGTGATTGGGAAACGTGTTCAAAGGTGTCTCAGTTTTCGTCCCCTGGTACTCGGGTGCAACATTCCAGACGGTTTACTAACACTCTCCCGACTTGGAGAGTCAGTGCCTTTAACCTCCTGTTTGGCCCAGTTTGCAATTTCTGCGGAAGATGAACAGGAATAGGGAGAACGAATGAGAGACAAGCTGGAGGTGTCTGGACGGGCAAATTTAACTCTCATTTCCCACCAGGAAGAGGAATTAAGCAAAGGCTCAGAGTGCCGTGCCGGAACCAGATTAGGGTCTGAAGCAATCCTGCGGTGTTGCGGCCAGCTCACAAGAAAGCGAGTTGAAGAAAGGAGCTCAGGGGCACTGTAATTCACAAACCTGCAGAGTTATAAATGACAGCTATCGTCCAAAAATATACTGAAGTAAGGCTGCCAAGAGGACTTGAAAGCGGGGCAGAATTGCAGGAAACCGATTTCAGGAGGTAGACTGGAATTGCATTTAAAGCATAGGAAAAGAGGCAGAACGTCCACAATGATGCACTTGGCCAAAAAGGGCGTATGCGTCTTTTCCTGAATATATTCAGGAAAAAACGCATACGCCCTTTTTGGCCAACCAAGCAAGCTTGCAAAGGAAACCTGCACTACAATGAAGTCTCACTGCCCCCCGGTCAAAAGGGCCATCTGAAAAAAGTGTAAAATCCAGAAAGGCAGGACAGGCCATGGAGAACTGGGAGCCTTGTTATGCTGATGGGCGGGATGTAAATTGCCAACAGCCACTCGGGAGAAGTGTATGGTGTTTCCTGAAACATCTAAAAAACAAAGCAACAGAGCCTAGGGCACTTCCACTTATGGTCCTATAGCTTAGGGAAATTAAAATCAAAAAGACACAGCCACCCCAAAATTTGGGACGGCTCTGTTTACAAGAACCTCGTTTAAGGTACAAGTTCAATATCGCAGAAAGTGAAAAATGGATGAAGAAGTTGTGGTACTTACGTACAATGCAATATCACTCAGCAATGACATCTATGTCATCAGGCCCGTAGCAGCATAATGAGTGGATTCAGGTATGATGATTCTAACTGAAAGATGTCACACAGAAAAAGAAACATCATAAGATATCACTAATACACGGAAAGTAAACTTGGCTACACAGGAATTGGGTTACAAACAGAACAGGGTCTAAAATTTAGAAAACCAACTTATGCTTGCTTAAGGAGAAAGGTGAGTTGGGGTGCTGCATAAAACCAGAGATTGAAATGAGCACAGATAAAGTTCCTTAAGCCAAATATGGAATAGACAAGAGCTACTCCTTGCTCAACGAAATGGACTCAACACCCCATATTAAACGCCTAAGAATGTACCTGACTAGTAAGTACCTTAAAACCTATGGATTGCTATGTCTCCGAAAGAGAATCAAGCGTGTGTACAGGGGCATAAACGCAGCAGTGATAGGATTGGAGAGGTTCGCTGAGCAAATGAGGACCCTTTGAAGTCATATTGCATGGTACCCATTCCACGGGTCTCAACTCTCCAGGTTTAAGGGATTCTTCCTTCAGCTAAAACATGCATGTGGAACCCAGAGAATGATCAACCGTGTGATCGGAGACGTCTTCAAATATGTCTCCGTTCTCGTCCCCTGGTACTCGGGTGCAACATTCCAGACGCTTTACTAACACTCTCCCGACTTGGAGAGTCAGTGCCTTTAACCTCCTGTTTGGCCCAGTTTGCAATTTCTGCGGAAGATGAACAGGAATAGGGAGAACCAATGAGAGACTAGCTGGAGGTGTCTGGACGGGCAAATTTAACTCTCATTTCCCACCAGGAAGAGGAATTAACCAAAGGCTCAGCGTGCCGTGCCGGAACCAGATTAGGGCCTGAAGCAATCCTGCGGTGTTGCGGCCAGCTCACAAGAAAGCGAGTTGAAGAAAGGAGCTCAGGGGCACTGTAATTCACAAACTTGCAGAGTTATAAATGACAGCTATCGTCCAAAAATATACTGAAGTAAGGCTGCCAAGAGGACTTGAAAGCGGGGCAGAATTGCAGGAAACCGATTTCAGGAGGTAGACTGGAATTGCATTTAAAGCATAGGAAAAGAGGCAGAACGTCCACAATGATGCACTTGGCCAAAAAGGGCGTATGCGTTTTTTCCTGAATATATTCAGGAAAAAACGCATACGCCCTTTTTGGCCAACCAAGCAAGCTTGCAAAGGAAATCTGCACTACAATAAGTCTCACTTCCCCCCGGTCAAAAGGGCCATCTGAAAAATGTGTAAAATCCAGAAAGGCAGGACAGGCCATGGAGAACTGGGAGCCTTGTTATGCTGATGGGCGGGATGTAAATTGCCAACAGCCACTCGGGAGAAGTGTATGGTGTTTCCTGAAACATCTACAAAACAAAGCAACAGAGCCTAGGGCACTTCCACTTATGGTCCTATAGCTTAGGGAAATGAAAATCAAAAAGACACAGCCACCCCAAAGTTTGGGACGGCTCTGTTTACAAGAACCTCGTTTACGGTACAAGTTCAATATCGCAGAAAGTGAAAAATGGATGAAGAAGTTGTGGTACTTACGTACAATGCAATATCACTCAGCAATGACATCTATGTCATCAGGCCCGTAGCAGCATAATGAGTGGATTCAGGTATGATGATTCTAACTGAAAGAAGTCACACAGAAAAAGAAACATCATAAGATATCACTACTACACGGAATGTAAACTTGGCTACACAGGAACTGAATTACAAAACAGAGCAGGGTCTCAAATGTAGAAAACCAACTTATGCTTGCTTAAGGGGAAAGGTGAGTTGGGGTGCTGCATAAAACCACAGATTGAAATTAGCACAGATACCGTTCCATAAGCCAAATATGTAATAGACAAGAGCTACTCCTTGCTCAACGAAGTGGACTCAACACCCCATATTAAACGCCTAAGAATATACCTGACTAGTAAGAATCTTAAAACCTATGGATTTATATGCCTCCGAAAGAGAATCAAGCATGTGTACAGCGGCATAAACGCAGCAGTGATAGGATTGGTGAGGATCGGTGAGCAAATGCAGACCCTTTGAAGTCATATTGCATGGTACCCATTCCATGGGTCTCAACTCTCCAGGTTTAAGGGATTCTTCCTTCAGCTAAAATATGCATGTGGAACCCAGAGTATGATCCACCGTGTGATCGGGAAACGTGTTCAAATGTGACTCAGTTTTCGTCCCCCGGTACTCGGGTGCAACATTCCAGACGCTTTACTAACACTCTGCCCACTTGGAGAGTCAGTGCCTTTAACCTCCTGTTTGGCCCAGTTTGCAATTTCTGCGGAAAATGAACAGGAATAGGGAGAACCAATGACAGACTAGCTGGAGGTGTCTGGACGGGCAAATTTAACTCTCATTTCCCACCAGGAAGAGGAATTAACCAAAGGCTCAGCGTGCCATGCCGGAACCACACTAGGGCCTGAAGCAATCCTGCGGTGTTGCGGACAGCTCACAAGAAATCGAGTTGAAGAAAGGAGCTCAGGGGCACTGTCACTCACAAACATGCAGAGTTATAAATGACAGCTATCATCCAAAAATATATTGAAGTAAGGCTGCCAAGAGGACTTGAAAGCGGGGCAGAATTGCAGGAAACCGATTTCAGGAGGTAGACTGGAATTGCATGTAAAGCACAGGAAAAGAGACAGAACGTCCACAATGATGCACTTGGCCAAAAAGGGCGTATGCGTTTTTTCCTGAATATATTCAGGAAAAAACGCATACGCCCTTTTTGGCGAACCAAGCAATCTTGCAAAGGAAATCTGCACTACAATGAAGTCTCACTGCCCCCCGGTCAAAAGGGCCATCTGAAAAAAGTGTAAAATCCAGAAAGGCAGGACAGGCCATGGAGAACTGGGAGCCTTGTTATGCTGATGGGCCGGATGTAAATTGCCAACAGCCACTCTGGAGAAGTGTATGGTGTTTCCTGAAACATCTGAAAAACAAAGCAACAGAGCCTAGGGCACTTCCACTTATGGTCCTATAGCTTAGGGAAATTAAAATCAAAAAGACACAGCCACCCCAAAGTTTGGGACAGCTCTGTTTACAAGAACCTCGTTTACGGTACAAGTTCAATATCACAGAAAGCGAAAAATGGATAAAGAAGATGTGGTACTTACGTACAATGCAATATCACTCAGCAAAGAGATCTATGTCATCAGGCCCATAGCAGCATAATGAGTGGATTCAGGTACGATGATTCTAAGTGAAATAAGTCACACAGAAAAAGAAACATCATAAGATATCACTACTACACGGAATGTAAACTTGACTACACAGGAACTGAATTACAAAACAGAACAGGGTCTCAAATGTAGAAAACCAACTTATGCTTGCTTAAGGGGAAAGGTGAGTTGGGGTGCTGCATAAAACCACAGATTGAAATTAGCACAGATACCGTTCCATAAGCCAAATATGTAATAGACAAGAGCTACTCCTTGCTCAACGAAGTGGACTCAACACCCCATATTAAACGCCTAAGAATATACCTGACTAGTAAGAATCTTAAAACCTATGGATATATGTCTCCAAAAGAGAATCAAGCGTGTGTACAGCGGCATAAACGCAGCAGTGATAGGATTGGTGAGGATCGGTGAGCAAATGCAGACCCTTTGAAGTCATATTGCATGGTACCCATTCCATGGGTCTCAACTCTCCAGGTTTAAGGGATTCTTCCTTCAGCTAAAACATGCATGTGGAACCCAGCCTATGATCCACCGTGTGATTGGGAAACGTGTTCAAAGGTGTCTCAGTTTTCGTCCCCTGGTACTCGGGTGCAACATTCCAGACGGTTTACTAACACTCTCCCGACTTGGAGAGTCAGTGCCTTTAACCTCCTGTTTGGCCCAGTTTGCAATTTCTGCGGAAGATGAACAGGAATAGGGAGAACGAATGAGAGACAAGCTGGAGGTGTCTGGACGGGCAAATTTAACTCTCATTTCCCACCAGGAAGAGGAATTAAGCAAAGGCTCAGAGTGCCGTGCCGGAACCAGATTAGGGTCTGAAGCAATCCTGCGGTGTTGCGGCCAGCTCACAAGAAAGCGAGTTGAAGAAAGGAGCTCAGGGGCACTGTAATTCACAAACCTGCAGAGTTATAAATGACAGCTATCGTCCAAAAATATACTGAAGTAAGGCTGCCAAGAGGACTTGAAAGCGGGGCAGAATTGCAGGAAACCGATTTCAGGAGGTAGACTGGAATTGCATTTAAAGCATAGGAAAAGAGGCAGAACGTCCACAATGATGCACTTGGCCAAAAAGGGCGTATGCGTCTTTTCCTGAATATATTCAGGAAAAAACGCATATGCCCTTTTTGGCCAACCAAGCAAGCTTGCAAAGGAAACCTGCACTACAATGAAGTCTCACTGCCCCCCGGTCAAAAGGGCCATCTGAAAAAAGTGTAAAATCCAGAAAGGCAGGACAGGCCATGGAGAACTGGGAGCCTTGTTATGCTGATGGGCGGGATGTAAATTGCCAACAGCCACTCGGGAGAAGTGTATGGTGTTTCCTGAAACATCTAAAAAACAAAGCAACAGAGCCTAGGGCACTTCCACTTATGGTCCTATAGCTTAGGGAAATTAAAATCAAAAAGACACAGCCACCCCAAAATTTGGGACGGCTCTGTTTACAAGAACCTCGTTTAAGGTACAAGTTCAATATCGCAGAAAGTGAAAAATGGATGAAGAAGTTGTGGTACTTACGTACAATGCAATATCACTCAGCAATGACATCTATGTCATCAGGCCCGTAGCAGCATAATGAGTGGATTCAGGTATGATGATTCTAACTGAAAGATGTCACACAGAAAAAGAAACATCATAAGATATCACTAATACACGGAAAGTAAACTTGGCTACACAGGAATTGGGTTACAAACAGAACAGGGTCTAAAATTTAGAAAACCAACTTATGCTTGCTTAAGGAGAAAGGTGAGTTGGGGTGCTGCATAAAACCAGAGATTGAAATGAGCACAGATAAAGTTCCTTAAGCCAAATATGGAATAGACAAGAGCTACTCCTTGCTCAACGAAATGGACTCAACACCCCATATTAAACGCCTAAGAATGTACCTGACTAGTAAGTACCTTAAAACCTATGGATTGCTATGTCTCCGAAAGAGAATCAAGCGTGTGTACAGGGGCATAAACGCAGCAGTGATAGGATTGGAGAGGTTCGCTGAGCAAATGAGGACCCTTTGAAGTCATATTGCATGGTACCCATTCCACGGGTCTCAACTCTCCAGGTTTAAGGGATTCTTCCTTCAGCTAAAACATGCATGTGGAACCCAGAGAATGATCAACCGTGTGATCGGAGACGTCTTCAAATATGTCTCCGTTCTCGTCCCCTGGTACTCGGGTGCAACATTCCAGACGCTTTACTAACACTCTCCCGACTTGGAGAGTCAGTGCCTTTAACCTCCTGTTTGGCCCAGTTTGCAATTTCTGCGGAAGATGAACAGGAATAGGGAGAACCAATGAGAGACTAGCTGGAGGTGTCTGGACGGGCAAATTTAACTCTCATTTCCCACCAGGAAGAGGAATTAACCAAAGGCTCAGCGTGCCGTGCCGGAACCAGATTAGGGCCTGAAGCAATCCTGCGGTGTTGCGGCCAGCTCACAAGAAAGCGAGTTGAAGAAAGGAGCTCAGGGGCACTGTAATTCACAAACTTGCAGAGTTATAAATGACAGCTATCGTCCAAAAATATACTGAAGTAAGGCTGCCAAGAGGACTTGAAAGCGGGGCAGAATTGCAGGAAACCGATTTCAGGAGGTAGACTGGAATTGCATTTAAAGCATAGGAAAAGAGGCAGAACGTCCACAATGATGCACTTGGCCAAAAAGGGCGTATGCGTTTTTTCCTGAATATATTCAGGAAAAAACGCATACGCCCTTTTTGGCCAACCAAGCAAGCTTGCAAAGGAAATCTGCACTACAATAAGTCTCACTTCCCCCCGGTCAAAAGGGCCATCTGAAAAATGTGTAAAATCCAGAAAGGCAGGACAGGCCATGGAGAACTGGGAGCCTTGTTATGCTGATGGGCGGGATGTAAATTGCCAACAGCCACTCTGGAGAAGTGTATGGTGTTTCCTGAAACATCTAAAAAACAAAGCAACAGAGCCTAGGGCACTTCCACTTATGGTCCTATAGCTTAGGGAAATGAAAATCAAAAAGACACAGCCACCCCAAAGTTTGGGACGGCTCTGTTTACAAGAACCTCGTTTACGGTACAAGTTCAATATCGCAGAAAGTGAAAAATGGATGAAGAAGTTGTGGTACTTACGTACAATACAATATCACTCAGCAATGACATCTATGTCATCAGGCCCGTAGCAGCATAATGAGTGGATTCAGGTATGATGATTCTAACTGAAAGATGTCACACAGAAAAAGAAACATCATAAGATATCACTAATACACGGAAAGTAAACTTGGCTACACAGGAATTGGATTACAAACAGAACAGGGTCTCAAATTTAGAAAACCAACATATGCTTGCTTAAGGAGAAAGGTGAGTTGGGGTGCTGCATAAAACCAGAGATTGAAATGAGCACAGATAAAGTTCCTTAAGCCAAATATGGAATAGACAAGAGCTACTCCTTGCTCAACGAAATGGACTCAACACCCCATATTAAACGCCTAAGAATGTACCTGACTAGTAAGTATCTTAAAACCTATGGATTGCTATGTCTCCGAAAGAGAATCAAGCGTGTGTACAGGGGCATAAACGCAGCAGTGATAGGATTGGAGAGGTTCGGTGAGCAAATGAAGACCCTTTGAAGTCATATTGCATGGTACCCATTCCACGGGTCTCAACTCTCCAGGTTTAAGGGATTCTTCCTTCAGCTAAAACATGCATGTGGAACCCAGAGTATGATCAACCGTGTGATCGGGAGACGTCTTCAAATATGTCTCCGTTCTCGTCCCCTGGTACTCGGGTGCAACATTCCAGACGCTTTACTAACACTCTCCCGACTTGGAGAGTCAGTGCCTTTAACCTCCTGTTTGGCCCAGTTTGCAATTTCTGCGGAAGATGAACAGGAATAGGGAGAACCAATGAGAGACTAGCTGGAGGTGTCTGGACGGGCAAATTTAACTCTCATTTCCCACCAGGAAGAGGAATTAAGCAAAGGCTCAGAGTGCCGTGCCGGAACCAGATTAGGGCCTGAAGCAATCCTGTGGTGTTGCGGCCAGCTCACAAGAAAGCGAGTTGAAGAAAGGAGCTCAGGGGCACTGTAATTCACAAACTTGCAGAGTTATAAATGACAGCTATCGTCCAAAAATATACTGAAGTAAGGCTGCCAAGAGGACTTGAAAGCGGGGCAGAATTGCAGGAAACCGATTTCAGGAGGTAGACTGGAATTGCATTTAAAGCATAGGAAAAGAGGCAGAACGTCCACAATGATGCACTTGGCCAAAAAGGGCGTATGCGTTTTTTCCTGAATATATTCAGGAAAAAACGCATACGCCCTTTTTGGCCAACCAAGCAAGCTTGCAAAGGAAATCTGCACTACAATAAGTCTCACTTCCCCCCGGTCAAAAGGGCCATCTGAAAAAAGTGTAAAATCCAGAAAGGCAGGACAGGCCATGGAGAACTGGGAGCCTTGTTATGCTGATGGGCGGGATGTAAATTGCCAACAGCCACTCGGGAGAAGTGTATGGTGTTTCCTGAAACATCTAAAAAACAAAGCAACAGAGCCTAGGGCACTTCCACTTATGGTCCTATAGCTTAGGGAAATGAAATTCAAAAAGACACAGCCACCCCAGAGTTTGGGACGGCTCTGTTTACAAGAACCTCGTTTAAGGTACAAGTTCAATATCGCAGAAAGTGAAAAATGGATGAAGAAGTTGTGGTACTTACGTACAATGCAATATCACTCAGCAATGACATCTATGTCATCAGGCCCGTAGCAGCATAATGAGTGGATTCAGGTATGATGATTCTAACTGAAAGATGTCACACAGAAAATGAAACATCATAAGATATCACTCATACACGGAATGTAAACTTGGCTACACAGGAATTGGATTACAAACAGAACAGGGTCTCAAATTTAGAAAACCAACTTATGCTTGCTTAAGGAGAAAGGTGAGTTGGGGTGCTGCATAAAACCAGAGATTGAAATGAGCACAGATAAAGTTCCTTAAGCCAAATATGGAATAGACAAGAGCTACTCCTTGCTCAACGAAATGGACTCAACACCCCATATTAAACGCCTAAGAATGTACCTGACTAGTAAGTATCTTAAAACCTATGGATTGCTATGTCTCCGAAAGAGAATCAAGCGTGTGTACAGGGGCATAAACGCAGCAGTGATAGGATTGGAGAGGTTCGCTGAGCAAATGAGGACCCTTTGAAGTCATATTGCATGGTACCCATTCCACGGGTCTCAACTCTCCAGGTTTAAGGGATTCTTCCTTCAGCTAAAACATGCATGTGGAACCCAGAGAATGATCAACCGTGTGATCGGAGACGTCTTCAAATATGTCTCCGTTCTCGTCCCCTGGTACTCGGGTGCAACATTCCAGACGCTTTACTAACACTCTCCCGACTTGGAGAGTCAGTGCCTTTAACCTCCTGTTTGGCCCAGTTTGCAATTTCTGCGGAAGATGAACAGGAATAGGGAGAACCAATGAGAGACTAGCTGGAGGTGTCTGGACGGGCAAATTTAACTCTCATTTCCCACCAGGAAGAGGAATTAACCAAAGGCTCAGCGTGCCGTGCCGGAACCAGATTAGGGCCTGAAGCAATCCTGCGGTGTTGCGGCCAGCTCACAAGAAAGCGAGTTGAAGAAAGGAGCTCAGGGGCACTGTAATTCACAAACTTGCAGAGTTATAAATGACAGCTATCGTCCAAAAATATACTGAAGTAAGGCTGCCAAGAGGACTTGAAAGCGGGGCAGAATTGCAGGAAACCGATTTCAGGAGGTAGACTGGAATTGCATTTAAAGCATAGGAAAAGAGGCAGAACGTCCACAATGATGCACTTGGCCAAAAAGGGCGTATGCGTTTTTTCCTGAATATATTCAGGAAAAAACGCATACGCCCTTTTTGGCCAACCAAGCAAGCTTGCAAAGGAAATCTGCACTACAATAAGTCTCACTTCCCCCCGGTCAAAAGGGCCATCTGAAAAATGTGTAAAATCCAGAAAGGCAGGACAGGCCATGGAGAACTGGGAGCCTTGTTATGCTGATGGGCGGGATGTAAATTGCCAACAGCCACTCTGGAGAAGTGTATGGTGTTTCCTGAAACATCTAAAAAACAAAGCAACAGAGCCTAGGGCACTTCCACTTATGGTCCTATAGCTTAGGGAAATGAAAATCAAAAAGACACAGCCACCCCAAAGTTTGGGACGGCTCTGTTTACAAGAACCTCGTTTACGGTACAAGTTCAATATCGCAGAAAGTGAAAAATGGATGAAGAAGTTGTGGTACTTACGTACAATACAATATCACTCAGCAATGACATCTATGTCATCAGGCCCGTAGCAGCATAATGAGTGGATTCAGGTATGATGTTTCTAACTGAAAGATGTCACACAGAAAAAGAAACATCATAAGATATCACTAATACACGGAAAGTAAACTTGGCTACACAGGAATTGGATTACAAACAGAACAGGGTCTCAAATTTAGAAAACCAACATATGCTTGCTTAAGGAGAAAGGTGAGTTGGGGTGCTGCATAAAACCAGAGATTGAAATGAGCACAGATAAAGTTCCTTAAGCCAAATATGGAATAGACAAGAGCTACTCCTTGCTCAACGAAATGGACTCAACACCCCATATTAAACGCCTAAGAATGTACCTGACTAGTAAGTATCTTAAAACCTATGGATTGCTATGTCTCCGAAAGAGAATCAAGCGTGTGTACAGGGGCATAAACGCAGCAGTGATAGGATTGGAGAGGTTCGGTGAGCAAATGAAGACCCTTTGAAGTCATATTGCATGGTACCCATTCCACGGGTCTCAACTCTCCAGGTTTAAGGGATTCTTCCTTCAGCTAAAACATGCATGTGGAACCCAGAGTATGATCAACTGTGTGATCGGGAGACGTCTTCAAATATGTCTCCGTTCTCGTCCCCTGGTACTCGGGTGCAACATTCCAGACGCTTTACTAACACTCTCCCGACTTGGAGAGTCAGTGCCTTTAACCTCCTGTTTGGCCCAGTTTGCAATTTCTGCGGAAGATGAACAGGAATAGGGAGAACCAATGAGAGACTAGCTGGAGGTGTCTGGACGGGCAAATTTAACTCTCATTTCCCACCAGGAAGAGGAATTAAGCAAAGGCTCAGAGTGCCGTGCCGGAACCAGATTAGGGCCTGAAGCAATCCTGTGGTGTTGCGGCCAGCTCACAAGAAAGCGAGTTGAAGAAAGGAGCTCAGGGGCACTGTAATTCACAAACTTGCAGAGTTATAAATGACAGCTATCGTCCAAAAATATACTGAAGTAAGGCTGCCAAGAGGACTTGAAAGCGGGGCAGAATTGCAGGAAACCGATTTCAGGAGGTAGACTGGAATTGCATTTAAAGCATAGGAAAAGAGGCAGAACGTCCACAATGATGCACTTGGCCAAAAAGGGCGTATGCGTTTTTTCCTGAATATATTCAGGAAAAAACGCATACGCCCTTTTTGGCCAACCAAGCAAGCTTGCAAAGGAAATCTGCACTACAATAAGTCTCACTTCCCCCCGGTCAAAAGGGCCATCTGAAAAAAGTGTAAAATCCAGAAAGGCAGGACAGGCCATGGAGAACTGGGAGCCTTGTTATGCTGATGGGCGGGATGTAAATTGCCAACAGCCACTCGGGAGAAGTGTATGGTGTTTCCTGAAACATCTAAAAAACAAAGCAACAGAGCCTAGGGCACTTCCACTTATGGTCCTATAGCTTAGGGAAATGAAATTCAAAAAGACACAGCCACCCCAGAATTTGGGACGGCTCTGTTTACAAGAACCTCGTTTAAGGTACAAGTTCAATATCGCAGAAAGTGAAAAATGGATGAAGAAGTTGTGGTACTTACGTACAATGCAATATCACTCAGCAATGACATCTATGTCATCAGGCCCGTAGCAGCATAATGAGTGGATTCAGGTATGATGATTCTAACTGAAAGATGTCACACAGAAAATGAAACATCATAAGATATCACTCATACACGGAATGTAAACTTGGCTACACAGGAATTGGATTACAAACAGAACAGGGTCTCAAATTTAGAAAACCAACTTATGCTTGCTTAAGGAGAAAGGTGAGTTGGGGTGCTGCATAAAACCAGAGATTGAAATGAGCACAGATAAAGTTCCTTAAGCCAAATATGGAATAGACAAGAGCTACTCCTTGCTCAACGAAATGGACTCAACACCCCATATTAAACGCCTAAGAATGTACCTGACTAGTAAGTATCTTAAAACCTATGGATTGCTATGTCTCCGAAAGAGAATCAAGCGTGTGTACAGGGGCATAAACGCAGCAGTGATAGGATTGGAGAGGTTCGCTGAGCAAATGAGGACCCTTTGAAGTCATATTGCATGGTACCCATTCCACGGGTCTCAACTCTCCAGGTTTAAGGGATTCTTCCTTCAGCTAAAACATGCATGTGGAACCCAGAATATGATCAACCGTGTGATCGGGAGACGTCTTCAAATATGTCTCCGTTCTCATCCCCTGGTACTCGGGTGCAACATTCCAGACGCTTTACTAACACTCTCCCGACTTGGAGAGTCAGTGCCTTTAACCTCCTGTTTGGCCCAGTTTGCAATTTCTGCGGAAGATGAACAGGAATAGGGAGAACCAATGAGAGACTAGCTGGAGGTGTCTGGACGGGCAAATTTAACTCTCATTTCCCACCAGGAAGAGGAATTAACCAAAGGCTCAGCGTGCCGTGCCGGAACCAGATTAGGGCCTGAAGCAATCTTGCGGTGTTGCGGCCAGCTCACAAGTAAGCGAGTTGAAGAAAGGAGCTCAGGGGCACTGTAATTCACAAACCTGCAGAGTTTTAAATGTCAGCTATCGTCCAAAAATATACTGAAGTAAGGCTGCCAAGAGGACTTGAAAGCGGGGCAGAATTGCAGGAAACCGATTTCAGGAGGTAGACTGGAATTGCATTTAAAGCATAGGAAAAGAGGCAGAACGTCCACAATGATGCACTTGGCCAAAAAGGGCGTATGTTTTTTCCTGAATATATTCAGGAAAAAACGCATACGCCCTTTTTGGCCAACCAAGCAAGCTTGCAAAGGAAATCTGCACTACAATAAGTCTCACTTCCCCCCGGTCAAAAGGGCCATCTGAAAAAAGTGTAAAATCCAGAAAGGCAGGACAGGCCATGGAGAACTGGGAGCCTTGTTATGCTGATGGGCGGGATGTAAATTGCCAACAGCCACTCGGGAGAAGTGTATGGTGTTTCCTGAAACATCTAAACAACAAAGCAACAGAGCCTAGGGCACTTCCACTTATGGTCCTATAGCTTAGGGAAATGAAAATCAAAAAGACACAGCCACCCCAAAGTTTCGGATGGCTCTGTTTACAAGAACCTCGTTTACGGTACAAGTGCAATATCGAAGAAAGTGAAAAATGGATGAAGAAGTTGTGGTACTTACGTACAATACAATATCACTCAGCAATGACATCTATGTCATCAGGCCCGTAGCAGCATAATGAGTGCATTCAGGTATGATGATTCTAACTGAAATAAGTCACACAGAAAAAGAAACATCATAAGATATCACTAATACACGGAATGTAAACTTGGCTACACAGGAACTGGATTACAAAACAGAACAGGGTCTCAAATTTAGAAAACCAACATATGCTTGCTTAAGGGGAAAGGTGAGTTGGGGTGCTGCATAAAACCAGAGATTGAAATGAGCACAGATAAAGTTCCTTAAGCCAAATATGGAATAGACAAGAGCTACTCCTTGCTCAACGAAATGGACTCAACACCCCATATTAAACGCCTAAGAATGTACCTGACTAGTAAGTATCTTAAAACCTATGGATTGCTATGTCTCCGAAAGAGAATCAAGCGTGTGTACAGGGGCATAAATGCAGCAGTGATAGGATTGGAGAGGTTCGGTGAGCAAATGAAGACCCTTTGAAGTCATATTGCATGGTACCCATTCCACGGGTCTCAACTCTCCAGGTTTAAGGGATTCTTCCTTCAGCTAAAACATGCATGTGGAACCCAGAGTATGATCAACCGTGTGATCGGGAGACGTCTTCAAATATGTCTCCGTTCTCGTCCCCTGGTACTCGGGTGCAACATTCCAGACGCTTTACTAACACTCTCCCGACTTGGAGAGTCAGTGCCTTTAACCTCCTGTTTGGCCCAGTTTGCAATTTCTGCGGAAGATGAACAGGAATAGGGAGAACCAATGAGAGACTAGCTGGAGGTGTCTGGACGGGCAAATTTAACTCTCATTTCCCACCAGGAAGAGGAATTAAGCAAAGGCTCAGCGTGCCGTGCCGGAACCAGATTAGGGCCTGAAGCAATCCTGCGGTGTTGCGACCAGCTCACAAGAAAGCGAGTTGAAGAAAGGAGCTCAGGGGCACTGTAATTCACAAACCTGCAGAGTTATAAATGACAGCTATCGTCCAAAAATATACTGAAGTAACGCTGCCAAGAGGACTTGAAAGCGGGGCAGAATTGCAGGAAACCGATTTCAGGAGGTAGACAGGAATTGCATTTAAAGCATAGGAAAAGAGGCAGAACGTCCACAATGATGCACTTGGCCAAAAAGGGCGTATGTGTTTTTTCCTGAATATATTCACGAAAAAACGCATACGCCCTTTTTGGTCAACCAAGCAAGCTTGCAAAGGAAATCTGCACTACAATAAGTCTCACTTCCCCCCGGTCAAAAGGGCCATCTGAAAAAAGTGTAAAATCCAGAAAGGCAGGACAGGCCATGGAGAACTGGGAGCCTTGTTATGCTGATGGGCGGGATGTAAATTGCCAACAGCCACTCCGGAGAAGTGTATGGTGTTTCCTGAAACATCTAAAAAACAAAGCAACAGAGCCTAGGGCACTTCCACTTATGGTCCTATAGCTTAGGGAAATGAAAATCAAAAAGACACAGCCACCCCAAAGTTTGGGACGGCTCTGTTTACAAGAACCTCGTTTACGGTACAAGTTCAATATCGCAGAAAGTGAAAAATGGATGAAGAAGTTGTGGTACTTACGTACAATGCAATATCACTCAGCAATGACATCTATGTCATCAGGCCCGTAGCAGCATAATGAGTGCATTCAGGTATGATGATTCTAACTGAAAGAAGTCACACAGAAAAAGAAACATCATAAGATATCACTAATACATGGAAAGTAATCTTGGCTACACAGGAATTGGATTACAAACAGAACAGGGTCTAAAATTTAGAAAACCAACTTATGCTTGCTTAAGGGGAAAGGTGAGTTGGGGTGCTGCATAAAACCAGAGATTGAAATGAGCACAGATAAAGTTCCTTAAGCTAAATATGGAATAGACAAGAGCTACTCCTTGCTCAACGAAATGGACTCAACACCCCGTATTAAACACCTAAGAATGTACCTGACTAGTAAGTATCTTAAAACTTATGGATTGCTATGTCTCCGAAAGAGAATCAAGCGTGTGTACAGGGGCATAAACGCAGCAGTGATAGGATTGGAGAGGTTCGCTGAGCAAATGAGGACCCTTTGAAGTCATATTGCATGGTACCCATTCCACGGGTCTCAACTCTCCAGGTTTAAGGGATTCTTCCTTCAGCTAAAACATGCATGTGGAACCCAGAGTATGATCAACCGTGTGATCGGGAGACGTCTTCAAATATGTCTCCGTTCTCGTCCCCTGGTACTCGGGTGCAACATTCCAGACGCTTTACTAACACTCTCCCGACTTGGAGAGTCAGTGCCTTTAACCTCCTGTTTGGCCCAGTTTGCAATTTCTGCGGAAGATGAACAGGAATAGGGAGAACGAATGAGAGACTAGCTGGAGGTGTCTGGACGGGCAAATTTAACTCTCATTTCCCACCAGGAAGAGGAATTAACCAAAGGCTCAGCGTGCCGTGCCGGAACCAGATTAGGGCCTGAAGCAATCCTGCGGTGTTGCGGCCAGCTCACAAGAAAGCGAGTTGAAGAAAGGAGCTCAGGGGCACTGTAATTCACAAACCTGCAGAGTTATAAATGACAGCTATCGTCCAAAAATATACTGAAGTAAGGCTGCCAAGAGGACTTGAAAGCGGGGCAGAATTGCAGGAAACCGATTTCAGGAGGTAGACTGGAATTGCATTTAAAGCATAGGAAAAGAGGCAGAACGTCCACAATGATGCACTTGGCCAAAAAGGGCGTATGCGTTTTTTCCTGAATATATTCAGGAAAAAACGCATACGCCCTTTTTGGCCAACCAAGCAACCTTGCAAAGGAAATCTGCACTACAATGAAGTCTCACTTCCCCCCGGTCAAAAGGGCCATCTGAAAAAAGTGTAAAATCCAGAAAGGCAGGACAGGCCATGGAGAACTGGGAGCCTTGTTATGCTGATGGGCGGGATGTAAATTGCCAACAGCCACTCGGGAGAAGTGTATGGTGTTTCCTGAAACATCTAAAAAACAAAGCAACAGAGCCTAGGGCACTTCCACTTATGGTCCTATAGCTTAGGGAAATGAAAATCAAAAAGACAGAGCCACCCCAAAGTTTGGGACGGCTCTGTTTACAAGAACCTCGTTTACGGTACAAGTTCAATATCGCAGAAAGTGAAAAATGGATGAAGAAGTTGTGGTACTTACGTACAATACAATATCACTCAGCAATGACATCTATGTCATCAGGCCCGTAGCAGCATAATGAGTGCATTCAGGTATGATGATTCTAACTGAAATAAGTCACACAGAAAAAGAAACATCATAAGATATCACTAATACACGGAATGTAAACTTGGCTACACAGGAACTGGATTACAAAACAGAACAGGGTCTCAAATTTAGAAAACCAACATATGCTTGCTTAAGGGGAAAGGGGAGTTGGGGTGCTGCATAAAACCAGAGATTGAAATGAGCACAGATAAAGTTCCTTAAGCCAAATATGGAATAGACAAGAGCTACTCCTTGCTCAACGAAATGGACTCAACACCCCATATTAAACGCCTAAGAATGTACCTGACTAGTAAGTATCTTAAAACCTATGGATTGCTATGTCTCCGAAAGAGAATCAAGCGTGTGTACAGGGGCATAAACGCAGCAGTGATAGGATTGGAGAGGTTCGGTGAGCAAATGAAGACCCTTTGAAGTCATATTGCATGGTACCCATTCCACGGGTCTCAACTCTCCAGGTTTAAGGGATTCTTCCTTCAGCTAAAACATGCATGTGGAACCCAGAGTATGATCAACCGTGTTATCGGGAGACGTCTTCAAATATGTCTCCGTTCTCGTCCCCTGGTACTCGGGTGCAACATTCCAGACGCTTTACTAACACTCTCCCGACTTGGAGAGTCAGTGCCTTTAACCTCCTGTTTGGCCCAGTTTGCAATTTCTGCGGAAGATGAACAGGAATAGGGAGAACCAATGAGAGACTAGCTGGAGGTGTCTGGACGGGCAAATTTAACTCTCATTTCCCACCAGGAAGAGGAATTAAGCAAAGGCTCAGCGTGCCGTGCCGGAACCAGATTAGGGCCTGAAGCAATCCTGCGGTGTTGCGACCAGCTCACAAGAAAGCGAGTTGAAGAAAGGAGCTCAGGGGCACTGTAATTCACAAACCTGCAGAGTTATAAATGACAGCTATCGTCCAAAAATATACTGAAGTAACGCTGCCAAGAGGACTTGAAAGCGGGGCAGAATTGCAGGAAACTGATTTCAGGAGGTAGACAGGAATTGCATTTAAAGCATAGGAAAGGAGGCAGAACGTCCACAATGATGCACTTGGCCAAAAAGAGCGTATGTGTTTTTTCCTGAATATATTCACGAAAAAACGCATACGCCCTTTTTGGTCAACCAAGCAAGCTTGCAAAGGAAATCTGCACTACAATAAGTCTCACTTCCCCCCGGTCAAAAGGGCCATCTGAAAAAAGTGTAAAATCCAGAAAGGCAGGACAGGCCATGGAGAACTGGGAGCCTTGTTATGCTGATGGGCGGGATGTAAATTGCCAACAGCCACTCCGGAGAAGTGTATGGTGTTTCCTGAAACATCTAAAAAACAAAGCAACAGAGCCTAGGGCACTTCCACTTATGGTCCTATAGCTTAGGGAAATGAAAATCAAAAAGACACAGCCACCCCAAAGTTTGGGACGGCTCTGTTTACAAGAACCTCGTTTCCGGTACAAGTTCAATATCGCAGAAAGTGAAAAATGGATGAAGAAGTTGTGGTACTTACGTACAATGCAATATCACTCAGCAATGACATCTATGTCATCAGGCCCGTAGCAGCATAATGAGTGCATTCAGGTATGATGATTCTAACTGAAAGAAGTCACACAGAAAAAGAAACATCATAAGATATCACTAATACATGGAAAGTAAACTTGGCTACACAGGAATTGGATTACAAACAGAACAGGGTCTAAAATTTAGAAAACCAACTTATGCTTGCTTAAGGGGAAAGGTGAGTTGTGGTGCTGCATAAAACCAGAGATTGAAATGAGCACAGATAAAGTTCCTTAAGCTAAATATGGAATAGACAAGAGCTACTCCTTGCTCAACGAAATGGACTCAACACCCGGTATTATACACCTAAGAATGTACCTGACTAGTAAGTATCTTAAAACCTATGGATTGCTATGTCTCCGAAAGAGAATCAAGTGTGTGTACAGGGGCATAAACGCAGCAGTGATAGGATTGGAGAGGTTCGCTGAGCAAATGAGGACCCTTTGAAGTCATATTGCATGGTACCCATTCCACGGGTCTCAACTCTCCAGGTTTAAGGGATTCTTCCTTCAGCTAAAACATGCATGTGGAACCCAGAGTATGATCAACCATGTGATCGGGAGACGTCTTCAAATATGTCTCCGTTCTCGTCCCCTGGTACTCGGGTGCAACATTCCAGACGGTTTACTAACACTCTCCCGACTTGGAGAGTCAGTGCCTTTAACCTCCTGTTTGGCCCAGTTTGCAATTTCTGCGGAAGATGAACAGGAATAGGGAGAACGAATGAGAGACTAGCTGGAGGTGTCTGGACGGGCAAATTTAACTCTCATTTCCCACCAGGAAGAGGAATTAACCAAAGGCTCAGCGTGCCGTGCTGGAACCAGATTAGGGCCTGAAGCAATCCTGCGGTGTTGCGGCCAGCTCACAAGAAAGCGAGTTGAAGAAAGGAGCTCAGGGGCACTGTAATTCACAAACCTGCAGAGTTATAAATGACAGCTATCGTCCAAAAATATACTGAAGTAAGGCTGCCAAGAGGACTTGAAAGCGGGGCAGAATTGCAGGAAACCGATTTCAGGAGGTAGACTGGAATTGCATTTAAAGCATAGGAAAAGAGGCAGAACGTCCACAATGATGCACTTGGCCAAAAAGGGCGTATGCGTTTTTTCCTGAATATATTCAGGAAAAAACGCATACGCCCTTTTTGGCCAACCAAGCAACCTTGCAAAGGAAATCTGCACTACAATGAAGTCTCACTGCCCCCCGGTCAAAAGGGCCATCTGAAAAAAGTGTAAAATCCAGAAAGGCAGGACAGGCCATGGAGAACTGGGAGCCTTGTTATGCTGATGGGCGGGATGTAAATTGCCAACAGCCACTCGGGAGAAGTGTATGGTGTTTCCTGAAACATCTAAAAAACAAAGCAACAGAGCCTAGGGCACTTCCACTTATGGTCCTATAGCTTAGGGAAATGAAAATCAAAAAGACACAGCCACCCCAAAGTTTGGGACGGCTCTGTTTACAAGAACCTCGTTTACGGTACAAGTTCAATATCGCAGAAAGTTAAAAATGGATGAAGAAGTTGTGGTACTTACGTACAATACAATATCACTCAGCAATGACATCTATGTCATCAGGCCCGTAGCAGCACAATGAGTGCATTCAGGTATGATGATTCTAACTGAAATAAGTCACACAGAAAAAGAAACATCATAAGATATCACTAATACACGGAATGTAAACTTGGCTACACAGGAACTGGATTACAAAACAGAACAGGTTCTCAAATTTAGAAAACCAACATATGCTTGCTTAAGGGGAAAGGTGAGTTGGGGTGCTGCATAAAACCAGAGATTGAAATGAGCACAGATAAAGTCCCTTAAGCCAAATATGGAATAGACAAGAGCTACTCCTTGCTCAACGAAATGCACTCAACACCCCATATTAAACGCCTAAGAATGTACCTAACTAGTAAGTATCGTAAAACCTATGGATTGCTATGTCTCCGAAAGAGAATCAAGCGTGTGTACAGGGGCATAAACGCAGCAGTGATAGGATTGGAGAGGTTCGCTGAGCAAATGAGGACCCTTTGAAGTCATATTGCATGGTACCCATTCCACGGGTCTCAACTCTCCAGGTTTAAGGGATTCTTCCTTCAGCTAAAACATGCATGTGGAACCCAGAGTATGATCAACCGTGTGATCGGAAGACGTGTTCAAATATGTCTCCGTTCCCGTCCCCTGGTACTTGGGTGCAACATTCCAGACTCTTTACTAACACTCTCCCGAATTGGAGAGTCAGTGCCTTTAACCTCCTGTTTGTCCCAGTTTGCAATTTCTGCGGAAGATGTACAAGAATATGGAGAACCAATGAGAGACTTGCTGGAGGTGTCTGGACGGGCAAATTTAACTCTCATTTCCCACCAGGAAGAGGAATTAACCAAAGGCTCAGCGTGCCGTGCCGGAACCAGATTAGGGCCTGAAGCAATCATGCGGTGTTGCGGCCAGCTCATAGGAAAGCGAGTTGAAGAAAGGAGCTCAGGGGCACTGTAATTCACAAACCTGCAGAGTTATAAATGACAGCTATCGTCCAAAAATATACTGAAGTAAGGCTGCCAAGAGGACATGAAAGTGGGGCAGAATTGCAGGAAACCGATTTCAGGAGGTACATTGGAATTGCATTTAAAGCATAGGAAAAGAGGCAGAACGTCCACAATGATGCACTTGGCCAAAAAGGACGTATGCGTTTTTTCCTGAATATATTCAGGAAAAAACGCATACGCCCTTTCTGGCCAACCAAGCAAGCTTGCAAAGGAAATCTGCCCTACAATGAAATCTCACTTCCCCTCGGTCAAAAGGGCCATCTGAAAAAAGTGTAAAATCCAGAAAGGCAGGACAGGCCTTGGAGAACAGGGAGCCTTGTTATGCTGATGGGCGGGATGTAAATTGCCAACAGCCACTCTGGAGAAGTGTATGGTGTTTCCTGAAACATCTACAAAACAAAGCAACAGAGCCTAGGGCACTTCCACATATGGTCCTATAGCTTAGGGAAATGAAAATCAAAAAGACACAGCCACCCCAAAGTTTGGGACGGCTCTGTTTACAAGAACCTCGTTTACGGTACAAGTTCAAAATTGCAGAAAGTGAAAAATGGATAAAGAAGTTGTGGTACTTACGTACAATACAATATCACTCAGCAATGACATCTATGTCATCAGGCCCGTAGCAGCATAATGAGTGGATTCAGGTATGATGATTCTAACTGAAATAAGTCACACAGAAAAAGAAACATCATAAGATATCACTAATACATGGAATGTAAACTTGGCTACACAGGAACTGGATTACAAAACAGAACAGGGTCTCAAATTTAGAAAACCAACATATGCTTGCTTAAGGGGAAAGGTGAGTTGGGGTGCTGCATAAAACCAGAGATTGAAATGAGCACAGATAAAGTTCCTTAAGCCAAATATGGAATAGACAAGAGCTACTCCTTGCTCAACGAAATGGACTCAACACCCCATATTAAACGCCTAAGAATATATCTGACTAGTAAGAATCTTAAAACCTATGGATTTATATGTCTCCGAAGGAGAATCAAGCGTGTGTACAGCGGCATAAACGCAGCAGTGATAGGATTGGTGAGGATCGGTGAGCAAATGCAGAAACTTTGAAGTCATATTGCATGGTACCCATTCCACGGGTCTCAAATCTCCAGGTTTAAGGGATTCTTCCTTCAGCTAAAACATGCATGTGGAACCCAGAGTATGATCCACCGTGTGATTGGGAAACGTGTTCAAAGGTGTCTCAGTTTTCGTCCCCTGGTACTCGGGTGCAACATTCCAGACGCTTTACTAACTCTCTCCCCACTTGGAGAGTCAGTGCCTTTAACCTCCTGTTTGGCCCAGTTTGCAATTTCTGCGGAAAATGAACAGGAATAGGGAGAACCAATGAGAGACTAGCTGGAGGTGTCTGGACGGGCAAATTTAACTCTCATTGCCCACCAGGAAGAGGAATTAACCAAAGGCTCAGTGTGCGGTGCCGGAACCACACTAGGGCATGAAGCAATCCTGCGGTGTTGCGGACAGCTCACAAGAAAGCGAGTTGAAGAAAGGAGCTCAGGGGCACTGTCACTCACAAACATGCAGAGTTATAAATGACAGCTATCGTCCAAAAATATATTGAAGTAAGGCTGCCAAGAGGACTTGAAAGCGGGGCAGAATTGCAGGAAACCGATTTCAGGAGGTAGACTGGAATTGCATGTAAAGCACAGGAAAAGAGGCAGAACGTCCACAATGATGCACTTGGCCAAAAAGGGCGTATGCGTTTTTTCCTGAATATATTCAGGAAAAAACGCATACGCCCTTTTTGGCCAACCAAGCAAGCTTGCAAATGAAATCTGCACTACAATGAAGTCTCACTGCCCCCCGGTCAAAAGGGCCATCTGAAAAAAGTGTAAAATCCAGAAAGGCAGGACAGGCCATGGAGAACTGGGAGCCTTGTTATGCTGATGGGCGGGATGTAAATTGCCAACAGCCACTCTGGAGAAGTGTATGGTGTTTCCTGAAACATCTAAAAAACAAAGCAACAGAGCCTAGGGCACTTCCACTTATGGTCCTATAGCTTAGGGAAATTAAAATCAAAAAGACACAGCCACCCCAAAGTTTGGGACGGCTCTGTTTACAAGAACCTCGTTTACGGTACAAGTTCAATATCACAGAAAGCGAAAAATGGATAAAGAATTTGTGGTACTTACGTACAATGCAATATCACTCAGCAATGAAATCTATGTCATCAGGCCCGTAGCAGCATAATGAGTGGATTCAGGTACGATGATTCTAAGTGAAATAAGTCACACAGAAAAAGAAACATCATAAGATATCACTACTACACGGAATGTAAACTTGGCTACACAGGAACTGAATTACAAAACAGAACAGGGTCTCAAATGTAGAAAACCAACTTATGCTTGCTTAAGGGGAAAGGTGAGTTGGGGTGCTGCATAAAACCAGAGATTGAAATTAGCACAGATACCGTTCCATAAGCCAAATATGTAATAGACAAGAGCTACTCCTTGCTCAACGAAGTGGACTCAACACCCCATATTAAACGCCTAAGAATATACCTGACAAGTAAGAATCTTAAAACCTATGGATTGCTATGTCTCCGAAAGAGAATCAAGCGTGTGTACAGCGCAATAAATGCAGCAGTGAAAGGATTGGTGAGGATCAGTGAGCAAATGCATACTCTTTGAAGCCATATTGCATGGTACCCATTCCATGGGTCTCAACTCTCCAGGTTTAAGGGATTCTTCCTTCAGCTAAAACATGCATGTGGAACCCAGAGTATGATCCACCGTGTGATTGGGAAACGTGTTCAAAGGTGTCTCAGGTTTCGTCCCCTCGTACTCGGGTGCAACATTCCAGACGCTTTACTTACTCTCTCCCCACTTGGAGAGTCACTGCCTTTAACCTCCTGTTTGGCCCAGTTTGCAATTTCTGCGGAAAATGAACAGGAATAGGGAGAACCAATGAGAGACTAGCTGGAAGTGTCTGGACGGGCAAATTTAACTCTCATTTCCCACCAGGAAGAGGAATTAACGAAAGGCTCAGCGTGCGGTGCCGGAACCACACTAGGGCATGAAGCAATCCTGCGGTGTTGCGGCCAGCTCACAAGAAAGCGAGTTGAAGAAAGGAGCTCAGGGGCACTGTCATTCACAAACCTGCAGAGTTATAAATGACAGCTATCGTCCAAAAATATATTGGAGTAAGGCTGCCAAGAGGACTTGAAAGCGGGGCAGAATTGCAGGAAACCGATTTCAGGAGGTAGACTGGAATTGCATGTAAAGCATAGGAAAAGAGGCAGAACGTCCACAATGATGCACTTGGCCAAAAAGGGCGTATGCGTTTTTTCCTGAATATATTCAGGAAAAAACGCATACGCCCTTTTTGGCCAACCAAGCAAGCTTGCAAAGGAAATCTGCACTACAATGAAGTCTCACTGCCCCCCGGTCAAAAGGGCCATCTGAAAAAAGTGTAAAATCCAGAAAGGCAGGACAGGCCATGGAGAACTGGGAGCCTTGTTATGCTGATGGGCGGGATGTAAATTGCCAACAGCCACTCTGGAGAAGTGTATGGTGTTTCCTGAAACATCTACAAAACGAAGCAACAGAGCCTAGGGCACTTCCACTTATGGTCCTATAGCTTAGGGAAATTAAAATCAAAAAGACACAGCCACCCCAAAGTTTGGGACGGCTCTGTTTACAAGAACCTCGTTTACGGTACAAGTTCAATATCGCAGAAAGCGAAAAATGGATAAAGAAGTTGTGGTACTTACGTACAATGCAATATCACTCAGCAATGAAATCTATGTCATCAGGCCCGTAGCAGCATAATGAGTGGATTCAGGTACGATGATTCTAAGTGAAATAAGTCACACAGAAAAAGAAACATCATAAGATATCACTACTACACGGAATGTAAACTTGGCTACACAGGAACTGAATTACAAAACAGAACAGGGTCTCAAATGTAGAAAACCAACTTATGCTTGCTTAAGGGGAAAGGTGAGTTGGGGTGCTGCATAAAACCAGAGATTGAAATTAGCACAGATACCGTTCCATAAGCCAAATATGTAATAGACAAGAGCTACTCCTTGCTCAACGAAGTGGACTCAACACCCCATATTAAACGCCTAAGAATATACCTGACTAGTAAGAATCTTAAAACCTATGGATTTATATGTCTCCGAAAGAGAATCAAGCGTGTGTACAGCGGCATAAACGCAGCAGTGATAGGATTGGTGAGGATCGGTGAGCAAATGCAGACCCTTTGAAGTCATATTGCATGGTACCCATTCCATGGGTCTCAACTCTCCAGGTTTAAGGGATTCTTCCTTCAGCTAAAACATGCATGTGGAACCCAGCCTATGATCCACCGTGTGATTGGGAAACGTGTTCAAAGGTGTCTCAGTTTTCGTCCCCTGGTACTCGGGTGCAACATTCCAGACGCTTTACTAACTCTCTCCCCACTTGGAGAGTCAGTGCCTTTAACCTCCTGTTTGGCCCAGTTTGCAATTTCTGCGGAAAATGAACAGGAATAGGGAATACCAATGAGAGACTAGCTGGAGGTGTCTGGACGGGCAAATTTAACTCTCATTTCCCACCAGGAAGAGGAATTAACCAAAGGCTCAGCGTGCCGTGCCGGAACCACACTAGGGCCTGAAGCAATCCTGCGGTGTTGCGGCCAGCTCACAAGAAAGCGAGTTGAAGAAAGGAGCTCAGGGGCACTGTCACTCACAAACCTGCAGAGTTATAAATGACAGCTATCGTCCAAAAATATATTGAAGTAAGGCTGCCAAGAGGACTTGAAAGCGGGGCAGAATTGCAGGAAACCGATTTCAGGAGGTAGACTGGAATTGCATGTAAAGCACAGGAAAAGAGGCAGAACGTCCACAATGATGCACTTGGCCAAAAAGGGCGTATGCGTTTTTTCCTGAATATATTCAGGAAAAAACGCATACGCCCTTTTTGGCCAACCAAGCAAGCTTGCAAAGGAAATCTGCACTACAATGAAGTCTCACTGTCCCCCGGTCAAAAGGGCCATCTGAAAAAAGTGTAAAATCCAGAAAGGCAGGACAGGCCATGGAGAACTGGGAGCCTTGTTATGCTGATGGGCGGGATGTAAATTGCCAACAGCCACTCTGGAGAAGTGTATGGTGTTTCCTGAAACATCTAAAAAACAAAGCAACAGAGCCTAGGGCACTTCCACTTATGGTCCTATAGCTTAGGGAAATTAAAATCAAAAAGACACAGCCACCCCAATGTTTGGGACGGCTCTGTTTACAAGAACCTCGTTTACGGTACAAGTTCAATATCGCAGAAAGCGAAAAATGGATAAAGAAGTTGTGGTACTTACGTACAATGCAATATCACTCAGCAATGAAATCTATGTCATCAGGCCCGTAGCAGCATAATGAGTGGATTCAGGTACGATGATTCTAAGTGAAATAAGTCACACAGAAAAAGAAACATCATAAGATATCACTACTACACGGAATGTAAACTTGGCTACACAGGAACTGAATTACAAAACAGAACAGGGTCTCAAATGTAGAAAACCAACTGATGCTTGCTTAAGGGGAAAGGTGAGTTGGGGTGCTGCATAAAACCAGAGATTGAAATTAGCACAGATACCGTTCCATAAGCCAAATATGTAATAGACAAGAGCTACTCCTTGCTCAACGAAGTGGACTCAACACCCCATATTAAACGCCTAAGAATATACCTGACTAGTAAGAATCTTAAAACCTATGGATTTATATGTCCCCGAAAGAGAATCAAGCGTGTGTACAGCGCAATAAACGCAGCAGTGAAAGGATTGGTGAGGATCGGTGAGCAAATGCATACTCTTTGAAGCCATATTGCATGGTACCCATTCCATGGGTCTCAACTCTCCAGGTTTAAGGGATTCTTCCTTCAGCTAAAACATGCATGTGGAACCCAGCCTATGATCCACCGTGTGATTGGGAAACGTGTTCAAAGGTGTCTCAGTTTTCGTCCCCTGGTACTCGGGTGCAACATTGCAGACGCTTTACTAACTCTCTCCCCACTTGGAGAGTCAGTGCCTTTAACCTCCTGTTTGGCCCAGTTTGCAGTTTCTGCGGAAAATGAACAGGAATAGGGAGAACCAATGAGAGACTAGCTGGAGGTGTCTGGACGGGCAAATTTGACTCTCATTTCCCACCAGGAAGAGGAATTAACCAAAGGCTCAGCGTGCCGTGCCGGAACCACACTAGGGCCTGAAGCAATCCTGCGGTGTTGCGGCCAGCTCACAAGAAAGCGAGTTGAAGAAAGGAGCTCAGGGGCACTGTCACTCACAAACCTGCAGAGTTATAAATGACAGCTATCGTCCAAAAATATATTGAAGTAAGGCTGCCAAGAGGACTTGAAAGCGGGGCAGAATTGCAGGAAACCGATTTCAGGAGGTAGACTGGAATTGCATGTAAAGCACAGGAAAAGAGGCAGAACGTCCACAATGATGCACTTGGCCAAAAAGGGCGTATGCGTTTTTTCCTGAATATATTCAGGAAAAAACGCATACGCCCTTTTTGGCCAACCAAGCAAGCTTGCAAATGAAATCTGCACTACAATGAAGACTCACTGCCCCCCGGTCAAAAGGGCCATCTGAAAAAAGTGTAAAATCCAGAAAGGCAGGACAGGCCATGGAGAACTGGGAGCCTTGTTATGCTGATGGGCGGGATGTAAATTGCCAACAGCCACTCTGGAGAAGTGTATGGTGTTTCCTGAAACATCTAAAAAACAAAGCAACAGAGCCTAGGGCACTTCCACTTATGGTCCTATAGCTTAGGGAAATTAAAATCAAAAAGACACAGCCACCCCAAAGTTTGGGACGGCTCTGTTTACAAGAACCTCGTTTACGGTACAAGTTCAATATCGCAGAAAGCGAAAAATGGATAAAGAAGTTGTGGTACTTACGTACAATGCAATATCACTCAGCAATGAAATCTATGTCATCAGGCCCGTAGCAGCATAATGAGTGGATTCAGGTACAATGATTCTAAGTGAAATAAGTCACACAGAAAAAGAAACATCATAAGATATCACTACTACACGGAATGTAAACTTGGCTACACAGGAACTGAATTACAAAACAGAACAGGGTCTCAAATGTAGAAAACCAACTTATGCTTGCTTAAGGGGAAAGGTGAGTTGGGGTGCTGCATAAAACCAGAGATTGAAATTAGCACAGATACCGTTCCATAAGCCAAATATGTAATAGACAAGAGCTACTCCTTGCTCAACGAAGTGGACTCAACACCCCATATTAAACGCCTAAGAATATACCTGACTAGTAAGAATCTTAAAACCTATGGATTTATATGTCCCCGAAAGAGAATCAAGCGTGTGTACAGCGCAATAAACGCAGCAGTGAAAGGATTGGTGAGGATCGGTGAGCAAATGCATACTCTTTGAAGCCATATTGCATGGTACCCATTCCATGGGTCTCAACTCTCCAGGTTTAAGGGATTCTTCCTTCAGCTAAAACATGCATGTGGAACCCAGAGTATGATCCACCGTGTGATTGGGAAACGTGTTCAAAGGTGTCTCAGGTTTCGTCCCCTGGTACTCGGGTGCAATATTCCAGACGCTTTACTTACTCTCTCCCCACTTGGAGAGTCAGTGCCTTTAACCTCCTGTTTGGCCCAGTTTGCAATTTCTGCGGAAAATGAACAGGAATAGGGAGAACCAATGAGAGACTAGCTGGAGGTGTCTGGACGGGCAAATTTAACTCTCATTTCCCACCAGGAAGAGGAATTAACCAAAGGCTCAGCGTGCGGTGCCGGAACCACACTAGGGCCTGAAGCAATCCTGCGGTGTTGCGGCCAGCTCACAAGAAAGCGAGTTGAAGAAAGGAGCTCAGGGGCACTGTCATTCACAAACCTGCAGAGTTATAAATGACAGCTATCGTCCAAAAATATATTGGAGTAAGGCTGCCAAGAGGACTTGAAAGCGGGGCAGAATTGCAGGAAACCGATTTCAGGAGGTAGACTGGAATTGCATGTAAAGCATAGGAAAAGAGGCAGAACGTCCACAATGATGCAGTTGGCCAAAAAGGGCGTATGCGTTTTTTCCTGAATATATTCAGGAAAAAACGCATACGCCCTTTTTGGCCAACCAAGCAAGCTTGCAAATGAAATCTGCACTACAATGAAGTCTCACTGCCCCCCGGTCAAAAGGGCCATCTGAAAAAAGTGTAAAATCCAGAAAGGCAGGACAGGCCATGGAGAACTGGGAGCCTTGTTATGCTGATGGGCGGGATGTAAATTGCCAACAGCCACTCTGGAGAAGTGTATGGTGTTTCCTGAAACATCTACAAAACAAAGCAACAGAGCCTAGGGCACTTCCACTTATGGTCCTATAGCTTAGGGAAATTAAAATCAAAAAGACACAGCCACCCCAAAGTTTGGGACGGCTCTGTTTACAAGAACCTCGTTTACGGTACAAGTTCAATATCGCAGAAAGCGAAAAATGGATAAAGAAGTTGTGGTACTTACGTACAATGCAATATCACTCAGCAATGAAATCTATGTCATCAGGCCCGTAGCAGCATAATGAGTGGATTCAGGTACGATGATTCTAAGTGAAATAAGTCACACAGAAAAAGAAACATCATAAGATATCACTACTACACGGAATGTAAACTTGGCTACACAGGAACTGAATTACAAAACAGAACAGGGTCTCAAATGTAGAAAACCAACTGATGCTTGCTTAAGGGGAAAGGTGAGTTGGGGTGCTGCATAAAACCAGAGATTGAAATTAGCACAGATACCGTTCCATAAGCCAAATATGTAATAGACAAGAGCTACTCCTTGCTCAACGAAGTGGACTCAACACCCCATATTAAACGCCTAAGAATATACCTGACTAGTAAGAATCTTAAAACCTATGGATTTATATGTCCCCGAAAGAGAATCAAGCGTGTGTACAGCGCAATAAACGCAGCAGTGAAAGGATTGGTGAGGATCGGTGAGCAAATGCATACTCTTTGAAGCCATATTGCATGGTACCCATTCCATGGGTCTCAACTCTCCAGGTTTAAGGGATTCTTCCTTCAGCTAAAACATGCATGTGGAACCCAGCCTATGATCCACCGTGTGATTGGGAAACGTGTTCAAAGGTGTCTCAGTTTTCGTCCCCTGGTACTCGGGTGCAACATTGCAGACGCTTTACTAACTCTCTCCCCACTTGGAGAGTCAGTGCCTTTAACCTCCTGTTTGGCCCAGTTTGCAGTTTCTGCGGAAAATGAACAGGAATAGGGAGAACCAATGAGAGACTAGCTGGAGGTGTCTGGACGGGCAAATTTGACTCTCATTTCCCACCAGGAAGAGGAATTAACCAAAGGCTCAGCGTGCCGTGCCGGAACCACACTAGGGCCTGAAGCAATCCTGCGGTGTTGCGGCCAGCTCACAAGAAAGCGAGTTGAAGAAAGGAGCTCAGGGGCACTGTCACTCACAAACCTGCAGAGTTATAAATGACAGCTATCGTCCAAAAATATATTGAAGTAAGGCTGCCAAGAGGACTTGAAAGCGGGGCAGAATTGCAGGAAACCGATTTCAGGAGGTAGACTGGAATTGCATGTAAAGCACAGGAAAAGAGGCAGAACGTCCACAATGATGCACTTGGCCAAAAAGGGCGTATGCGTTTTTTCCTGAATATATTCAGGAAAAAACGCATACGCCCTTTTTGGCCAACCAAGCAAGCTTGCAAATGAAATCTGCACTACAATGAAGACTCACTGCCCCCCGGTCAAAAGGGCCATCTGAAAAAAGTGTAAAATCCAGAAAGGCAGGACAGGCCATGGAGAACTGGGAGCCTTGTTATGCTGATGGGCGGGATGTAAATTGCCAACAGCCACTCTGGAGAAGTGTATGGTGTTTCCTGAAACATCTAAAAAACAAAGCAACAGAGCCTAGGGCACTTCCACTTATGGTCCTATAGCTTAGGGAAATTAAAATCAAAAAGACACAGCCACCCCAAAGTTTGGGACGGCTCTGTTTACAAGAACCTCGTTTACGGTACAAGTTCAATATCGCAGAAAGCGAAAAATGGATAAAGAAGTTGTGGTACTTACGTACAATGCAATATCACTCAGCAATGAAATCTATGTCATCAGGCCCGTAGCAGCATAATGAGTGGATTCAGGTACAATGATTCTAAGTGAAATAAGTCACACAGAAAAAGAAACATCATAAGATATCACTACTACACGGAATGTAAACTTGGCTACACAGGAACTGAATTACAAAACAGAACAGGGTCTCAAATGTAGAAAACCAACTTATGCTTGCTTAAGGGGAAAGGTGAGTTGGGGTGCTGCATAAAACCAGAGATTGAAATTAGCACAGATACCGTTCCATAAGCCAAATATGTAATAGACAAGAGCTACTCCTTGCTCAACGAAGTGGACTCAACACCCCATATTAAACGCCTAAGAATATACCTGACTAGTAAGAATCTTAAAACCTATGGATTTATATGTCCCCGAAAGAGAATCAAGCGTGTGTACAGCGCAATAAACGCAGCAGTGAAAGGATTGGTGAGGATCGGTGAGCAAATGCATACTCTTTGAAGCCATATTGCATGGTACCCATTCCATGGGTCTCAACTCTCCAGGTTTAAGGGATTCTTCCTTCAGCTAAAACATGCATGTGGAACCCAGAGTATGATCCACCGTGTGATTGGGAAACGTGTTCAAAGGTGTCTCAGGTTTCGTCCCCTGGTACTCGGGTGCAATATTCCAGACGCTTTACTTACTCTCTCCCCACTTGGAGAGTCAGTGCCTTTAACCTCCTGTTTGGCCCAGTTTGCAATTTCTGCGGAAAATGAACAGGAATAGGGAGAACCAATGAGAGACTAGCTGGAGGTGTCTGGACGGGCAAATTTAACTCTCATTTCCCACCAGGAAGAGGAATTAACCAAAGGCTCAGCGTGCGGTGCCGGAACCACACTAGGGCCTGAAGCAATCCTGCGGTGTTGCGGCCAGCTCACAAGAAAGCGAGTTGAAGAAAGGAGCTCAGGGGCACTGTCATTCACAAACCTGCAGAGTTATAAATGACAGCTATCGTCCAAAAATATATTGGAGTAAGGCTGCCAAGAGGACTTGAAAGCGGGGCAGAATTGCAGGAAACCGATTTCAGGAGGTAGACTGGAATTGCATGTAAAGCATAGGAAAAGAGGCAGAACGTCCACAATGATGCAGTTGGCCAAAAAGGGCGTATGCGTTTTTTCCTGAATATATTCAGGAAAAAACGCATACGCCCTTTTTGGCCAACCAAGCAAGCTTGCAAATGAAATCTGCACTACAATGAAGTCTCACTGCCCCCCGGTCAAAAGGGCCATCTGAAAAAAGTGTAAAATCCAGAAAGGCAGGACAGGCCATGGAGAACTGGGAGCCTTGTTATGCTGATGGGCGGGATGTAAATTGCCAACAGCCACTCTGGAGAAGTGTATGGTGTTTCCTGAAACATCTACAAAACAAAGCAACAGAGCCTAGGGCACTTCCACTTATGGTCCTATAGCTTAGGGAAATTAAAATCAAAAAGACACAGCCACCCCAAAGTTTGGGACGGCTCTGTTTACAAGAACCTCGTTTACGGTACAAGTTCAATATCGCAGAAAGCGAAAAATGGATAAAGAAGTTGTGGTACTTACGTACAATGCAATATCACTCAGCAATGAAATCTATGTCATCAGGCCCGTAGCAGCATAATGAGTGGATTCAGGTACGATGATTCTAAGTGAAATAAGTCACACAGAAAAAGAAACATCATAAGATATCACTACTACACGGAATGTAAACTTGGCTACACAGGAACTGAATTACAAAACAGAACAGGGTCTCAAATGTAGAAAACCAACTTATGCTTGCTTAAGGGGAAAGGTGAGTTGGGGTGCTGCATAAAACCAGAGATTGAAATTAGCACAGATACCGTTCCATAAGCCAAATATGTAATAGACAAGAGCTACTCCTTGCTCAACGAAGTGGACTCAACACCCCATATTAAACGCCTAAGAATATACCTGACTAGTAAGAATCTTAAAACCTATGGATTTATATGTCCCCGAAAGAGAATCAAGCGTGTGTACAGCGCAATAAACGCAGCAGTGAAAGGATTGGTGAGGATCGGTGAGCAAATGCATACTCTTTGAAGCCATATTGCATGGTACCCATTCCATGGGTCTCAACTCTCCAGGTTTAAGGGATTCTTCCTTCAGCTAAAACATGCATGTGGAACCCAGAGTATGATCCACCGTGTGATTGGGAAACGTGTTCAAAGGTGTCTCAGGTTTCGTCCCCTGGTACTCGGGTGCAATATTCCAGACGCTTTACTTACTCTCTCCCCACTTGGAGAGTCAGTGCCTTTAACCTCCTGTTTGGCCCAGTTTGCAATTTCTGCGGAAAATGAACAGGAATAGGGAGAACCAATGAGAGACTAGCTGGAGGTGTCTGGACGGGCAAATTTAACTCTCATTTCCCACCAGGAAGAGGAATTAACCAAAGGCTCAGCGTGCGGTGCCGGAACCACACTAGGGCCTGAAGCAATCCTGCGGTGTTGCGGCCAGCTCACAAGAAAGCGAGTTGAAGAAAGGAGCTCAGGGGCACTGTCATTCACAAACCTGCAGAGTTATAAATGACAGCTATCGTCCAAAAATATATTGGAGTAAGGCTGCCAAGAGGACTTGAAAGCGGGGCAGAATTGCAGGAAACCGATTTCAGGAGGTAGACTGGAATTGCATGTAAAGCATAGGAAAAGAGGCAGAACGTCCACAATGATGCAGTTGGCCAAAAAGGGCGTATGCGTTTTTTCCTGAATATATTCAGGAAAAAACGCATACGCCCTTTTTGGCCAACCAAGCAAGCTTGCAAAGGAAATCTGCACTACAATGAAGTCTCACTGCCCCCCGGTCAAAAGGGCCATCTGAAAAAAGTGTAAAATCCAGAAAGGCAGGACAGGCCATGGAGAACTGGGAGCCTTGTTATGCTGATGGGCGGGATGTAAATTGCCAACAGCCACTCTGGAGAAGTGTATGGTGTTTCCTGAAACATCTACAAAACAAAGCAACAGAGCCTAGGGCACTTCCACTTATGGTCCTATAGCTTAGGGAAATTAAAATCAAAAAGACACAGCCACCCCAAAGTTTGGGACGGCTCTGTTTACAAGAACCTCGTTTACGGTACAAGTTCAATATCGCAGAAAGCGAAAAATGGATAAAGAAGTTGTGGTACTTACGTACAATGCAATATCACTCAGCAATGAAATCTATGTCATCAGGCCCGTAGCAGCATAATGAGTGGATTCAGGTACGATGATTCTAAGTGAAATAAGTCACACAGAAAAAGAAACATCATAAGATATCACTACTACATGGAATGTAAACTTGGCTACCCAGGAACTGAATTACAAAACAGAACAGGGTCTCAAATGTAGAAAACCAACTTATGCTTGCTTAAGGGGAAAGGTGAGTTGGGGTGCTGCATAAAACCAGAGATTGAAATTAGCACAGATACCGTTCCATAAGCCAAATATGTAATAGACAAGAGCTACTCCTTGCTCAACGAAGTGGACTCAACACCCCATATTAAACGCCTAAGAATATACCTGACTAGTAAGAATCTTAAAACCTATGGATTTATATGTCTCCGAAAGAGAATCATGCGTGTGTACAGCGCAATAAACGCAGCAGTGAAAGGATTGGTGAGGATCGGTGAGCAAATGCACACTCTTTGAAGCCATATTGCATGGTACCCATTCCATGGGTCTCAACTCTCCAGGTTTAAGGGATTCTTCCTCCAGCTAAAACATGCATTTGGAACCCACAGTATGATCCACCGTGTGATTGGGAAACGTGTTCAAAGGTGTCTCAGGTTTTGTCCCCTGGTACTCGGGTGAAACATTCCAGACGCTTTACTAACTCTCTCCCCACTTGGAGAGTCAGTGCCTTTAACCTCCTGTTTGGCCCAGTTTGCAATTTCTGCGGAAAATGAACAGGAATAGGGAGAACCAATGAGAGACTAGCTGGAGGTGTCTGGACGGGCAAATTTAACTCTCATTTCCCACCAGGAAGAGGAATTAACCAAAGGCTCAGCGTGCCGTGCCGGAACCACACTAGGGCCTGAAGCAATCCTGCGGTGTTGCGGCCAGCTCACAAGAAAGCGAGTTGAAGAAAGGAGCTCAGGGGCACTGTCACTCACAAACCTGCAGAGTTATAAATGACAGCTATCGTCCAAAAATATATTGAAGTAAGGCTGCCAAGAGGACTTGAAAGCGGGGCAGAATTGCAGGAAACCGATTTCAGGAGGTAGACTGGAATTGCATGTAAAGCACAGGAAAAGAGGCAGAACGTCCACAATGATGCACTTGGCCAAAAAGGGCGTATGCGTTTTTTCCTGAATATATTCAGGAAAAAACGCATACGCCCTTTTTGGCCAACCAAGCAAGCTTGCAAAGGAAATCTGCACTACAATGAAGTCTCACTGCCCCCCGGTCAAAAGGGCCATCTGAAAAAAGTGTAAAATCCAGAAAGGCAGGACAGGCCATGGAGAACTGGGAGCCTTGTTATGCTGATGGGCGGGATGTAAATTGCCAACAGCCACTCTGGAGAAGTGTATGGTGTTTCCTGAAACATCTACAAAACAAAGCAACAGAGCCTAGGGCACTTCCACTTATGGTCCTATAGCTTAGGGAAATTAAAATCAAAAAGACACAGCCACCCCAAAGTTTGGGACGGCTCTGTTTACAAGAACCTCGTTTACGGTACAAGTTCAATATCACAGAAAGCGAAAAATGGATAAAGAATTTGTGGTACTTACGTACAATGCAATATCACTCAGCAATGAAATCTATGTCATCAGGCCCGTAGCAGCATAATGAGTGGATTCAGGTACGATGATTCTAAGTGAAATAAGTCACACAGAAAAAGAAACATCATAAGATATCACTACTACACGGAATGTAAACTTGGCTACACAGGAACTGAATTACAAAACAGAACAGGGTCTCAAATGTAGAAAACCAACTTATGCTTGCTTAAGGGGAAAGGTGAGTTGGGGTGCTGCATAAAACCAGAGATTGAAATTAGCACAGATACCGTTCCATAAGCCAAATATGTAATAGACAAGAGCTACTCCTTGCTCAACGAAGTGGACTCAACACCCCATATTAAACGCCTAAGAATATACCTGACTAGTAAGAATCTTAAAACCTATGGATTTATATGTCTCCGAAAGAGAATCAAGCGTGTGTACAGTGCAATAAACGCAGCAGTGAAAGGATTGGTGAGGATCGGTGAGCAAATGCACACTCTTTGAAGCCATATTGCATGGTACCCATTCCATGGGTCTCAGCTCTCCAGGTTTAAGGGATTCTTCCTCCAGCTAAAACATGCATTTGGAACCCACAGTATGATCCACCGTGTGATTGGGAAACGGGTTCAAAGGTGTCTCAGGTTTCGTCCCCTGGTACTCGGGTGAAACATTCCAGACGCTTTACTAACTCTCTCCCCACTTGGAGAGTCAGTGCCTTTAACCTCCTGTTTGGCCCAGTTTGCAACTTCTGCGGAAAATGAACAGGAATAGGGGAACCAATGAGAGACTAGCTGGAGGTGTCTGGACGGGCAAATTTAACTCTCATTTCCCACCAGGAAGAGGAATTAACCAAAGGCTCAGCGTGCCGTGCCGGAACCACACTAGGGCCTGAAGCAATCCTGCGGTGTTGCGGCCAGCTCACAAGAAAGCGAGTTGAAGAAAGGAGCTCAGGGGCACTGTCACTCACAAACCTGCAGAGTTATAAATGACAGCTATCGTCCAAAAATATATTGAAGTAAGCCTGCCAAGAGGACTTGAAAGCGGGGCAGAATTGCAGGAAACCGATTTCAGGAGGTAGACTGGAATTGCATGTAAATCACAGGAAAAGAGGCAGAACGTCCACAATGATGCACTTGGCCAAAAAGGGCATATGCGTTTTTTCCTGAATATATTCAGGAAAAAACGCATACGCCCTTTTTGGCCAACCAAGCAAGCTTGCAAATGAAATCTGCACTACAATGAAGTCTCACTGCCCCCTGGTAAAAGGGCCATCTGAAAAAAGTGTAAAATCCAGAAAGGCAGGACAGGCCATGGAGAACTGGGAGCCTTGTTATGCTGATGGGCGGGATGTAAATTGCCAACAGCCACTCTGGAGAAGTGTATGGTGTTTCCTGAAACATCTAAAAAACAAAGCAACAGAGCCTAGGTCACTTCCACTTATGGTCCTATAGCTTAGGGAAATGAAAATCAAAAAGACACAGCCACCCCAAAGTTTGGGACGGCTCTGTTTACAAGAACCTCGTTTACGGTACAAGTTCAATATTGCAGAAAGCGAAAAATGGATAAAGAAGTTGTAGTACTTACATACAATGCAATATCACTCAGCAATGAAATCTATGTCATCAGGCCCGTAGCAGCATAATGAGTGGATTCAGGTACGATGATTCTAAGTGAAACAAGTCACACAGAAAAAGAAACATCATAAGATATCACTACTACACGGAATGTAAACTTGGCTACCCAGGAACTGAATTACAAAACAGAACAGGGTCTCATATGTAGAAAACCTACTTATGCTTGCTTAAGGGGAAAGGTGAGTTGGGGTGCTGCATAAAACCAGAGATTGAAAATAGCACAGATACCGTTCCATAAGCCAAATATGTAATAGACAAGAGTTACTCCTTGCTCAACGAAGTGGACTCAACACCCCATATTAAACGCCTAAGAATATACCTGATTAGTAAGAATCTTAAAACCTATGGATTTATATGTCTCCGAAAGAGAATCAGGCGTGTGTACAGTGGCATAATTGCAGCAGTGATAGGATTGGTGAGGTTCGGTGAGCAAATGCAGACCCTTTGAAGTCATATTGCATGGTACCCATTCCATGGGTCTCAACTCTCCAGGTTTAAGGGATTCTTCCTTCAGCTAAAACATGCATGTGGAACCCAGTGTATGATCCACCGTGTGATCGGGAAACGTGTTCAAAGGTGTCTCAGGTTTCGTCCCCTGGTACTCGGGTGCAACATTCCAGACGCTTTACTTACTCTCTCCCCACATGGAGAGTCAGTGCCTTTAACCTCCTGTTTGGCCCAGTTTGCAATTTCTGCGGAAAATGAACAGGAATAGGGAGAACCAATGAGAGACTAGCTGGAGGTGTCTGGACGGGCAAATTTAACTCTCATTTCCCACCAGGAAGAGGAATTAACCAAAGGCTCAGCGTGCCGTGCCGGAACCACACTAGGGCATGAAGCAATCCTGCGGTGTTGCGGCCAGCTCACAAGAAAGCGAGTTGAAGAAAGGAGCTCTGGGGCACTGTCATTCACAAACCTGCAGAGTTATAAATGACAGCTATCGTCCAAAAATATATTGGAGTAAGGCTGCCAAGAGGACTTGAAAGCGGGGCAGAATTGCAGGAAACCGATTTCAGGAGGTAGACTGGAATTGCATGTAAAGCACAGGAAAAGAGGCAGAACGTCCACAATGATGCACTTGGCCAAAAAGGGCGTATGCGTTTTTTCCTGAATATATTCAGGAAAAAACGCATACGCACTTTTTGGCCAACCAAGCAAGCTTGCAAAGGAAATCTGCACTACAATGAAGTCTCACTGTCCCCCGGTCAAAAGGGCCATCTGAAAAAAGTGTAAAATCCAGAAAGGCAGGACAGGCCATGGAGAACTGGGAGCCTTGTTATGCTGATGGGCGGGATGTAAATTGCCAACAGCCACTCTGGAGAAGTGTATGGTGTTTCCTGAAACATCTAAAAAACAAAGCAACAGAGCCTAGGGCACTTCCACTTATGGTCCTATAGCTTAGGGAAATTAAAATCATAAGACACAGCCACCCCAAAGTTTGGGACGGCTCTGTTTACAAGAACCTCGTTTACGGTACAAGTTCAATATTGCAGAAAGCGAAAAATGGATAAAGAAGTTGTAGTACTTACATACAATGCAATATCACTCAGCAATGAAATCTATGTCATCAGGCCCGTAGCAGCATAATGAGTGGATTCAGGTACGATGATTCTAAGTGAAATAAGTCACACAGAAAAAGAAACATCATAAGATATCACTACTACATGGAATGTAAACTTGGCTACCCAGGAACTGAATTACAAAACAGAACAGGGTCTCAAATGTAGAAAACCTACTTATGCTTGCTTAAGGGGAAAGGTAAGTTGGGGTGCTGCATAAAACCAGAGATTGAAATTAGCACAGATACCGTTCCATAAGCCAAATATGTAATAGACAAGAGCTACTCCTTGCTCAACGAAGTGGACTCAACACCCCATATTAAACGCCTAAGAATATACCTGACTAGTAAGAATCTTAAAACCTATGGATTTATATGTCTCCGAAAGAGAATCAAGCGTGTGTACAGCGCAATAAACGCAGCAGTGAAAGGATTGGTGAGGATCGGTGAGCAAATGCACACTCTTTGAAGCCATATTGCATGGTACCCATTCCATGGGTCTCAACTCTCCAGGTTTAAGGGATTCTTCCTCCAGCTAAAACATGCATTTGGAACCCACAGTATGATCCACCGTGTGATTGGGAAACGTGTTCAAAGGTGTCTCAGGTTTCGTCCCCTGGTACTCGGGTGAAACATTCCAGACGCTTTACTAACTCTCTCCCCACTTGGAGAGTCAGTGCCTTTAACCTCCTGTTTGGCCCAGTTTGCAATTTCTGCGGAAAATGAACAGGAATAGGGAGAACCAATGAGAGACTAGCTGGAGGTGTCTGGACGGGCAAATTTAACTCTCATTTCCCACCAGGAAGAGGAATTAACCAAAGGCTCAGCGTGCCGTGCCGGAACCACACTAGGGCCTGAAGCAATCCTGCGGTGTTCCGGCCAGCTCACAAGAAAGCAAGTTGAAGAAAGGAGCTCAGGGGCACTGTCACTCACAAACCTGCAGAGTTATAAATGACAGCTATCGTCCAAAAATATATTGAAGTAAGGCTGCCAAGAGGACTTGAAAGCGGGGCAGAATTGCAGGAAACCGATTTCAGGAGGTAGACTGGAATTGCATGTAAAGCACAGGAAAAGAGGCAGAACGTCCACAATGATGCACTTGGCCAAAAAGGGCGTATGCGTTTTTTCCTGAATATATTCAGGAAAAAACGCATACGCACTTTTTGGCCAACCAAGCAAGCTTGCAAATGAAATCTGCACTACAATGAAGTCTCACTGCCCCCCGGTCAAAAGGGCCATCTGAAAAAAGTGTAAAATCCAGAAAGGCAGGACAGGCCATGGAGAACTGGGAGCCTTGTTATGCTGATGGGCGGGATGTAAATTGCCAACAGCCACTCTGGAGAAGTGTATGGTGTTTCCTGAAACATCTAAAAAACAAAGCAACAGAGCCTAGGGCACTTCCACTTATGGTCCTATAGCTTAGGGAAATTAAAATCAAAAAGACACAGCCACCCCAAATTTTGGGATGGCTCTGTTTACAAGAACCTCGTTTACCATACAAGTTCAATATTGCAGAAAGCGAAAAATGGATAAAGAAGTTGTAGTACTTACATACAATGCAATATCACTCAGCAATGAAATCTATGTCATCAGGCCCATAGCAGCATAATGAGTGGATTCAGGTACGATGATTCTAAGTGAAACAAGTCACACAGAAAAAGAAACATCATAAGATATCACTACTACACGGAATGTAAACTTGGCTACCCAGGAACTGAATTACAAAACAGAACAGGGTCTCAAATGTAGAAAACCTACTTATGCTTGCTTAAGGGGAAAGGTGAGTTGGGGTGCTGCATAAAACCAGAGATTGAAAATAGCACAGATACCGTTCCATAAGCCAAATATGTAATAGACTAGAGTTACTCCTTGCTCAACGAAGTGGACTCAACACCCCATATTAAACGCCTAAGAATATACCTGATTAGTAAGAATCTTAAAACCTATGGATTTATATGTCTCCGAAAGAGAATCAGGCGTGTGTACAGTGGCATAATTGCAGCAGTGATAGGATTGGTGAGGTTCGGTGAGCAAATGCAGACCCTTTGAAGTCATATTGCATGGTACCCATTCCATGGATCTCAACTCTCCAGGTTTAAGGGATTCTTCCTTCAGCTAAAACATGCATGTGGAACCCAGTGTATGATCCACCGTGTGATCGGGAAACGTGTTCAAAGGTGTCTCAGGTTTCGTCCCCTGGTACTCGGGTGCAACATTCCAGACGCTTTACTTACTCTCTCCCCACATGGAGAGTCAGTGCCTTTAACCTCCTGTTTGGCCCAGTTTGCAATTTCTGCGGAAAATGAACAGGAATAGGGAGAACCAATGAGAGACTAGCTGGAGGTGTCTGGACGGGCAAATTTAACTCTCATTTCCCACCAGGAAGAGGAATTAACCAAAGGCTCAGCGTGCCGTGCCGAAACCACACTAGGGCATGAAGCAATCCTGCGGTGTTGCGGCCAGCTCACAAGAAAGCGAGTTGAAGAAAGGAGCTCTGGGGCACTGTCATTCACAAACCTGCAGAGTTATAAATGACAGCTATCGTCCAAAAATATATTGGAGTAAGGCTGCCAAGAGGACTTGAAAGCGGGGCAGAATTGCAGGAAACCGATTTCAGGAGGTAGACTGGAATTGCATGTAAAGCACAGGAAAAGAGGCAGAACGTCCACAATGATGCACTTGGCCAAAAAGGGCGTATGCGTTTTTTCCTGAATATATTCAGGAAAAAACGCATACGCCCTTTTTGGCCAACCAAGCAAGCTTGCAAATGAAATCTGCACTACAATGAAGTCTCACTGCCCCCCGGTCAAAAGGGCCATCTGAAAAAAGTGTAAAATCCAGAAAGGCAGGACAGGCCATGGAGAACTGGGAGCCTTGTTATGCTGATGGGCGGGATGTAAATTGCCAACAGCCACTCTGGAGAAGTGTATGGTGTTTCCTGAAACATCTACAAAACAAAGCAACAGAGCCTAGGGCACTTCCACTTATGGTCCTATAGCTTAGGGAAATTAAAATCATAAGACACAGCCACCCCAAAGTTTGGGACGGCTCTGTTTACAAGAACCTCGTTTACGGTACAAGTTCAATATTGCAGAAAGCGAAAAATGGATAAAGAAGTTGTAGTACTTACATACAATGCAATATCACTCAGCAATGAAATCTATGTCATCAGGCCCGTAGCAGCATAATGAGTGGATTCAGGTACGATGATTCTAAGTGAAACAAGTCACACAGAAAAAGAAACATCATAAGATATCACTACTACATGGAATGTAAACTTGGCTACCCAGGAACTGAATTACAAAACAGAACAGGGTCTCAAATGTAGAAAACCAACTTATGCTTGCTTAAGGGGAAAGGTGAGTTGGGTTGCTGCATAAAACCAGAGATTGAAATTAGCACAGATACCGTTCCATAAGCCAAATATGTAATAGACAAGAGCTACTCCTTGCTCAACGAAGTGGACTCAACACCCCATATTAAACGCCTAAGAATATACCTGACTAGTAAGAATCTTAAAACCTATGGATTTATATGTCTCCGAAAGAGAATCAAGCGTGTGTACAGTGCAATAAACGCAGCAGTGAAAGGATTGGTGAGGATCGGTGAGCAAATGCACACTCTTTGAAGCCATATTGCATGGTACCCATTCCATGGGTCTCAGCTCTCCAGGTTTAAGGGATTCTTCCTCCAGCTAAAACATGCATTTGGAACCCACAGTATGATCCACCGTGTGATTGGGAAACGGGTTCAAAGGTGTCTCAGGTTTCGTCCCCTGGTACTCGGGTGAAACATTCCAGACGCTTTACTAACTCTCTCCCCACTTGGAGAGTCAGTGCCTTTAACCTCCTGTTTGTCCCAGTTTGCAACTTCTGCGGAAAATGAACAGGAATAGGGGAACCAATGAGAGACTAGCTGGAGGTGTCTGGACGGGCAAATTTAACTCTCATTTCCCACCAGGAAGAGGAATTAACCAAAGGCTCAGCGTGCCGTGCCGGAACCACACTAGGGCCTGAAGCAATCCTGCGGTGTTGCGGCCAGCTCACAAGAAAGCGAGTTGAAGAAAGGAGCTCAGGGGCACTGTCACTCACAAACCTGCAGAGTTATAAATGACAGCTATCGTCCAAAAATATATTGAAGTAAGCCTGCCAAGAGGACTTGAAAGCGGGGCAGAATTGCAGGAAACCGATTTCAGGAGGTAGACTGGAATTGCATGTAAAGCACAGGAAAAGAGGCAGAACGTCCACAATGATGCACTTGGCCAAAAAGGGCGTATGCGTTTTTTCCTGAATATATTCAGGAAAAAACGCATACGCCCTTTTTGGCCAACCAAGCAAGATTGCAAATGAAATCTGCACTACAATGAAGTCTCACTGCCCCCCGGTCAAAAGGGCCATCTGAAAAAAGTGTAAAATCCAGAAAGGCAGGACAGGCCATGGAGAACTGGGAGCCTTGTTATGCTGATGGGCGGGATGTAAATTGCCAACAGCCACTCTGGAGAAGTGTATGGTGTTTCCTGAAACATCTACAAAACAAAGCAACAGAGCCTAGGGCACTTCCACTTATGGTCCTATAGCTTAGGGAAATTAAAATCATAAGACACAGCCACCCCAAAGTTTGGGACGGCTCTGTTTACAAGAACCTCGTTTACGGTACAAGTTCAATATTGCAGAAAGCGAAAAATGGATAAAGAAGTTGTAGTACTTACATACAATGCAATATCACTCAGCAATGAATTCTCTGTCATCAGGACCGTAGCAGCATAATGAGTGGATTCAGGTACGATGATTCTAAGTGAAACAAGTCACACAGAAAAAGAAACATCATAAGATATCACTACTACATGGAATGTAAACTTGGCTACCCAGGAACTGAATTACAAAACAGAACAGGGTCTCAAATGTAGAAAACCAACTTATGCTTGCTTAAGGGGAAAGGTGAGTTGGGGTGCTGCATAAAACCAGAGATTGAAATTAGCACAGATACCGTTCCATAAGCCAAATATGTAATAGACAAGAGCTACTCCTTGCTCAACGAAGTGGACTCAACACCCCATATTAAACGCCTAAGAATATACCTGACTAGTAAGAATCTTAAAACCTATGGATTTATATGTCTCCGAAAGAGAATCAAGCGTGTGTACAGCTTCATAAATGCAGCAGTGATAGGATTGGTGAGGTTCGGTGAGCAAATGCAGACCCTTTGAAGTCATATTGCATGGTACCCATTCCATGGGTCTCAACTCTCCAGGTTTAAGGGATTCTTCCTTCAGCTAAAACATGCATGTAGAACCCAGACTATGATCCACCGTGTGATTGGGAAACGTGTTCAAAGGTGTCTCAGTTTTCGTCCCCTGGTACTCGGGTGCAACATTCCAGACGCTTTACTAACACTCTCCCCACTTGGAGAGTCAGTGCCTTTAACCTCCTGTTTGTCCCAGTTTGCAATTTCTGCGGAAAATGAACAGGAATAGGGAGAACCAATGAGAGACTAGCTGGAGGTGTCTGGACGGGCAAATTTAACTCTCATTTCCCACCAGGAAGAGGAATTAACCAAAGGCTCAGTGTGCCATGCCGGAACGACACTAGGGCCTGAAGCAATCCTGCGGTGTTGCGGCCAGCTCACAAGAAAGCGAGTTGAAGAAAGGAGCTCAGGGGCACTGTAATTCACAAACCTGCAGAGTTATAAATGACAGCTATCGTCCAAAAATATATTGGAGTAAGGCTGCCAAGAGGACTTGAAAGCGGGGCAGAATTGCAGGAAACCGATTTCAGGAGGTAGACTGGAATTGCATGTAAAGCATAGGAAAAGAGGCAGAACGTCCACAATGATGCACTTGGCCAAAAAGGGCGTATGCGTTTTTTCCTGAATATATTCAGGAAAAAACGCATACGCCCTTTTTGGCCAACCAAGCAAGCTTGCAAAGGAAATCTGCACTACAATGAAGTCTCACTGCCCCCCGGTCAAAAGGGCCATCTGAAAAAAGTGTAAAATCCAGAAAGGCAGGACAGGCCATGGAGAACTGGGAGCCTTGTTATGCTGATGGGCGGGATGTAAATTGCCAACAGCCACTCTGGAGAAGTGTATGGTGTTTCCTGAAACATCTACAAAACAAAGCAACAGAGCCTAGGGCACTTCCACTTATGGTCCTATAGCTTAGGGAAATTAAAATCAAAAAGACACAGCCACCCCAAAGTTTGGGACGGCTCTGTTTACAAGAACCTCGTTTACGGTACAAGTTCAATATCACAGAAAGCGAAAAATGGATAAAGAATTTGTGGTACTTACGTACAATGCAATATCACTCAGCAATGAAATCTATGTCATCAGGCCCGTAGCAGCATAATGAGTGGATTCAGGTACGATGATTCTAAGTGAAATAAGTCACACAGAAAAAGAAACATCATAAGATATCACTACTACACGGAATGTAAACTTGGCTACACAGGAACTGAATTACAAAACAGAACAGGGTCTCAAATGTAGAAAACCAACTTATGCTTGCTTAAGGGGAAAGGTGAGTTGGGGTGCTGCATAAAACCAGAGATTGAAAATAGCACAGATACCGTTCCATAAGCCAAATATGTAATAGACAAGAGCTACTCCTTGCTCAACGAAGTGGACTCAACACCCCATATTAAACGCCTAAAAATATACCTGACTAGTAAGAATCTTAAAATCTATGGATTTATATGTCTCCGAAAGAGAATCAAGCGTGTGTACAGTGCAATAAACGCAGCAGTGAAAGGATTGGTGAGGATCGGTGAGCAAATGCACACTCTTTGAAGCCATATTGCATGGTACCCATTCCATGGGTCTCAGCTCTCCAGGTTTAAGGGATTCTTCCTCCAGCTAAAACATGCATTTGGAACCCACAGTATGATCCACCGTGTGATTGGGAAACGGGTTCAAAGGTGTCTCAGGTTTCGTCCCCTGGTACTCGGGTGAAACATTCCAGACACTTTACTAACTCTCTCCCCACTTGGAGAGTCAGTGCCTTTAACCTCCTGTTTGGCCCAGTTTGCAACTTCTGCGGAAAATGAACAGGAATAGGGGAACCAATGAGAGACTAGCTGGAGGTGTCTGGACGGGCAAATTTAACTCTCATTTCCCACCAGGAAGAGGAATTAACCAAAGGCTCAGCGTGCCGTGCCGGAACCACACTAGGGCCTGAAGCAATCCTGCGGTGTTGCGGCCAGCTCACAAGAAAGCGAGTTGAAGAAAGGAGCTCAGGGGCACTGTCATTCACAAACCTGCAGAGTTATAAATGACAGCTATCGTCCAAAAATATATTGAAGTAAGCCTGCCAAGAGGACTTGAAAGCGGGGCAGAATTGCAGGAAACCGATTTCAGGAGGTAGACTGGAATTGCATGTAAATCACAGGAAAAGAGGCAGAACGTCCACAATGATGCACTTGGCCAAAAAGGGCGTATGCGTTTTTTCCTGAATATATTCAGGAAAAAACGCATACGCCCTTTTTGGCCAACCAAGCAAGCTTGCAAATGAAATCTGCACTACAATGAAGTCTCACTGCCCCCTGGTCAAAAGGGCCATCTGAAAAAAGTGTAAAATCCAGAAAGGCAGGACAGGCCATGGAGAACTGGGAGCCTTGTTATGCTGATGGGCGGGATGTAAATTGCCAACAGCCACTCTGGAGAAGTGTATGGTGTTTCCTGAAACATCTAAAAAACAAAGCAACAGAGCCTAGGGCACTTCCACTTATGGTCCTATAGCTTAGGGAAATGAAAATCAAAAAGACACAGCCACCCCAAAGTTTGGGACGGCTCTGTTTACAAGAACCTCGTTTACGGTACAAGTTCAATATTGCAGAAAGCGAAAAATGGATAAAGAAGTTGTAGTACTTACATACAATGCAATATCACTCAGCAATGAAATCTATGTCATCAGGCCCGTAGCAGCATAATGAGTGGATTCAGGTACGATGATTCTAAGTGAAACAAGTCACACAGAAAAAGAAACATCATAAGATATCACTACTACACGGAATGTAAACTTGGCTACCCAGGAACTGAATTACAAAACAGAACAGGGTCTCAAATGTAGAAAACCTACTTATGCTTGCTTAAGGGGAAAGGTGAGTTGGGGTGCTGCATAAAACCAGAGATTGAAAATAGCACAGATACCGTTCCATAAGCCAAATATGTAATAGACAAGAGTTACTCCTTGCTCAACGAAGTGGACTCAACACCCCATATTAAACGCCTAAGAATATACCTGATTAGTAAGAATCTTAAAACCTATGGATTTATATGTCTCCGAAAGAGAATCAGGCGTGTGTACAGTGGCATAATTGCAGCAGTGATAGGATTGGTGAGGTTCGGTGAGCAAATGCAGACCCTTTGAAGTCATATTGCATGGTACCCATTCCATGGATCTCAACTCTCCAGGTTTAAGGGATTCTTCCTTCAGCTAAAACATGCATGTGGAACCCAGTGTATGATCCACCGTGTGATCGGGAAACGTGTTCAAAGGTGTCTCAGGTTTCGTCCCCTGGTACTCGGGTGCAACATTCCAGACGCTTTACTTACTCTCTCCCCACATGGAGAGTCAGTGCCTTTAACCTCCTGTTTGGCCCAGTTTGCAATTTCTGCGGAAAATGAACAGGAATAGGGAGAACCAATGAGAGACTAGCTGGAGGTGTCTGGACGGGCAAATTTAACTCTCATTTCCCACCAGGTAGAGGAATTAACCAAAGGCTCAGTGTGCCGTGCCGGAACCACACTAGGGCATGAAGCAATCCTGCGGTGTTGCGGCCAGCTCACAAGAAAGCGAGTTGAAGAAAGGAGCTCAGGGGCACTGTCATTCACAAACCTGCAGAGTTATAAATGACAGCTATCGTCCAAAAATATATTGGAGTAAGGCTGCCAAGAGGACTTGAAAGCGGGGCAGAATTGCAGGAAACCGATTTCAGGAGGTAGACTGGAATTGCATGTAAAGCATAGGAAAAGAGGCAGAACGTCCCCAATGATGCACTTGGCCAAAAAGGGCGTATGCGTTTTTTCCTGAATATATTCAGGAAAAAACGCATACGCCCTTTTTGGCCAACCAAGCAAGCTTGCAAAGGAAATCTGCACTACAATGAAGTCTCACTGCCCCCCGGTCAAAAAGGCCATCTGAAAAAAGTGTAAAATCCAGAAACGCAGGACAGGCCATGGAGAACTGGGAGCCTTGTTATGCTGATGGGCGGGATGTAAATTGCCAACAGCCACTCTGGAGAAGTGTATGGTGTTTCCTGAAACATCTACAAAACAAAGCAACAGAGCCTAGGGCACTTCCACTTATGGTCCTATAGCTTAGGGAAATTAAAATCAAAAAGACACAGCCACCCCAAAGTTTGGGACGGCTCTGTTTACAAGAACCTCGTTTACGGTACAAGTTCAATATCACAGAAAGCGAAAAATGGATAAAGAATTTGTGGTACTTACGTACAATGCAATATCACTCAGCAATGAAATCTATGTCATCAGGCCCGTAGCAGCATAATGAGTGGATTCAGGTACGATGATTCTAAGTGAAATAAGTCACACAGAAAAAGAAACATCATAAGATATCACTACTACACGGAATGTAAACTTGGCTACACAGGAACTGAATTACAAAACAGAACAGGGTCTCAAATGTAGAAAACCAACTTATGCTTGCTTAAGGGGAAAGGTGAGTTGGGGTGCTGCATAAAACCAGAGATTGAAAATAGCACAGATACCGTTCCATAAGCCAAATATGTAATAGACAAGAGCTACTCCTTGCTCAACGAAGTGGACTCAACACCCCATATTAAACGCCTAAAAATATACCTGACTAGTAAGAATCTTAAAACCTATGGATTTATATGTCTCCGAAAGAGAATCAAGCGTGTGTACAGTGCAATAAACGAAGCAGTGAAAGGATTGGTGAGGATCGGTGAGCAAATGCACACTCTTTGAAGCCATATTGCATGGTACCCATTCCATGGGTCTCAGCTCTCCAGGTTTAAGGGATTCTTCCTCCAGCTAAAACATGCATTTGGAACCCACAGTATGATCCACCGTGTGATTGGGAAACGGGTTCAAAGGTGTCTCAGGTTTCGTCCCCTGGTACTCGGGTGAAACATTCCAGACACTTTACTAACTCTCTCCCCACTTGGAGAGTCAGTGCCTTTAACCTCCTGTTTGGCCCAGTTTGCAACTTCTGCGGAAAATGAACAGGAATAGGGGAACCAATGAGAGACTAGCTGGAGGTGTCTGGACGGGCAAATTTAACTCTCATTTCCCACCAGGAAGAGGAATTAACCAAAGGCTCAGCGTGCCGTGCCGGAACCACACTAGGGCCTGAAGCAATCCTGCGGTGTTGCGGCCAGCTCACAAGAAAGCGAGTTGAAGAAAGGAGCTCAGGGGCACTGTCACTCACAAACCTGCAGAGTTATAAATGACAGCTATCGTCCAAAAATATATTGAAGTAAGCCTGCCAAGAGGACTTGAAAGCGGGGCAGAATTGCAGGAAACCGATTTCAGGAGGTAGACTGGAATTGCATGTAAATCACAGGAAAAGAGGCAGAACGTCCACAATGATGCACTTGGCCAAAAAGGGCGTATGCGTTTTTTCCTGAATATATTCAGGAAAAAACGCATACGCCCTTTTTGGCCAACCAAGCAAGCTTGCAAATGAAATCTGCACTACAATGAAGTCTCACTGCCCCCTGGTCAAAAGGGCCATCTGAAAAAAGTGTAAAATCCAGAAAGGCAGGACAGGCCATGGAGAACTGGGAGCCTTGTTATGCTGATGGGCGGGATGTAAATTGCCAACAGCCACTCTGGAGAAGTGTATGGTGTTTCCTGAAACATCTAAAAAACAAAGCAACAGAGCCTAGGGCACTTCCACTTATGGTCCTATAGCTTAGGGAAATGAAAATCAAAAAGACACAGCCACCCCAAAGTTTGGGACGGCTCTGTTTACAAGAACCTCGTTTACGGTACAAGTTCAATATTGCAGAAAGCGAAAAATGGATAAAGAAGTTGTAGTACTTACATACAATGCAATATCACTCAGCAATGAAATCTATGTCATCAGGCCCGTAGCAGCATAATGAGTGGATTCAGGTACGATGATTCTAAGTGAAACAAGTCACACAGAAAAAGAAACATCATAAGATATCACTACTACACGGAATGTAAACTTGGCTACCCAGGAACTGAATTACAAAACAGAACAGGGTCTCAAATGTAGAAAACCTACTTATGCTTGCTTAAGGGGAAAGGTGAGTTGGGGTGCTGCATAAAACCAGAGATTGAAAATAGCACAGATACCGTTCCATAAGCCAAATATGTAATAGACAAGAGTTACTCCTTGCTCAACGAAGTGGACTCAACACCCCATATTAAACGCCTAAGAATATACCTGATTAGTAAGAATCTTAAAACCTATGGATTTATATGTCTCCGAAAGAGAATCAGGCGTGTGTACAGTGGCATAATTGCAGCAGTGATAGGATTGGTGAGGTTCGGTGAGCAAATGCAGACCCTTTGAAGTCATATTGCATGGTACCCATTCCATGGATCTCAACTCTCCAGGTTTAAGGGATTCTTCCTTCAGCTAAAACATGCATGTGGAACCCAGTGTATGATCCACCGTGTGATCGGGAAACGTGTTCAAAGGTGTCTCAGGTTTCGTCCCCTGGTACTCGGGTGCAACATTCCAGACGCTTTACTTACTCTCTCCCCACATGGAGAGTCAGTGCCTTTAACCTCCTGTTTGGCCCAGTTTGCAATTTCTGCGGAAAATGAACAGGAATAGGGAGAACCAATGAGAGACTAGCTGGAGGTGTCTGGACGGGCAAATTTAACTCTCATTTCCCACCAGGTAGAGGAATTAACCAAAGGCTCAGTGTGCCGTGCCGGAACCACACTAGGGCATGAAGCAATCCTGCGGTGTTGCGGCCAGCTCACAAGAAAGCGAGTTGAAGAAAGGAGCTTAGGGGCACTGTCATTCACAAACCTGCAGAGTTATAAATGACAGCTATCGTCCAAAAATATATTGGAGTAAGGCTGCCAAGAGGACTTGAAAGCGGGGCAGAATTGCAGGAAACCGATTTCAGGAGGTAGACTGGAATTGCATGTAAAGCATAGGAAAAGAGGCAGAACGTCCCCAATGATGCACTTGGCCAAAAAGGGCGTATGCGTTTTTTCCTGAATATATTCAGGAAAAAACGCATACGCACTTTTTGGCCAACCAAGCAAGCTTGCAAAGGAAATCTGCACTACAATGAAGTCTCACTGCCCCCCGGTCAAAAAGGCCATCTGAAAAAAGTGTAAAATCCAGAAACGCAGGACAGGCCATGGAGAACTGGGAGCCTTGTTATGCTGATGGGCGGGATGTAAATTGCCAACAGCCACTCTGGAGAAGTGTATGGTGTTTCCTGAAACATCTACAAAACAAAGCAACAGAGCCTAGGGCACTTGCACTTATGGTCCTATAGCTTAGGGAAATTAAAATCAAAAAGACACAGCCACCCCAAAGTTTGGGACGGCTCTGTTTACGAGAACCTCTTTTACGGTACAAGTTCAATATCACAGAAAGCGAAAAATGGATAAAGAATTTGTGGTACTTACGTACAATGCAATATCACTCAGCAATGAAATCTATGTCATCAGGCCCGTAGCAGCATAATTAGTGGATTCAGGTACGATGATTCTAAGTGAAATAAGTCACACAGAAAAAGAAACATCATAAGATATCACTACTACACGGAATGTAAACTTGGCTACACAGGAACTGAATTACAAAACAGAACAGGGTCTCAAATGTAGAAAACCAACTTATGCTTGCTTAAGGGGAAAGGTGAGTTGGGGTGCTGCATAAAACCAGAGATTGAAATTAGCACAGATACCGTTCCATAAGCCAAATATGTAATAGACAAGAGCTACTCCTTGCTCAACGAAGTGGACTCAACACCCCATATTAAACGCCTAAGAATATACCTGACTAGTAAGAATCTTAAAACCTATGGATTTATATGTCTCCGAAAGAGAATCAAGCGTGTGTACAGCGCAATAAACGCAGCAGTGAAAGGATTGGTGAGGATCAGTGAGCAAATGCATACTCTTTGAAGCCATATTGCATGGTACCCATTCCATGGGTCTCAACTCTCCAGGTTTAAGGGATTCTTCCTTCAGCTAAAACATGCATGTGGAACCCAGAGTATGATCCACCGTGTGATTGGGAAACGTGTTCAAAGGTGTCTCAGGTTTCGTCCCCTGGTACTCGGGTGCAACATTCCAGATGCTTTACTTACTCTCTCCCCACTTGGAGAGTCAGTGCCTTTAACCTCCTGTTTGGCCCAGTTTGCAATTTCTGCGGAAAATGAACAGGAATAGGGAGAACCAATGAGAGACTAGCTGGAGGTGTCTGGACGGGCAAATTTAACTCTCATTTCCCACCAGGAAGAGGAATTAACCAAAGGCTCAGCGTGCCGTGCCGGAACCACACTAGGGCCTGAAGCAATCCTGCGGTGTTGCGGCCAGCTCACAAGAAAGCGAGTTGAAGAAAGGAGCTCAGGGGCACTGTCATTCACAAACCTGCAGAGTTATAAATGACAGCTATCGTCCAAAAATATATTGGAGTAAGGCTGCCAAAAGGACTTGAAAGCGGGGCAGAATTGCAGGAAACCGATTTCAGGAGGTAGACTGGAATTGCATGTAAAGCACAGGAAAAGAGGCAGAACGTCCACAATGATGCACTTGGCCAAAAAGGGCATATGCGTTTTTTCCTGAATATATTCAGGAAAAAACGCATACGCACTTTTTGGCCAACCAAGCAAGCTTGCAAATGAAATCTGCACTACAATGAAGTCTCACTGCCCCCCGGTCAAAAGGGCCATCTGAAAAAAGTGTAAAATCCAGAAAGGCAGGACAGGCCATGGAGAACTGGGAGCCTTGTTATGCTGATGGGCGGGATGTAAATTGCCAACAGCCACTCTGGAGAAGTGTATGGTGTTTCCTGAAACATCTAAAAAACAAAGCAACAGAGCCTAGGGCACTTCCACTTATGGTCCTATAGCTTAGGGAAATTAAAATCAAAAAGACACAGCCACCCCAAAGTTTGGGACGGCTCTGTTTACAAGAACCTCGTTTACGGTACAAGTTCAATATTGCAGAAAGCGAAAAATGGATAAAGAAGTTGTAGTACTTACATACAATGCAATATCACTCAGCAATGAAATCTATGTCATCAGGCCCGTAGCAGCATAATGAGTGGATTCAGGTACGATGATTCTAAGTGAAACAAGTAACACAGAAAAAGAAACATCATAAGATATCACTACTACACGGAATGTAAACTTGGCTACACAGGAACTGAATTACAAAACAGAACAGGGTCTCAAATGTAGAAAACCAACTTATGCTTGCTTAAGGGGAAAGGTGAGTTGGGGTGCTGCATAAAACCAGAGATTGAAATTAGCACAGATACCGTTCCATAAGCCAAATATGTAATAGACGAGAGCAACTCCTTGCTCAACGAAGTGGACTCAACACCCCATATTAAACGCCTAAGAATATACCTGACTAGTAAGAATCTTAAAACCTATGGATTTATATGTCTCCGAAAGAGAATCAAGCGTGTGTACAGCGACATAAATGAAGCAGTGATAGGATTGGTGAGGATCGGTGAGCAAATGCAGACCCTTTGAAGTCATATTGCATGGTACCCATTCCATGGGTCTCAACTCTCCAGGTTTAAGGGATTCTTCCTTCAGCGAAAACATGCATGTGGAACCCAGAGTATGATCCACCGTGTGATTGGGAAACGTGTTCAAAGGTGTCTCAGGTTTCGTCCCCTGGTACTCGGGTGCAACATTCCAGATGCTTTACTTACTCTCTCCCCACTTGGAGAGTCAGTGCCTTTAACCTCCTGTTTGGCCCAGTTTGCAATTTCTGCGGAAAATGAACAGGAATAGGGAGAACCAATGAGAGACTAGCTGGAGGTGTCTGGACGGGCAAATTTAACTCTCATTTCCCACCAGGAAGAGGAATTAACCAAAGGCTCAGCGTGCCGTGCCGGAACCACACTAGGGCATGAAGCAATCCTGCGGTGTTGCGGCCAGCTCACAAGAAAGCGAGTTGAAGAAAGGAGCTCAGGCGCACTGTCATTCACAAACCTGCAGAGTTATAAATGACAGCTATCGTCCAAAAATATATTGGAGTAAGGCTGCCAAGAGGACTTGAAAGCGGGGCAGAATTGCAGGAAACCGATTTCAGGAGGTAGACTGGAATTGCATGTAAAGCATAGGAAAAGAGGCAGAACGTCCATAATGATGCACTTGGCCAAAAAGGGCGTATGCGTTTTTTCCTGAATATATTCAGGAAAAAACGCATACGCCCTTTTTGGCCAACCAAGCAAGCTTGCAAAGGAAATCTGCACTACAATGAAGTCTCACTGCCCCCCGGTCAAAAGGGCCATCTGAAAAAAGTGTAAAATCCAGAAAGGCAGGACAGGCCATGGAGAACTGGGAGCCTTGTTATGCTGATGGGCGGGATGTAAATTGCCAACAGCCACTCTGGAGAAGTGTATGGTGTTTCCTGAAACATCTACAAAACAAAGCAACAGAGCCTAGGGCACTTCCACTTATGGTCCTATCGTTTAGGGAAATTAAAATCAAAAAGACACAGCCACCACAAAGTTTGGGACGGCTCTGTTTACAAGAACCTCGTTTACGGTACAAGTTCAATATCACAGAAAGCGAAAAATGGATAAAGAATTTGTGGTACATACGTACAATGCAATATCACTCAGCAATGAAATCTATGTCATCAGGCCCGTAGCAGCATAATGAGTGGATTCAGGTACGATGATTCTAAGTGAAATAAGTCACACAGAAAAAGAAACATCATAAGATATCACTACTACACGGAATGTAAACTTGGCTACACAGGAACTGAATTACAAAACAGAACAGGGTCTCAAATGTAGAAAACCAACTTATGCTTGCTTAAGGGGAAAGGTGAGTTGGGGTGCTACATAAAACCAGAGATTGAAATGAGCACAGATACCGTTCCATAAGCCAAATATGTAATAAACAAGAGCTACTCCTTTCTCAATGAAGTGGACTCAACACCCCATATTAAACGCCTAAGAATATACCTGACTAGTAAGAATCTTAAAACCTATGGATTTATATGTCTCCAAAAGAGAATCAAGCGTGTGTACAGCGCAATAAACGCAGCAGTGAAAGGATTGGTGAGGATCGGTGAGCAAATGCATACTCTTTGAAGCCATATTGCATGGTACCCATTCCATGGGTCTCAACTCTCCAGGTTTAAGGGATTCTTCCTCCAGCTAAAACATGCATTTGGAACCCAGAGTATGATCCACCGTGTGATTGGGAAACGTGTTCAAAGGTGTCTCAGGTTTCGTCCCCTGGTACTCGGGTGAAACATTCCAGATGCTTTACTAACTCTCTCCCCACTTGGAGAGTCAGTGCCTTTAACCTCCTGTTTGGCCCAGTTTGCAATTTCTGCGGAAAATGAACAGGAATAGGGAGAACCAATGAGAGACTAGCTGGACGTGTCTGGACGGGCAAATTTAACTCTCATTTCCCACCAGGAAGAGGAATTAACGAAAGGCTCAGCGTGCCATGCCGGAACCACACTAGGGCCTGAAGCAATCCTGCGGAGTTGCGGCCAGCTCACAAGAAAGCGAGTTGAAGAAAGGAGCTCAGGGGCACTGTCACTCACAAACATGCAGAGTTATAAATGACAGCTATCGTCCAAAAATATATTGAAGTAAGGCTGCCAAGAGGACTTGAAAGTGGGGCAGAATTGCAGGAAACCGATTTCAGGAGGTAGACTGGAATTGCATGTAAAGCAGAGGAAAAGAGGCAGAACGTCCACAGTGATGCACTTGGCCAAAAAGACCGTATGCGTTTTTTCCTGAATATATTCAGGAAAAAACGCATACGCCCTTTTTGGCCAACCAAGCAAGCTTGCAAAGGAAATCTGCACTACAATGAAGTCTCACTGCCCCCCGGTCAAAAGGGCCATCTGAAAAAAGTGTAAAATCCAGAAAGGCAGGACAGGCCATGGAGAACTGGGAGCCTTGTTATGCTGATGGGCCGGATGTAAATTGCCAACAGCCACTCTGGAGAAGTGTATGGTGTTTCCTGAAACATCTAAGACACAAAGCAACAGAGCCTAGGGCACTTCCACTTATGGTCCTATAGCTTAGGGAAATTAAAATCAAAAAGACACAGCCACCCCAAAGTTTGGGACGGCTCTGTTTACAAGAACCTCGTTTACGGTACAAGTTCAATATCACAGAAAGCGAAAAATGGATAAAGAAGTTGTGGTACTTACGTACAATGCAATATCACTCAGCAAAGAGATCTATGTCATCAGGCCCATAGCAGCATAATGAGTGGATTCAGGTACGATGATTCTAAGTGAAATAAGTCACACAGAAAAAGAAACATCATAAGATATCACTACTACACGGAATGTAAACTTGACTACACAGGAACTGAATTACAAAACAGAACAGGGTCTCAAATGTAGAAAACCAACTTATGCTTGCTTAAGGGGAAAGGTGAGTTGGGGTGCTACATAAAACCAGAGATTGAAATGAGCACAGATACCGTTCCATAAGCCAAATATGTAATAAACAAGAGCTACTCCTTTCTCAATGAAGTGGACTCAACACCCCATATTAAACGCCTAAGAATATACCTGACTAGTAAGAATCTTAAAACCTATGGATTTATATGTCTCCAAAAGAGAATCAAGCGTGTGTACAGCGCAATAAACGCAGCAGTGAAAGGATTGGTGAGGATCGGTGAGCAAATGCATACTCTTTGAAGCCATATTGCATGGTACCCATTCCATGGGTCTCAACTCTCCAGGTTTAAGGGATTCTTCCTCCAGCTAAAACATGCATTTGGAACCCAGAGTATGATCCACCGTGTGATTGGGAAACGTGTTCAAAGGTGTCTCAGGTTTCGTCCCCTGGTACTCGGGTGAAACATTCCAGATGCTTTACTAACTCTCTCCCCACTTGGAGAGTCAGTGCCTTTAACCTCCTGTTTGGCCCAGTTTGCAATTTCTGCGGAAAATGAACAGGAATAGGGAGAACCAATGAGAGACTAGCTGGACGTGTCTGGACGGGCAAATTTAACTCTCATTTCCCACCAGGAAGAGGAATTAACGAAAGGCTCAGCGTGCCATGCCGGAACCACACTAGGGCCTGAAGCAATCCTGCGGAGTTGCGGCCAGCTCACAAGAAAGCGAGTTGAAGAAAGGAGCTCAGGGGCACTGTCACTCACAAACATGCAGAGTTATAAATGACAGCTATCGTCCAAAAATATATTGAAGTAAGGCTGCCAAGAGGACTTGAAAGTGGGGCAGAATTGCAGGAAACCGATTTCAGGAGGTAGACTGGAATTGCATGTAAAGCAGAGGAAAAGAGGCAGAACGTCCACAGTGATGCACTTGGCCAAAAAGACCGTATGCGTTTTTTCCTGAATATATTCAGGAAAAAACGCATACGCCCTTTTTGGCCAACCAAGCAAGCTTGCAAAGGAAATCTGCACTACAATGAAGTCTCACTGCCCCCCGGTCAAAAGGGCCATCTGAAAAAAGTGTAAAATCCAGAAAGGCAGGACAGGCCATGGAGAACTGGGAGCCTTGTTATGCTGATGGGCCGGATGTAAATTGCCAACAGCCACTCTGGAGAAGTGTATGGTGTTTCCTGAAACATCTAAGACACAAAGCAACAGAGCCTAGGGCACTTCCACTTATGGTCCTATAGCTTAGGGAAATTAAAATCAAAAAGACACAGCCACCCCAAAGTTTGGGACGGCTCTGTTTACAAGAACCTCGTTTACGGTACAAGTTCAATATCACAGAAAGCGAAAAATGGATAAAGAAGTTGTGGTACTTACGTACAATGCAATATCACTCAGCAAAGAGATCTATGTCATCAGGCCCATAGCAGCATAATGAGTGGATTCAGGTACGATGATTCTAAGTGAAATAAGTCACACAGAAAAAGAAACATCATAAGATATCACTACTACACGGAATGTAAACTTGACTACACAGGAACTGAATTACAAAACAGAACAGGGTCTCAAATGTAGAAAACCAACTTATGCTTGCTTAAGGGGAAAGGTGAGTTGGGGTGCTGCATAAAACCACAGATTGAAATTAGCACAGATACCATTCCATAAGCCAAATATGTAATAGACAAGAGCTACTCCTTGCTCAACGAAGTGGACTCAACACCCCATATTAAACGCCTAAGAATATACCTGACTAGTAAGAATCTTAAAACCTATGGATATATGTCTCCAAAAGAGAATCAAGCGTGTGTACAGCGGCATAAACGCAGCAGTGATAGGATTGGTGAGGATCGCTGAGCAAATGCAGACCCTTTGAAGTCATATTGCATGGTACCCATTATATGGGTCTCAACTCTCCAGGTTTAAGGGATTCTTCCTTCAGCTAAAACATGCATGTGGAAACCAGAGTATGATCCACGTGTGATCAGGAAACGTGTTCAAATGTGACTCAGTTTTCGTCCCCCAGTACTCGGGTGCAACATTCCAGACGCTTTACTAACACTCTCCCGACTTGGAGAGTCAGTGCCTTTAACCTCCTGTTTGGCCCAGTTTGCAATTTCTGCGGAAGATGAACAGGAATAGGGAGAACCAATGAGAGACTAGCTGGAGGTGTCTGGACGGGCAAATTTAACTCTCATTTCCCACCAGGAAGAGGAATTAAGCAAAGGCTCAGCGTGTCGTACCGGAACCAGATTAGGGCCTGAAGCAATCCTGCGGTGTTGCGGCCAGCTCACAAGAAAGCGAGTTGAAGAAAGGAGCTCAGGGGCACTGTAATTCACAAACCTGCAGAGTTATAAATGACAGCTATCGTCCAAAAATATACTGAAGTAAGGCTGCCAAGAGGACTTGAAAGCGGAGCAGAATTGCAGGAAACCAATTTCAGGAGGTAGACTGGAATTGCATTTAAAGCATAGGAAAAGAGGCAGAACGTCCACAATGATGCCCTTGGCCAAAAAGGGCGTATGCGTTTTTTCCTGAATATATTCAGGAAAAAACGCATACGTCCTTTTTGGCCAACCAAGCAAGCTTGCAAAGGAAATCTGCACTACAATGAAGTCTCACTGCCCCCCGGTCAAAAGGGCCATCTGAAAAAAGTGTAAAATTCAGAAAGGCAGGACAGGCCATGGAGAACTGGAAACCTTGTTATGCTGATGGGCGGGATGTAAACTGCCAACAGCCACTCTGGAGAAGTGTATGGTGTTTCCTGAAACATCTTAAAAACAAAGCAACAGAGCCTAGGACACTTCCACTTATGGTCCTATAGCTTAGGGAAATTAAAATCAAAAAGACACAGCCACCCCAATGTTTGGGACGGCTCGTTTACAAGAACCTCGTTTATGGTACAAGTTCAATATCGCAGAAAGTGAAAAATGGATAAAGAAGTTGTAGTACTTACGTACAATGCAATATCACTCAGCAATGACATCTATGTCATCAGGCCCGTAGCAGCATAATGAGTGGATTCAGGTATGATGATTCTAACTGAAATAAGTCACACAGAAAAAGAAACATCATAAGATATCACTACTACACGGAATGTAAACTTGGCTACACAGGAACTGGATTACAAAACAGAACAGGGTCTCAAATTTAGAAAACCAACTTATGCTTGCTTAAGGGGAAAGGTGAGTTGGGGTGCTGCATAAAACCAGAGATTGAAATGAGCACAGATAAGTTTCCTTAAGCCAAATACGTAATAGACAAGAGCTACTCCTTGCTCAACGAAATGGACTCAACACCCCATATTAAACGCCTAAGAATGTACCTGACTAGTAAGTATCTTAAAACCTATCGATTGTTATGTCTCTGAAAGAGAATCAAGCGTGTGTACAGGGGCACAAACGCAGCAGTGATAAAATTGGAGAGGTTCGGTGAGAAAATGAAGACCCTTTGAAGTCATATTGCATGGTACCCATTCCACGGGTCTCAACTCTCCAGGTTTAAGGGATTCTTCCTTCAGCTAAAACATGCATGTGGAACCCAGAGTATGATCAACCGTGTGATCGGGAGACGTGTTCAAATATGTCTCCATTCTCGTCCCCTGGTACTCGGGTGCAACTTTCCAGACGCTTTACTAACACTCTCCCGACTTGGAGAGTCAGTGCCTTTAACCTCCTGTTTGGCCCAGTTTGCAATTTCTGCGGAAGATGAACAGGAATAGGGAGAAACAATGAGAGACTAGCTGGAGGTGTCTGGACGGGCAAATTTAACTCTCATTTCCCACCAGGAAGAGGAATTAACCAAAGGCTCAGCGTGCCGTGCCGGAGCCAGATTAGGGCCTGAAGCAATCCTGCGGTGTTGCGGCCAGCTCACAAGAAAGCGAGTTGAAGAAAGGAGCTCAGGGGCACTGTAATTCACAAACCTGCAGAGTTATAAATGACAGCTATCGTCCAAAAATATATTGAAGTAAGGCTGACAAGAGGACTTGAAAGCGGGGCAGAATTGCAGGAAACCGATTTCAGGAGGTAGACTGGAATTGCATTTAAAGCATAGGAAAAGAGGCAGAACGTCCACAATGATGCACTTGGCCAAAAAGGGCGAATGCGTTTTTTCCTGAATATATTCAGGAAAAAACGCATACGCCCTTTTTGGCCAAGCAAGCAAGCTTGCAAAGGCAATCTGCACTACAATGAAGTCTCACTTCCCCCCTGTCAAAACGGCCATCTGAAAAAAGTGTAAAATCCAGAAAGGCAGGACAGGCCATGGAGAACTGGGAGCCTCGTTATGCTGATGGGCGGGATGTAAATTGCCAACAGCCACTCTGGAGAAGTGTATGGTGTTTCCTGAAACATCTACAAAACAAAGCAACAGAGCCTAGGGCACTTCCGCTTATGGTTCTATAGCTTAGGGAAATTAAAATCAAAAAGACAGAGGCACCTCAAAGTTTGGGACGCCTCTGTTTAAAAGAACCTCGTTTACGGTACAAGTTCAATATCGCAGAAAGCGAAAAATGGATAAAGAAGTTGTGGTACTTACGTACAATGCAATATCACTCAGCAATGAAATCTATGTCATCAGGCCCGTACCAGCATAATGAGTGGATTCAGGTACGATGATTCTAAGTGAAATAAGTCACACAGAAAAAGAAACATCATAAGATATCACTACTACACGGAATGTAAACTTGGCTACACAGGAACTGAATTACAAAACAGAGCAGGGTCTCAAATGTAGAAAACCAACTTATGCTTGCTTAAGGGGAAAGGTGAGTTGGGGTGCTGCATAAAACCAGAGATTGAAATTAGCACAGATAACGTTCCATAAGCCAAATATGTAATAGACAAGAGCTACTCCTTGCTCAACGAAGTGGACTCAACACCCCATTTTAAACGCCTAAAAATATACCCGACTAGTAAGAATCTTAAAACCTATGGATTTATATGTCTCTGAAAGAGAATCAAGCGTGTGTACAGCGGCATAAACGAAGCAGTGATAGGATTTGTGAAGATCGGTGAGCAAATGCAGACCCTTTGAAGTCATATTGCATGGTACCCATTATATGGGTCTCAACTCTCCAGGTTTAAGGGATTCTTCCTTCAGCTAAAACATGCATGTGGAACCCAGACTATGATCAACCACGTGATAGGGAAACGTGTTCAAATGTGTCTCAGTTTTCGTCCCCCGGTACTCAGGTGCAACATTCCAGACGCTTTACTAACACTCTCCCCACTTGGAGAGTCAGTGCCTTTAACCTCCTGTTTGTCCCAGTTTGCAATTTCTGCGGAAAATGAACAGGAATAGGGAGAACCAATGAGAGACTAGCTGGAGGTGTCTGGATGGCAAATTTAACTCTCATTTCCCACCAGGAAGAGGAATTAACCAAAGGCTCAGCGTGCCATGCCGGAACCACACTAGGGCCTGAAGCAATCCTGCGGTGTTGCGGCCAGCTCACAAGAAAGCGAGTTGAAGAAAGGAGCTCAGGGGCACTGTCATTCACAAACTTGCAGAGTTATAAATGACAGCTATCGTCCAAAAATATATTGAAGTAAGGCTGCCAAGAGGACTTGAATGTGGTGCAGAATTGCAGGAAACCGATTTCAGGAGGTAGACTGGAATTGCATGTAAAGCATAGGAAAAGAGGCAGAACGTCCACAATGATGCACTTGGCCAAAAAGGGCGTATGCGTTTTTTCCTGAATATATTCAGGAAAAAACGCATACGCCCTTTTTGGCCAACCAAGCAAGCTTGCAATGGAAATCTGCACTACAATGAAGTCTCACTGCCCCCCGGTCAAAAGGGCCATCTGAAAAAAGTGTAAAATCCAGAAAGGCAGGACAGGCCATGGAGAACTGGGAGCCTTGTTATGCTGATGGGCGGGATGTAAATTGCCAACAGCCACTCTGGAGAAGTGTATGGTGTTTCCTGAAACATCTACAAAACAAAGCAACAGAGCCTAGGGCACTTCCACTTATGGTCCTATAGCTTAGGGAAATTAAAATCAAAAAGACACAGCCACCCCAAAGTTTGGGACGGTTCTGTTTACAAGAACCTCGTTTACGGTAGAAGTTCAATATCACAGAAAGTGAAAAATGGATAAAGAAGTTGTGGTACTTACGTACAATGCAATATCACTCAGCAATGACATCTATGTCATCAGGCCCGTAGCAGCATAATGAGTGGATTCAGGTACGATGATTCTAAGTGAAATAAGTCACACAGAAAAAGAAACATCATAAGATATCACTACTACACGGAATGTAAACTTGGCTACACAGGAACTGAATTACAAAACAGAACAGGGTCTCAAATGTAGAAAACCAACTTATGCTTGCTTAAGGGGAAAGGTGAGTTGGGGTGCTGCATAAAACCAGAGATTGAAATTAGCACAGATACCGTTCCATAAGCCAAATATGTAATAGACAAGAGCTACTCCTTGCTCAACGAAGTGGACTCAACACCACATATTAAACGCCTAAGAATATACCTGACTAGTAAGAATCTTAAAACCTATGGATTTATATGCCTCCGAAAGAGAATCAAGCGTGTGTACAGCGGCATAAACGCAGCAGTGATAGGATTGGTGAGGATCGGTGAGCAAATGCAGACCCTTTGAAGTCATATTGCATGGTACCCATTCCATGGGTCTCAACTCTCCAGGTTTAAGGGATTCTTCCTTCAGCTAAAATATGCATGTGGAACCCAGAGTATGATCCACCGTGTGATCGGGAAACGTGTTCAAATGTGACTCAGTTTTGGTCCCCCGGTACTCGGGTGCAACATTCCAGACGCTTTAATAACACTCTCCCCAATAGGAGAGTCAGTGCCTTTAACCTCCTGTTTGGCCCAGTTTGCAATTTCTGCGGAGAATGAACAGGAATAGGGAGAACCAATGAGAGACTAGCTGGAGGTGTCTGGACGGGCAAATTTAACTCTCATTTCCCACCAGGAAGAGGAATTAACCAAAGGCTCAGCGTGCCGTGCCGGAACCACACTAGGGCCTGAAACAGTCCAGCGGTGTTGCGGCCAGCTCACAAGAAAGCGAGTTGAAGAAAGGAGCTCAGGGGCACTGTCATTCACAAACTTGCAGAGTTATAAATGACAGCTATCGTCCAAAAATATATTGAAGTAAGGCTGCCAAGAGGACTTGAATGTGGTGCAGAATTGCAGGAAACCGATTTCAGGAGGTAGACTGGAATTGCATGTAAAGCATAGGAAAAGAGGCAGAACGTCCACAGTGATGCACTTGGCCAAAAAGGGCGTATGCGTTTTTTCCTGAATATATTCAGGAAAAAACGCATACGCCCTTTTTGGCCAACCAAGCAAGCTTGCAAAGGAAATCTGCACTACAATGAAGTCTCACTGCCCCCCGGTCAAAAGGGCCATCTGAAAAAAGTGTAAAATCCAGAAAGGCAGGACAGGCCATGGAGAACTGGGAGCCTTGTTATGCTGATGGGCGGGATGTAAATTGCCAACAGCCACTCTGGAGAAGTGTATGGTGTTTCCTGAAACATCTACAAAACAAAGCAACAGAGCCTAGGGCACTTCCACTTATGGTCCTATAGCTTAGGGAAATTAAAATCAAAAAGACACAGCCACCCCAAAGTTTGGGACGGTTCTGTTTACAAGAACCTCGTTTACGGTAGAAGTTCAATATCACAGAAAGTGAAAAATGGATAAAGAAGTTGTGGTACTTACGTACAATGCAATATCACTCAGCAATGACATCTATGTCATCAGGCCCGTAGCAGCATAATGAGTGGATTCAGGTACGATGATTCTAAGTGAAATAAGTCACACAGAAAAAGAAACATCATAAGATATCACTACTACACGGAATGTAAACTTGGCTACACAGGAACTGAATTACAAAACAGAACAGGGTCTCAAATGTAGAAAACCAACTTATGCTTGCTTAAGGGGAAAGGTGAGTTGGGGTGCTGCATAAAACCAGAGATTGAAATTAGCACAGATACCGTTCCATAAGCCAAATATGTAATAGACAAGAGCTACTCCTTGCTCAACGAAGTGGACTCAACACCCCATATTAAACGCCTAAGAATATACCTGACTAGTAAGAATCTTAAAACCTATGGATTTATATGTCTCTGAAAGAGAATCAAGCGTGTGTACAGCCGCATAAACGCAGCTGTGATAGGATTGGTGAGGATCGGTGAGCAAATGCAGACCCTTTGAAGTCATATTGCATGGTACCCATTCCATGGGTCTCAACTCTCCAGGTTTAAGGGATTCTTCCTTCAGCTAAAACATGCATGTGGAACCCAGAGTATGATCCACCATGTGATAGGGAAATGTGTTCAAATGTGACTCAGTTTTCGTCCCCCGGTACTCGGGTGCAACATTCCAGACGCTTTACTAACACTCTCCACACTTGGAGAGTCAGTGCCTTTAACCTCCTGTTTGTCCCAGTTTGCAATTTCTGCGGAAAATGAACAGGAATAGGGAGAACCAATGAGAGACTAGCTGGAGGTGTCTCGACGGGCAAATTTAACTCTCATTTCCCACCAGGAAGAGGAATTAACCAAAGGCTCAGCGTGCCATGCCGGAACCACACTAGGGCCTGAAGCAATCCTGCAGTGTTGCGGCCAGCTCAGAAGAAAGCGAGTTGAAGAAAGGAGCTCAGGGGCACTGTCATTCACAAACCAGCAGAGTTATAAATGACAGCTATCGTCCAAAAATATATTGAAGTAAGGCTGCCAAGAGGACTTGAAAGCGGGGCAGAATTGCAGGAAACCGATTTCAGGAGGTAGACTAGAATTGCATGTAAAGCATAGGAAAAGAGGCAGAACGTCCACAATGATGCACTTGGCCAAAAAGGGCGTATGCGTTTTTTCCTGAATATATTCAGGAAAAAACGCATACGCCCTTTTTGGCCAACCAAGCAAGCTTGCAAAGGAAATCTGCACTACAATGAAGTCTCACTGCCCCCCGGTCAAAAGGGCCATCTGAAAAAAGTGTAAAATCCAGAAAGGCAGGACAGGCCATGGAGAACTGGGAGCCTTGTTATGCTGATGGGCGGGATGTAAATTGCCAACAGCCACTCTGGAGAAGTGTAGGGTGTTTCCTGAAACATCTTAAAAACAAAGCAACAGAGCCTAGGGCAATTCCACTTATTGTCCTATAGCTTAGGGATATTAAAATCTAAAAGACACAGCCACCCCAAAGTTTGGGACGGCTCTGTTTACAAGAACCTCGTTTACGGTACAAGTTCAATATTGCAGAAAGCGAAAAATGGATAAAGAAGTTGTGGTACTTACGTACAATGCAATATCACTCAGCAATGAAATCTATGTCATCAGGCCCGTAGCAGCATAATGAGTGGATTCAGGTACGATGATTCTAAGTGAAATAAGTCACACAGAAAAAGAAACATCATAAGATATCACTACTACACGGAATGTAAACTTGGCTACACAGGAACTGAATTACAAAACAGAACAGGGTCTCAAATGTAGAAAACCAACTTATGCTTGCTTAAGGTGAAAGGTGAGTTGGGGTGCTGCATAAAACCAGAGATTGAAATTAGCACAGATACCGTTCCATAAGCCAAATATGTAATAAACAAGAGCTACTCCTTGCTCAACGAAGTGGACTCAACACCCCATATTAAACGCCTAAGAATATACCTGACTAGTAAGAATCTTAAAACCTATGGATTGCTATGTCTCCGAAAGAGAATCAAGCGTGTGTACAGCGGCACAAACGCAGCAGTGATAGGATTGGTGAGGATCGGTGAGCAAATGCAGACCCTTTCAAGTCATATTGCATGGTACCCATTCCATGGGTCTCAACTCTCCAGGTTTAAGGGATTCTTCCTTCAGCTAAAATATGCATGTGGAACCCAGAGTATGATCCACCGTGTGATCGGGAAACGTGTTCAAATGTGACTCAGTTTTTGTCCCCCGGTACTCGGGTGCAACATTCCAGACGCTTTACTAACACTCTCCCCAATTGGAGAGTCAGTGCCTTTAACCTCCTGTTTGTCCCAGTTTGCAATTTCTGCGGAGAATGAACAGGAATAGGGAGAACCAATGAGAGACTAGCTGGAGGTGTCTGGACGGGCAAATTTAACTCTCATTTCCCACCAGGAAGAGGAATTAACCAAAGGCTCAGCGTGCCATGCTGGAACCACACTAGGGCCTGAAGCAATCCTGCAGTGTTGCGGCCAGCTCACAAGAAAGCGAGTTGAAGAAAGGAGCTCAGGGGCACTGTCATTCACAAACCTGCAGAGTTATAAATGACAGCTATCGTCCAAAAATATATTGAAGTAAGGCTGCCAAGAGGACTTGAAAGCGGGGCAGAATTGCAGGAAACCGATTTCAGGAGGTAGACTGGAATTGCATGTAAAGCATAGGAAAAGAGGCAGAACGTCCACAGTGATGCACTTGGCCAAAAAGGGCGTATGCGTTTTTTCCTGAATATATTCAGGAAAAAACGCATACGCCCTTTTTGGCCAACCAAGCAAGCTTGCAAATGAAATCTGCACTACAATGAAGTCTCACTGCCCCCCAGTCAAAAGGGCCATCTGAAAAAAGTGTAAAATCCAGAAAGGCAGGACAAGCCATGGAACGTGGGAGCCTTGTTATGCTGATGGGTGAGATGTAAATTGCCAACAGCCACTCTGGAGAAGTGTATGGTGTTTCCTGAAACATCTAAAAAACAAAGCAACAAAGCCTAGGGCATTTCCGCTTATGGTTCTATAGCTTAGGGAAATTAAAATCAAGAAGACACAACCACCCCAAAGTTTGGGACGGCTCTGTTTACAAGAACCTCGTTTACGGTACAAGTTCAATATCGCAGAAATCGAAAAATGGATAAAGAAGTTGTAGTACTTACGTACAATGCAATATCACTCAGCAATGAAATCTATGTCATCAGGCCCGTAGCAGCATAATGAGTGGATTCAGGTACGATGATTCTAAGTGAAATAAGTCACAGAGAAAAAGAAACATCATAAGATATCACTACTACATGGAATGTAAACTTGGCTACACAGGAACTGAATTACAAAACAGAGCAGGGTCTCAAATGTAGAAAACCAACTTATGCTTGCTTAAGGGGAAAGGTGAGTTGGGGTGCTGCATAAAACCAGAGATTGAAATTAGCACAGATACCGTTCCATAAGCCAAATATGTAATAGACAAGAGCTACTCCTTGCTCAACGAAGTGGACTCAACACCCCATATTAAACGTCTAAGAATATACCTGACTAGTAAGAATCTTAAAACCTATGGATTTATATGTCTCCGAAAGAGAATCAAGCGTGTGTACAGTGGCATAAACGCAACAGTGATTGGATTGGTGAGGATCGGTGAGCAAATGCAGACCCTTTGAAGTCATATTGCATGGTACCCATTCCATGGGTCTCAACTCTCCAGGTTTAAGGGATTCTTCCTTCAGCTAAAACATGCATGTGGAACCCAGAGTATGATCCACCGTGTGATTAGGAAACGTGTTCAAAGGTGTCTCAGTTTTCGTCCCCTGGTACTCGGGTGCAACATTCCAGACGCTTTACTAACACTCTCCCCACTTGGAGAGTCAGTGCCTTTAACCTCCTGTTTGGCCCAGTTTGCAATTTCTGTGGAAAATGAACAGGAATAGGGAGAACCAATGAGAGACTAGCTGGAGGTGTCTGGACGGGCAAATTTAACTCTCATTTCCCACCAGGAAGCGGAATTAACCAAAGGCTCAGAGTGCAGTGCCGGAACCACACTAGGGCCTGAAGCAATCCTGCGGTGTTGCGGCCAGCTCACAAGAAATCGAGTTGAAGAAAGGAGCTCAGGGGCACTGTCATTCACAAACCTGCAGAGTTATAAATGACAGCTATCGTCCAAAAATATATTGAAGTAAGGCCGCCAAGAGGACTCGAAAGCGGTGCAGAATTGCAGGAAACCGATTTCAGGAGGTAGATAAGAATTGCCTTTAAAGCATAGGAAAAGAGACAGAACTTGGAAAATAATGCACTTGGCAAAAAAGGGCATATGTGTTTTATCCAGAGCTCTCATAACCGAGGGGAGGAGATTCCCAGCAGGCTCCAACTTCCACCTGAGGGCTCATGTTGTCAAGGCAACGTGAGCAAGCCAGGCAGGAGTTACCTCACAGCAGAGATCCCACCTCACAGAAGGGTGAGAAACCCAGCCAACATCAGACTCTCACCAGAGGGCCCACATTACCAAGGGGATGGGAACCAGGCAGGAGTGTCTTCACACCAGTGTGGCCACATCATCAAAAGGTGAGGTACTCAGCACATGTGTCCTCAAACCAGAGGACCCACATCACTAAGGGCCTCGGAGTGAGGCAGGCAGGAGTAGCCTCACAACACTGGGCCCATAGAATAAAAAAGTGAGGAATCCAGCAGTTGGAACCTCCCAGCAGGGGGCCCAGAGCACCGAGGCTATGGGATCCAGGCCACAGTGAACTCACAGAAGAGGGCCCATGTCATGAAACTGAGCAACCCAGCCATTGGGACCTCAGAGCAGGAGGCCCACATCCCCATGGGGATATAAATCTGGTAGGAGTGTCCTCGCACCACTGAAAACGTATCAGAAAATTTTGGGAGACCAGCAGTTAGAGCCTGATGCCAGAGGACCCTCATCACCAAGGGAAGGAGGCTCCCAGCAGGCTCCAACGGCCACCAGAGGGCTGACGTCGCCAAGGCGATGTGTGCCAACCAGGCACGAATGACCTCACAGCAGAGGGCCCACCTCAGAGAAGTGTGACGAACCCAGTCAGGATCAGACTCGCACCAGAGGGCCCACATCACCAAATGGATTGGAACCAGGCAGGAGTGTCCTCACATGAGTAGGGCCACATCATCTAAAGGTGAGGAACCCAGAACACGTGGCTTCAAACCATAGGACACGCATCACCAAGGGGCTGGGGGTGAGGCAGGCAGGAGGAGCCTCACAACAGAGGGCCCAAAAATAAGGAAGGTGAGGAATCCAGCAGTTGCAACCTCCCAGCAGGCGACCCAGAGCACAGAGGCTAGGGGATCCAAGCCAGAGTGAACTAACACCAGACAGCCCACATCATGAAACTGTGAGCAACCCAGACATTGGGACCTCAGAGCAGAAGGCCCACATCCCCATGGTGATGGGAACATGACAGGAGTGTCCTGGCATCACTGGGCTCACATCAGAAAACGTGGGGTGCTCAGAAGTTAGGGCCTGATGCTAGAGGGCACTCATCACCGAGGGGAGGAGGCTCCCAGCAGGCTCCAGCTGCCACCAGAGGGCCAACGTCACCAAGGCGATGTGTGCCAGCCCGGCAGGAGTGACCTCGCAGCAGAGGCCCCACCTCACAGAAGGGTGAGGAACACAGCCAGGATCAGACTCTCACCAGAGGGCCCACATCACCAAGGGGAAGGGAACCAGGAAGGAGTGTCCCCACATCAGTGGGACAACATCATCGAAAGGTGAGGATCCCAGCACATGTAGCCTCAAACCAGAGGAACCACATCACCAAGGGGTTCGGAATGAGGCTGGCAGGACCGGCCTCACAACACAGGGTCCATAGAATATAAAAGTTGAGGAATCCAGCAGTTGGAACCTCCCAGCAAGCGGCCCAGAGCACTGAGGCTATGGGATCCAGGCCGCAGTGAACTCACAGCAGAGGGCCCACATCATGATCCTGTGAGCAGCCCAGCCGTTGGGACCTCAGAACAGAAGGCCCACATCCCCATTGGGATGGGAACCTGGCAGGAGTGGCTTCGCACCACTTAGCACATATCAGAAAATGTTAGGAGCCCAGCAGTTAGGGCCTGACGCCAGGGGCCCCTCATAACTGAGGGGAGGAGACTCCCAGCAGGTTCCAACTGCCAACAGAGGGCCCACGTCTACAAGGTGGCATGCGCCAGCCAGGCAGTAGTGACCTCACAACAGAGGGCCTATCTCACAGAAGGGTGAGGAACCGAGGTAGGATGAGACTCTTGCCAGAGGGCCCACAACACCAAGGGGATGGGAACCAGTCAGGACTGTCCTCTCACCAGTGGGGCCACATCATCGAAAGGTGAGGAACCCAGCACATGCGGCCTCATATCAGAGGACATACATCACAAAGGGGATGGGAGTGAGGCAGGTAGGAGTAGCCTAAAAACAGAGGGCCCAAAGAATAAAAAAGGTGAGGAATCCAGCATTTGGAACCTCCCAGCAGGCGGCCGAGAGCACAGAAGCTATGGGATGCAGGCAGGAGTGAACTAACAGCAGAGAGCCCACATCATGAAACTGTGAGCAACCCAGGCGTTGGGACCTCAGAGCAGAAAGCCCACATCCCCATGGGGATGGGAACCTGACAGGAGTGTCCTGGCATCACTGGGCTCACATCAGAAAATGTGGGGAGCCCAGCCGTTAGGGCCTGATGCCAGAGGGCCCTCATCACCGAGGGGAGGAGGCTCCCAGCAGGCTCCAAGTGCCACCAGAGGGCTCATGTCCACAAGGCGAGGTGAGCAAGCCAGGCAGGAGTGACCTCACAGCAGACGGCCCACCTCACAGATGGGTGAGGAACCCAGCCAGGATCAGACTCTCAACAGAGAGCCCACATCACCAAGGGGATGTGAACCAGGCAGGAGTCTCCTAAGACCATTGGTCCCACATCATCGAAAGGTGAGGAACCCAGCACATGTGGCCTCAAACCAGAGGACACACATCACGAAGGGACTGGGAGTGAGGCAGGCAGGAGGATCCTCACAACAGAGGGCCTAAAAAATTAAAAAAGTGAGGAATCCAGCAGTTGGAACCTTCCAGCAGGCGGCCAAGAACACAGAGGCTATGGGATCCAGGCCACAGTGAACTAACACCAGAGAGCCCACATCATGAAACTGTGATCAACCCAGCCGTTGGAACGTCAGAGCAGAAGGCCCACATCCCCATGGAGATGGGAACCTAAGAGGAGTGCCCGAGCATCACTGGGCTCACTAAGAAAAGTTGGGGAGCCCAGCAGTTAGGGCTTGACATCAGAGGGCCCTCATCACAGAGGTGAGGAGGCTCCCAGCAGGGTCCAAGTGCCACCAGAGGGCTCATGTCAACAAGGCGATGTGAGCAAGCCAGGCAAGAGTTACCTGATAGTAGAGGGCCCACCTCACAGATGGTTGAGGAACCCAGCCAGGATCAGACTCTCACCAGAGGGCCCACATCACAAAGGGGATGGGAACCAGTCAGGATTATCCTCACACCAGTGGGGCCTCATCATCTTAACGTGAGGAACCCAGCACATGTGTCCTCAAACCAGAGGACCCACATCACAAAGGGCCTTGGAGTGAGGCAGGCAGGAGTAGCCTCACAACACAGGGCACATAATATAAAATACGTGAGGATTCCAGCATTTAGACCTTCCAGCAGGCAGCTCAGAACACCGAGGCTATGGGATCCAGGCCACAGTGAACTCACAGCAGAGGGCCAACATCATAAAACTGTGAGCAACCCAGGCGTTGGGACCACAGAGCAGAAGGCCCACATCCCCATGGGAATGGGAACCTGGCTGGAGTGTCCTCGCACCACTGGGCGCACATCAGAAAATGTGGGGAGCCCACCATTTAGGGCCTGACGCCAGAGGGCTGTCATCACCGAGAGGAGGAGGCACCCTGCACGCTCCAACTGCCACCAGAGGGCTCACGTCTCCAAGGTGACGTGTGCCAGCCAGTCAGGAGTGACCTCACAGCAGAGGGCCTACCTCACAGAACGTTGAGGAACCCAGCCAGGATTAGACTCTCGCCAGAGGGCCCACCTCACCAAGCGGATGGTAACCAGGCAGGAGTGTCCTCACACGAGTGGGGCCACATCATCGAAAGGTGAGGAATGCAGCACATGTGGCCTCAAGCTATAGGACAGTCATCACCAAGGGGCTGGCAGCGAGGCAGGCAGGAGGAGCCTCACAACAGAGGGCACATAGAATAAAAAAGTTGAGGAATCCAGCAGTTGGAACCTCCCAGCAGGCGGCTCAGAGCACCGATGATAAGGGATCCTTGCCGGAGTGAACTCACAGCAGAGGGCCCACATCATGGTACTGTGAGCAAGCCAGCCGTTTTGACCTCAGAGCAGAAGGCCCATATCCCCATGGGGATGCGAACCTGGCAAGAGTGTCCTCACTCACTTGGCGCACATCAGAAAATGTGGGGAGCCCAGCAGTTATGGCCTAAGGCAAGAGGGCCCTCATCACCGAGGGGAGGAGGATCCCAGCACACTCCAACTGCCACCAGAGGGCCCACGTCGCCAAGGTGACTTGTGCCAGACAGGCATGATTGACCTCACAGAAGAGGGCCCACCTCACAGAAGGGTGAGGAACCCAGCCAGGATCAGACTCTCACCTGAGGGCCCACATCAGCAAGAGGATGGGAACCAGTCAGGACTGTCTTCCCTCCAGTGGGGCCACATCATTGAAAGGTGCGGAACCCAGCACATGTGACCTCAAATCAGAGGACACATATCACAAAGGGAATGGGAGTGAGGCAGGCAGGAGTAGCTTAAAAACAGAGGGCCCAAAGAATAAGAAAGGTGAGGAATCCAGCAGTTGGAACCTCCCAGCAGGCAGCCGAGAGCACAGAAGCTATGGGATGCAGGCAGGAGTGAACTAACAGCAGAGAGCCCACATCATGAAACTGTGAGCAACCCAGGCGTTGGGACCTCAGAGCAGAAGGCCCACATCCCAATGGGGATGTGAACCTGGATGGAGTGTCCTCGTACCACTGGGCGCACATCACGAAATGTGGGGAGCACAGCTCTTAGGGCCTGACGCCAGAGGGCCCTCATCACCGAGGGGAGGAGGCTCCCAGCAGGCTCCAAGTGCCACCAGAGGGCTCATGTCCACAAGGCGAGGTGAGCAAGCCAGGGAGGAGTGACCTCACAGCAGACGGCCCACCTCACAGATGGGTGAAGAACCCAGCCAGGATCAGACTCTCAACAGAGGGCCCACATCACCAAGGGGATGTGAACCAGGCAGGAGTCTCCTAAGACCATTGGTCCCACATCATCGAAAGGTGAGGAACCCAGCACATGTGGCCTCAAACCAGAGGACACACATCACGAAGGGGCTGGGAGTGAGGCAGGCAGGAGGATCCTCACAACAGAGGGCCCAAAAAATTAAAAAAGTGAGGAATCCAGCAATTGGAACCTCCCAGCAGGCGGCCAAGAACACAGAGGCTATGGGATCCAGGCCACAGTGAACTAACACCAGAGAGCCCACATCATGAAACTGTGATCAACCCAGCCGTTGGAACGTCAGAGCAGAAGGCCCACATCCCCATGGAGATGGGAACCTAAGAGGAGTGCCCGAGCATCACTGGGCTCACTAAGAAAAGTTGGGGAGCCCAGCAGTTAGGGCCTGACGTCAGAGGGCCCTCATCACCGGGGGGCGGAGATTCCCAGCACGCTCCAACTGCCACCACACAGCTGACTTCACCAAGGCATTGTGTGCCAGCCATGCAGGAGTGACCTATCAGCAGAGGGTCTCCCTCACAGAAGGGTGAGGAACACAGCCAGGAACAGACTCTCACCAGGGTGTCCGCATAACCACGTGGATGAGAACCAGGCAGGAGTGTCCTCACACTAGTGGGGCCACATCATCGAAAGGTGAGGAACCCAGCAAAGGTGGCCACAAACCAGAGGACCCACATCACCAAGGGGTTGAGAGTGAGGTAGGTGTCTGGATAGGCATATTTAACACTCATTTCCCACCAGGAAGAGGAATTAACCAAAGGCTCAGCGTGCCCTGCCAGAAGCAGATTAGGGCCTGAAGCAGTCTTGCAGGTTTGCGGCCAGCTCACAAGAAAGCGAGTTGAAGAGAGGAGCTCAGGGGCCCTGTAATTCACAAACCTGCAGAGTTATAAATGACAGATAACGTCCAAAAATATATTGAAGTAAGGCTGCGAAGTGGACTTGAAAGCGGGGCAGAATTTCAGGAAACCGATTTCAGGAGGTAAACTGGATTTGCATTTAAAGCATAGGAAAAGAGGCAGAACATCGACAATGATGCACTTGGCAAAAAAGGACGTATGAGTTTGTTCCTGAATATATTCAGGAAAAAACACATACGCCCTTTTTGGCAAACCAAGCAAGCTTGCAATGGAAATCCGAACTACTATGAAGTGTCATTTCCCCCCGGTCTAAAGGGCCATCTGAAAAAAGTGTAAAATCCAGAAAGGCAAGACAGGCCATGGGGAAAAAGGAGCCTTGTTATGCTGATGGGCGGGATGTAAATTGCCAACAGCCACTCTGGAGAAGTGTATGGTGTTTCCTGATACATCTGAAAAACAAAGCAACAGAGTCTAGGGCATTTCCACGTATGGTCCTATAGCTTAGGGAAATTAAAATCAAAAAGACACAGCCACCCCAAAATTTGGGATGGCTCTGTTTACAGGAACCTCTTCTACGGTACAAGTTAAATATCCCAGAGAACAAATAATTGATAAAGAAGTTGCGGTACTTACGTACAACAGAATACCACTCAGCAATGAAATCTGTGTCACCAGGCCTGTACCAGCATAATGAGTGGATTGAGGCACGATGATTCTAAGTGAAATAAGTCACACAGAAAAAGAAACATCATAAGGTATCACTAATGCACGGAATGTAAACTTGGCTACACATGAACTGAATTACAAAACAGAACAGGGTCTCAAGTTTAGAAAACCAACTTATGCTTGCTTAAGGGGAAAGGTGAGTTGGGGTGCTGCATAAAACCAGAGTTTGAAATTAGCACAGATACCGTTCCATAAGCCAAATATGTAATAGACAAGACCTACCCTTTGCTCAACGAAATGGACTCAACAATGAGGTATCACCTCACACCTGTTAGAATGGGCATCATCTGAAAATCTACAAACAACAAATGCTGGAATGGGTGTGGAGAAAAGGAAGCCTCTTCCACTACTGTTGGGAATATAAATTGATACAGTCACTATGGAGAACAATATGGAGTTTCTTAAGAAACTAATAATAGAATTACCATATGATACAGCAATCCCAGTACTGGACATATACCCAGACAAAACCATAAATCAAAAAGAGACATTCACCGCAATGTTCATTGCATCACTATTTACAATATCGAGGTAATGGAAGCAACCTAAATGGCCACAGACAGACGAATGCATAAAGATGTGGTACATATATAAAATGGAATATTACTAAGCCATGAAAGGAATGAAATTGGGTCATTTGTAGAGACGTAGATGGATCTAGAGACTGTCATACAGAGTGAAGTAAGTCAGAAAGAGAAAAACAAATCTTGTATATTCATGCATATATGTGGAACCTAGAAAAACTGTACAGATTAACCGTTTTGCAAGGCATAAATAGAGCAACAGATGTAGACAACAATCGTATGGACAACAAGGGGGGAAAGCTCTTGGGGGGGTGGTGGTGGGAGGAGTTGAGAGATTGGGATTGGCATGTAAACATTTATATGTATAAAATAGATAACCAATAAGAACCTGCTGTATAAAAATATAAAATAAAATTAAAAATTAAAAAGAAATAAAATTTAAAAAACAAAACAGAAAAAACAATTATTCCCTTCACATACATGTATTTATATGAATAAATTATTTCCATGCTTATATCTGTAAATACAAAAAAGAGGAATAAAATCTACCTTGAACCAAAAACGAAAAAGAGAAAAAAAAAAACAGAACCCACCAGTTACTCAGAGGAAAACCGTATCAGGGCCCTTGCTCCAGTTGTAAACAATTCTGAAGTTGGTCAGTGGTGGGGAATCGTCTCCCATTCAGCCAGCAGCCCCCACACAACAAGCGTCCTCATTGCAAAGCTGGGGCACCGTGCCGAGGCATCTGTGAGTGAACGTGAGCTGAGCCCCAGGCCAGTTGCTGCTGAACTGTTCCCACCCTTCCCAGGTAAAACACCTGAATATATACAAGGACTTGAAAGCCTAGAGGCAGGGTCATGGAGCCACATGAGTGACAGCATGCCAGCTGACTTGGTGCCTGCAGGCCAGCCAGGATGGCCCTGGCCCTGGGTGCTCTTCTGGAAGATTTCCATTTCCCTGCCTGAGATACCCGTCCTGTCCCTGCCCCCACTGCTTTTTTCCTTCCTCACCTCTGCCCAGGGAGAAATTCCAGCAGCAGGTATGGGTGACACATCCTCTTCTTTAGCAGGTGGCAGCCTGGCAACTGCTGCAGAAAGTCCAGCAGAGCCCCACTCACACTGGGCCACCCACAAAGCCGTGGCCTCTCACTCCCTCCCACCAGCCCAGCCCCGAGACTGCTGACAGGGCAGAGAAAATGGCGTCAGGCACAGCTGCAGGGGCTCTTGCTGCCTGGAGTGGTATTTATATTGATCTCAACCCAGGCACACCTGGGGAGGGCTGGCCGGCACCGTAAGGCTGCCCAGGTCAGCCAATCATCACCCCTCAGGGGCTCACAGTTGCAGAAAATGGAACTTGCTGAACCGGCCAGGTCCAAGGAACAGGTGTGGGCTCCTGAGAGTCAGGATAGACAAGGGGCTGCAGCTTTGGCTTGTTTTCTAATCATTTTATCTGGCCCATGAGTGGGAGACAACTTCAAGAAAAGCCTCTCCTAATGAGAGGAACCCAGGAGTCAGGGAGAGGAGGGGTGGGTGGTGGTTGGAGACAGAGGCCTGGTGCCCCGGGTGCAGTGGAAGTCTCTGGAAGACCAGGTGGAGGGAGGCCACACAGAGTGATGCCCAGGGTCACAGACCTGTCGGAGCTGCTGTTTGTTAGTTCAAGTCCTGCTCTGAGGTGCTCTGTGTCAGCTCTGAGCGACAGGTGAGATGGGGGTGCTCTTCAATGAGGGCTATGTGCACGGTTCCTGTGTGCCCAGCCCTGCCACGGTACCTGCAAGGGTAGCTCTGTATCCTGGGAGAGGCCTGACCACGAGAGCCCCGTGGGCTGGGTTGGGGGTGGGGTACCTGCCCAGGAGAGCTCCATATCCTGGGATTGGCCTGACCACGAGAGCCCCATGGGCTGCTGGGGACCTGGTAAAGGATGTCAGGACAGTCAGTGAAGCCACCGAGGATATACCTCCAGTTGCTCCTAATTCCTACACCCTGCTGGTCATTCTACCAACCACCAGGACATGGTATTCTGTATTAGTCTTCAATGATGCCTTCTTTTGTATTCCATTAGTCCCAGAGTCACAAGAAATTTTGGCTTGTGAGTGGCAGGACTCAACATACAACTAAAACAATACTTCCGGGCCGTCTTGCCCCAAGGGTTCAAAAATTCCCACATCATCTTTGGGGAAAGCTTAGCTAAAGACCGAAAAGTTCTACCTCTGGAAAAGGAAACCCTCCTTCAATATGCAGACGACATTCTGATCGCCAGCCCTACTAAGGAGGCCTCTGAACTACCAAGCCAATAAAGGATAGAAGTTGTCCAAGAAAAAGCTCAAATATCACAGACTGCGGTGACCTGCCTGGGCTTCATTCTCACACAAGGTCAGAGAAGCCCATCCCAGGAAAAGGAAGAAACCATTTGCAGCCTTACCCCTTTCTAAAACTAGAAGACAGCTTAGGGGTTCCTGGGGAGGCCAGGGTTTGCTGCTTCTGGATCCCTAACTACAGTCTACTAGCTGGGCCTCTATATGAAACACTGAAAGGAAAAGATGATGATCCTTTTGAACAGAATCCAGAAGTGGCCTTTCAAGAATGGAAAGAGCAGTCAATTCAGACCCTTGCCCTGGAACTCCCTAATTGAGCTAAACCCTTTGACCTTTCCATTCCCGGTGAAAGGTGAATCGCCATTGGAGAATTAGTGCAAAAACTGGGACCACTTGAAATGGAACAACGCAAGAATGCCATCCAGGTAAGATAAACTACAGTCACCAAGGGCTTGGCCCACTGCCACATCTGGCCAAGATACTGGCGGTATCTAAAAACCTGGAAATCAGCAGCCCAAAAGGCCACCTCCCTCCTAAGGGAAAAGGACCCCACATGGTGATCCTAATCACCAACCATGCCCTGAAGTTCCAGGGTTCGCTCCGTGGGCACACCGACCTCGAGTGAGGAGGCCCTCCAACTCCAACATCCAGAGAGATAACCGGGGGCAACAGGGCACCATGACGACTCGTGTGAACATCACTTGACCTGGAGTTTCTCTCATAAAACAACAATAGTGTGTCCCGAAGGAGTAGACTACTGCTTGCAGGACTTACTGCACCCGGAGGGGAGCTAATAATCTTGGCGGGGGAAACGTATATCACACTGTCACCATAGAAAAGCCTACAGACACTGTGATGATGGTGGCCAATAAGACCGGCTGGACTCCTGTTTACTTCAAAAGGCTGTTGACTCAGTGGTCATCATGGTCCTTGATCACCACTGACCCTGGACTGTCTGGGAGTTGAGCGGGCAGGGCTCTGACACCTGGTGCTGTTTTTACATTAATTCAGGGGCCTAATTGAAGAAAGAGCAGACTACTGGTCAGAGCATCTAGGCTGGCAGAAACGGTCAGCCTAAGGTGACCAAACAAATGTGGGCCGGGGTGAAACCGGCCCCCACAGCGTCTCTGCACATCTCTTTCCTGGACCCTTAAAGGTCATTAGAATCTATAACACTTCCAATGCTGGTGCTCAGGCGGACGAGCAGGGAGGCAGGGGTCCTGGGGCCAATCAACATCACCTGGAGGCTGCTGGGGAGAAGTTCTGACCCTCATCCCCTGGTATGAGGGCTCCCAACTCAGCACTCAGCAGTTACAGAAGAAGGGTCTGCACCCTCAGCACTCCAAGAATGAGGAACGGGACAAAAGGCAGAGGAGGGGTTTGTCCCCAGCAAAGCCCATTAAAAATCCCTGGGAGATAAAAATAGAATCTGGGCAATAAAGTCAAGTCTGACCTTTTTTATCCTTTGTGCTTTGTCTAATTTCACGTGCTCCTAGGGTCCCGCATGCAGAGGTTCCACACCCGGCACTTCAGACCAGATTTCCTAGTGCAGAATGGCTGGGTCGACACCTCAGCTCCTGGGGCCCAGTGCAGACTCCGAGATATAGAGCCTGAGCTGCAGCCAACCCGGCCCTCGAGAGCTCTGCCCCCTCCCTCCCACTGACTCTGACAGGATCTCTACACAGCAGCCCAGCCCACAGCCCACGGGGTAGTGCATGCTCTCACCTCTCCATTCTCTGATCAAAATATAAAGTTTCCTTTGCTTGTGAACCAAACTCAGTCTCGATCTGTTGGCCCCAATGACACTGGGCAGGGGGACACTTGTTGGGGTCCGCTCTGGAGGATCAGTAACAGAAATTGAGACTATTGTAACTTCAATGAACAGATGTGTGAGCCAAACTGTAGTTAACATAGAACAGTTTATAAGGCTCGGGTAAAATAAGATGTTTCTAACACTTCCATTTGATATTTCCATCACTTTATTATAAGCAAGTTCAGTGAAAAGGTTTGTCTTATTTGTCAGGTCAATATTAGAGAAATGAAGTGATTTCTTTCCAAGGATGTACATCTAATAATCTTGGTTAAAGCTTCAATCTTGTTTTAAATGCTTTTCCATTGAAAATGATACCTCTCTTTCAGCTCCCCCATTTCTGAGAAGTATAAAATCTTATAATTTATTATTACCAAAGGGGAAAGGTGGGAGGAGGGATAAATTAACAGTTTGGAATTAACACATACACACTGCTATGTATAAAATAGATCATCAACAAGGAACTACTGTATAACACAGGGAACTACACTCAACATTTTGCAATAACCTATAAGGGGAAATAATCGGAAAAAGAATAGATATTTTTATTGACATCATCTATCAATGACAGTTAAAGTGTAACCTAAGGGAAGCTGGTGGTGAGTGCTTCTGACCCTGAAGACTTCAATCATCTAAAGTTTGGACTCTGCCTACTCCCCAAGGCCCTTCATGAACATATGTGTAGCCATAGCTTAAAAAATTCCCCAGTTTGGGTTTCGGGGAGACACTGATTTTGAAAAAGCTCTGGTGTTCTCCTTACATGAATGGGACTCTTCCTACTGCTAAAACATGTCTGTCACACCCAGAGGATGGTATACCGTCTGATCGGGAAGAGTTTGAAAAAGGCATCTCATCTCCTCATCTCCTGGTGCTCGGGTTCACCCCTCTAGGGTCTTTACTAACAGTCTCCCCACTTGGAGATGTCAGCACTGTCAACATCCTGTTGCGTACAGTTTGGAATTTGTCCAGAGGATGAAGCGGAAGGATGAGGAACAATGAGAGACAAGTCCTAGGTGTTCAGACAGGCACATGTCACTCTAATTTCCAATCAGGAAGACGAATTGACCAAAGGCTAGGGTTGCCCATGGAAACAGTATAGGGCTTGAGGAAATCCCACTGCTTTGTGGCCAGTTCCCATAAACACAAGTTGAACAATGGAACTCAGGGGCAGTAAAATTCACGAAACTGCAGAGTTGAAAATATCTATCACTGAAAAATGTCTTGAGGAAAGTCAGAGAAAAGGATTGGTAAGCAAGGGAGAATGGCAGGAAAGGGATTTGAGGAGGTAGAAAGGACTCGCCATTAAGCACAAGAAAAGGGGCTGAACATTGCCAACATTGCAGTTGGCCAAAAAGGCTGTATGCGTTTTTTTCTGTATATATTCAAGAAAAGGGCATACACTTTTTTAGCCAACCAAACAGGTGGGCACTGGAAATCAATACTACAAAAGATATCACTTCACATCAGTCAGAAGAGCCATCCTCATAAAGTGTAAACACCAGAAATGCAGGACAGGGCAAGGAGAAGAGGGAGCCCTGTGAGGCTTATAGTGGAAATGTATATTGCCAATGGCCATTATGGAGAAGTGTATTGTGTTTACTAAAGCATCTAAAAAATGAGCTACAGAGCATAGGGCACTTGCACTCATGGGCGTATATCTTGGGAAAAACAAAAATCGAGAGGACACAGGCACCCCAATGTTTACTGCCTCTCTGTTTAAAAGATCCTCGACTGAGATATAACTTAAATGTCTCTGGAGGGAAAAAATGGATAGAGATGTGGTACTTATGTAGAGTGGAATATTACTCAGCCTGGAAATCAATGAAATATGGCCAGTTGTAACAACTCCGGAGGAGTTACGTATGATCATTCTAAGTGACATAATTCAAAAAGAAAAAGACACATATCATAAGATATCACTTAAAGGTGGAATCCAAAATGGCTACACATGAAATAAATTACAAAACAAAAACATAGTCAAATATGTAGAAAACACGCGTAAGGCTGCTAAACGGGAAAGGTGGGGAGGGGTGAGGCATCATCCAGGAGGTTGAAATTAGCAAAGATACCATTCCAAATACCAAACTGATAATCAACAAGGCCTACACAGTAGCTAAAAGAACTGCACTCAGCACACTCAAGTCACCAGAAAAGAATATATATGACTGGTAAGAATCTGAAAAAGAATTTATTGATGTCTCTCTGTATGTGAATCAAGTGGATGTACAGCAGCAAGAAACAGAGCTTTGAAAATCAGCTGCAACCAATACAGTAATAAATTGAAAAAAATAAACGACAGAGAGACAGAGAAAACCTCTTACAACTTTTCCTCAGAGACGGTGATGCAACATGGATTGAACACATCTAGACCCACAGCAGGATGAGACATAAGGCTGGAAACTGTTCGTGCTAAGAGAAATGTGAGGTTGGGTGAGGAAATGCACACCCTTTAAAGTAATACTACCTGGTACCCATTCAATGGGTCCCAAATCTGCAGGTTCAAGGAATCTTCCTACAGCTAAAACATGCATGGAAAACCCAGAGGACTGTACACCATGTGATCGGGAGATGTGTCTAAAATGCACCTCATTTATCCTCTCCTGGTGCTCCTGTTCATCATTCCAGCCACGTTACTTAGAATCTCCCCACTTAGAGAATCAGCACATTTAAACTTCTGTTTCACACATTTTGCAAATTGTGAGGAGGATGAACGGGAAGAGGGAGAACCAATGAGAGAATAGTTGTAGGGGTTTGGACGGGCACATGTCACTCTAATTTCCCATTAAGAATAAGAATTAAAAAAAGGCTCAGCCCGCCTCGCCGGAGCCAAAATAGGACCTGAAGCAATCCTGCGGCTTTGAGGCCAGCTCACAAAAGAACAACTTAAAAAATGGAGCTCAGGGTCACTGCAATTCACAAACCTGCAGAGTTATAAATGAAAACTAACATCCAAAAATATGTTGACGTAAGGCAAAGAAGAGGATCTGAATGCAAGACAGAATTGCAAGAAATAGATTTCAAGAGATAGATTGGACTCGTCTTTAAAGCACATGAAAAGCGGCAGAATTTCGACAATGATGCAGTTGGCCCAAAAGGGAGTATGCGTTTTTTCCTGAATATATCCAGGAAAAAACGCATACGCACTTTATGGGCAACCAAGCAAGCAAGCAATGCAAATGTGCACAACAAAGAAGTCTCATTTCCCACCGGTCAAAAGGGCCATCCAAAAAAATTGTAAAAACCAGAAATGCAGGACAGGCCATGGAGAACAGGGAGCCTTTATACACTGATGGACAGTCTGTGAACTGCCAAGAGCCACTCTGGAGAAGTGTATGGTGGTTCCTAAATCATCTAAAAAACAGAGCTACAGAGCATAGGGCACTTCCAATCACGGAAGTATATCTAGGGAAGTCTAAAAATCAACAAGACACAAGCACACCACAGTTTAGGGCTACTCTGTTTACAAGAACCTCAACTTCAGTACACCTTAAATATCCCAGGAAAGAGAACAATGGATAAAGAAAATGTGGTACTTATGTACAATGGAATATCTCTTCACCATGAAATCAATGTAATAAGGTTAGTAGAAGGATAAAGAGTGGATTTAGGTCCGATAATACTACTTGAAATAAGTCAAACAGAAAAAGAAACATATCATAAGATATCACTTATAGAGGGAGGATAAATATGGCTGCACAAAAAATGAATTACAAAACAGAACAGTGTCTCACATTTAGAAAACACACTTATGTCAGCTTAAGGGGAAAGGAGAGGTGGGATGATGCATAAAACCAGAGTTTGAAATTAGCACAGATACCATTCAATAAACCAAATAGGTATTAGACAAGATCTACACCTTGCTCAATGAACTGGCCTCAACACACCCTATACACCGCAGAGAAATATATCTGAGTAATAAGAATCTTAAAACCCATGTATTGATATATCTCCATAAGGGAATCAAGTGTGTGCAGAGCGGCCAAACACAGCAGTGAAAATGAGCTAAACCCCATTATAGAAATAAATTTTAAAACCAAAACGCAGAAACAATGAAAGAGAGAAAAATTCTTACAAAATTCGCTCAGGGGCTGTGATGCAACCTGGAATGACCACATATAAACCCACAGCTGGATAAGACATAAGGCTGGACACTTGGGGCTGAGAGGATTGGTGAGCTTTGGTGAGCAACTGCCGAAAGTTTAATGCAATACTTCATGCTACTCATTCCAAGGGTCCCAACACTCCAGGTTGAAGGGAATCTTCCTACAGCTAAACCATGCATGGGAAATCCAGCAGATGGTATACCATAGGATGGGGAAAGGTTTCTAAAACGCACCTCATTTTCCTCTCTTGGGGCTCCGGATCAACATTCCAGCCACTTTACTAACAACATCCCCACATGGAGAGTCAATGCCTTTAAGTTCCGGTATCGCAGAGTCTGCAGTTAGTGCGGAGGATGAATGGGAATAGGGGTAACCAGTGAGAAAATAGCTGTAGCGGTTTCAATGGACACATGTCACTCTAATTTCACATCAGGAAGAAGAATTAACCAAAGGCAGAGCAAGGCGCCCCAGAAGAAGAATAGGGCCTGAAGAAATCCTGTGGATATGAGGCAAGATCACAAAAATAAGAGATGAAAAATGGAGCTAAGGGCCACTGCAATTCAAAAACCTGCAGAGTTATACAGGCCAACTATTTTCCAAAATATATATTGAGGTAAGGCTATGAAGAGGCACTGACAGCAAGGCAGAATTGCAGGAAACCGATTTCAAATGGTAGAATAGAATTGCATTGAAAACATATAAAAAGACTCAGAATGTTGACAATGATGCACATGGCCAAAAAGGGCGTATGCGTTTTTTCCTGAATATATTCAGGAAGAAACGCATATGCACTTTCTGGCCAACCAAGCAAGCTTGCAAAGGAAATCTGCAATACAATGAAGTCTCACTTTCCCCCGGTCAAAAGGGCCATCTGAAAAAAGTGTAAAATCTAGAAAGGCAGGACAGGCCATGGAGAACTGGGAGCCTTGTTATGCTGATGGCCTGGATGTAAATTGCCAACAGCCACTCTGGAGAAGTGTATGGTGTTTCCTGAAACATCTACAAAACAAAGCAACAGAGCCTAGGGCACTTCCACTTATGGTCCTATAGCTTAGGGAAATTAAAATCAAAAAGACACAGCCACCCAAAAGTTTGGGACGGCTCTGTTTACAAGAACCTCATTTACGGTACAAGGTCAATATCGCAGAAAGCGAAAAATGGATAAAGAAGTTGTGGTACTTACGTACAATGCAATATCACTCAGCAATGAAATCTATGTCATCAGGCCCGTAGCAGCATAACGAGTGGATTCAGGTACGATGATTCTAAGTGAAATAAGTCACACAGAAAAAGAAATATCATAAGATATCACTACTACACGGAATGTAAACTTGGCTACACAGGAACTGAATTACAAAACAGAACAGGGTCTCAAATGTAGAAAACCAACTTATGCTTGCTTAAGGGGAAAGGTGAGTTGGGGTGCTGCATAAAACCAGAGATTGAAATTAACACAGATACCGTTCCATAAGCCAAATATGTAATAGAGAAGAGCTACTCCTTGCTCAACGAAGTGGACTCAACACCCCATATTAAATGCCTTAGAATATACCTGACTAGTAAGAATCTTAAAACCTATGGATTTATATGTCTCCGAAAGAGAATCAAGCGTGTGTACAGCAGCATAAACGCAGCAGTGATAGGATTGGTGAGGATCGGTGAGCAAATGTATACTCTTTGAAGTCATATTGCATGGTACCCATTCCATGGGTCTCAACTCTCCAGGTTTAAGGGATTCTTCCTTCAGATAAAACATGCATGTGGAACCCAGAGTATGATCCACCGTGTGATCGGGAAACGTGTTCAAATGTGACTCAGTTTTCGTCCCCCGGTACTCGGGTGCAACATTCCAGACGCTTTACTAACACTCTCCCCACTTGGAGAGTCAGTGCCTTTAACCTCCTGTTTGTCCCAGTTTGCAATTTCTGCGGAAAATGAACAGGAATAGGGAGAACCAATGAGAGACTAGCTGGAGGTGTCTGGACGGGCAAATTTAACTCTCATTTCCCACCAGGAAGAGGAATTAACCAAAGGCTCAGCGTGCCATGCCGGAACCACACTAGGGCCTGAAGCAATCCTGCAGTGTTGCGGCCAGCTCAGAAGAAACCGAGTTGAAGAAAGGAGCTCAGGGGCACTGTCATTCACAAACCAGCAGAGTTATAAATGACAGCTATCGTCCAAAAATATATTGAAGTAAGGCTGCCAAGAGGACTTGAAAGCGGGGTAGAATTGCAGGAAACCGATGTCAGGAGGTAGACTGGAATTGCATGTAAAGCATAGGAAAAGAGGCAGAACGTCCACAATGATGCACTTGGCCAAAAAGGGCGTATGCGTTTTTTCCTGAATATATTCAGGAAAAAACGCATACGCCCTTTTTGGCCAACCAAGCAAGCTTGCAAAGGAAATCTGCACTACAATGAAGTCTCACTGCCCCCCGGTCAAAAGGGCCATCTGAAAAAAGTGTAAAATCCAGAAAGGCAGGACAGGCCATGGACAACTGGGAGCCTTGTTATGCTGATGGGTGGGATGTAAATTGCCAACAGCCACTCAGGAGAAGTGTATGGTGTTTCCTGAAACATCTAAAAAACAAAGCAACAAAGCCTAGGGCATTTCCGCTTATGGTTCTATAGCTTAGGGAAATTAAAATCAAAAAGACACAGCCACCCCAAAGTTTGGGACGGCTCTGTTTACAAGAACCTCGTTTACGGTACAAGTTCAATATCGCAGAAATCGAAAAATGGATAAAGAAGTTGTAGTACTTACGTACAATGCAATATCACTCAGCAATGAAATCTATGTCATCAGGCCCGTAGCAGCATAATGAGTGGATTCAGGTACGATGATTCTAAGTGAAATAAGTCACAGAGAAAAAGAAACATCATAAGATATCACTACTACATGGAATGTAAACTTGGCTACACAGGAACTGAATTACAAAACAGAGCAGGGTCTCAAATGTAGAAAACCAACTTATGCTTGCTTAAGGGGAAAGGTGAGTTGGGGTGCTGCATAAAACCACAGATTGAAATTAGCACAGATACCGTTCCATAAGCCAAATATGTAATAGACAAGAGCTACTCCTTGCTCAACGAAGTGAACTCAACACCCCATATTAAACGCCTAAGAATACATCTGACTAGTAAGAATCTTAAAACCTATGGATTTATATGTCTCCGAAAGAGAATCAAGCGTGTGTACAGCGGCATAAACACAGCAGTGATAGGATTGGTGAGGATCAGTGAGCAAATGCAGACCCTTTGAAGTCATATTGCATGGTACCCATTCCATGGGTCTCAACTCTCCAGGTTTAAGGGATTCTTCCTTCAGCTAAAACATGCATGTGGAACCCAGAGTATGATCCACCGTGTGATTAGGAAACGTGTTCAAAGGTGTCGCAGTTTTCGTCCGCTGGTACTCGGGTGCAACATTCCAGACGCTTTACTAACACTCTCCCCACTTGGAGAGTCAGTGCCTTTAACCTCCTGTTTGGCCCAGTTTGCAATTTCTGCGGAAAATGAACAGGAATAGGGAGAACCAATGAGAGACTAGCTGGAGGTGTCTGGACGGGCAAATTTAACTCTCATTTCCCACCAGGAAGCGGAATTAACCAAAGGCTCTGAGTGCAGTGCCGGAACCACACTAGGGCCTGAAGCAATCCTGCGGTGTTGCGGCTAGCTCACAAGAAAGCGAGTTGAAGAAAGGAGCTCAGGGGCACTCTCATTCACAAACCTGCAGAGTTATAAATGACAGCTATCGTCCAAAAATATATTGAAGTAAGGCCGCCAAGAGGACTCGAAAGCGGTGCAGAACTGCAGGAAACTGATTTCAGGAGGTAGGTAGGAATTGCATTTAAAGCATAGGAAAAGAGACAGAACTTGGAAAATAATGCACTTGGCAAAAAAGGGCATATGTGTTTTATCCAGAGCTCTCATAACCGAGGGGAGGAGATTCCCAGCAGGCTCCAACTGCCACCTGAGGGCTCATGTTGTCAAGGCAACGTGAGCAAGCCAGGCAGGAGTTACCTCACAGCAGAGATCCCACCTCACAGAAGGGTGAGAAACCCAGCCAACATCAGACTCTCACCAGAGGGCCCACATCACCAAGGGGATGGGAACCAGGCAGGAGTGTCTTCACACCAGTGGGGCCACATCATCGAAAGGTGAGGTACTCAGCACATGTGTCCTCAAACCAGAGGACCCACATCACTAAGGGCCTCGGAGTGAGGCAGGCAGGAGTAGCCTCACAACACTGGGCCCATAGAATAAAAAAGTGAGGAATCCAGCAGTTGGAACCTCCCAGCAGGGGGCCCAGAGGACCGAGGCTATGGGATCCAGGCCACAGTGAACTCACAGAAGAGGGCCCATGTCATGAAACTGAGCAACCCAGCCATTGGGACCTCAGAGCAGGAGGCCCACATCCCCATGGGGATATAAATCTGGTAGGAGTGTCCTCGCACCACTGAAAACGTATCAGAAAATTTTGGGAGACCAGTAGTTAGAGCCTGATGCCAGAGGACCCTCATCACCAAGGGAAGGAGGCTCCCAGCAGGCTCCAACGGCCACCAGAGGGCTGACGTCGCCAAGGCGATGTGTGCCAACCAGGCACGAATGACCTCACAGCAGAGGGCCCACCTCAGAGAAGTGTGACGAACCCAGTCAGGATCAGACTCGCACCAGAGGGCCCACATCACCAAATGAATTGGAACCAGGCAGGAGTGTCCTCACATGAGTAGGGCCACATCATCTAAAGGTGAGGAACCCAGAACACGTGGCTTCAAACCATAGGACACGCATCACCAAGGGGCTGGGCGTGAGGCAGGCAGGAGGAGCCTCACAACAGAGGGCCCAAAAATAAGGAAGGTGAGGAATCCAGCAGTTGCAACCTCCCAGCAGGCGGCCCAGAGCACAGAGGCTAGGGGATCCAAGCCAGAGTGAACTAACACCAGACAGCCCACATCATGAAACTGTGAGCAACCCAGACATTGGGACCTCAGAGCAGAAGGCCCACATCCCCATGGTGATGGGAACATGACAGGAGTGTCCTGGCATCACTGGGCTCACATCAGAAAACGTGGGGTGCTCAGAAGTTAGGGCCTGATGCTAGAGGGCACTCATCACCGAGGGGAGGAGGCTCCCAGCAGGCTCCAGCTGCCACCAGAGGGCCAACGTCACCAAGGCGATGTGTGCCAGCCCGGCAGGAGTGACCTCACAGCAGAGGCCCCACCTCACAGAAGGGTGAGGAACACAGCCAGGATCAGACTCTCACCAGAGGGCCCACATCACCAAGGGGAAGGGAATCAGGCAGGAGTGTCCCCACATCAGTGGGACAACATCATCGAAAGGTGAGGATCCCAGCACATGTAGCCTCAAACCAGAGGAACCACATCACCAAGGGGTTCGGAATGAGGCTGGCAGGACCGGCCTCACAACACAGGGTCCATAGAATATAAAAGTTGAGGAATCCAGCAGTTGGAACCTCCCAGCAAGTGGCCCAGAACACCGAGGCTATGGGATCCAGGCCGCAGTGAACTCACAGCAGAGGGCCCACATCATGAACCTGTGAGCAGCCCAGCCGTTGGGACCTCAGAACAGAAGGCCCACATCCCCATTGGGATGGGAACCTGGCAGGAGTGGCTTCGCACCACTTAGCACATATCAGAAAATGTTAGGAGCCCAGCAGTTAGGGCCTGACGCCAGGGGGCCCTCATAACTGAGGGGAGGAGACTCCCAGCAGGTTCCAACTGCCAACAGAGGGCCCACGTCTACAAGGTGGCATGCGCCAGCCAGGCAGTAGTGACCTCACAACAGAGGGCCTATCTCACAGAAGGGTGAGGAACCGAGGTAGGATGAGACTCTTGCCAGAGGGCCCACAACACCAAGGGGATGGGAACCAGTCAGGACTGTCCTCTCACCAGTGGGGCCACATCATCGAAAGGTGAGGAACCCAGCACATGCGGCCTCATATCAGAGGACATACATCACAAAGGGGATGGGAGTGAGGCAGGTAGGAGTAGCCTAAAAACAGAGGGCCCAAAGAATAAAAAAGGTGAGGAATCCAGCATTTGGAACCTCCCAGCAGGCGGCCGAGAGCACAGAAGCTATGGGATGCAGGCAGGAGTGAACTAACAGCAGAGAGCCCACATCATGAAACTGTGAGCAACCCAGGCGTTGGGACCTCAGAGCAGAAAGCCCACATCCCCATGGGGATGGGAACCTGACAGGAGTGTCCTGGCATCACTGGGCTCACATCAGAAAACGTGGGGAGCCCAGCAGTTAGGGCCTGATGCTAGAGGGCTGTCATCACCGAGGGCAGGAGGCTCCCAGCAGGTTCCATGTGCCAACAGAGGGCCCACGTCGCCAAGGTGATGTGTGCAAGTCAGGTAGGATTGACCTCACAGCAGAGGGCCTACCTCACAGAAGAGTGAGGAACCCAGCCAGGATAAGACTGTCACCAGAAGGCCCACATCACCAAGGGGATGGGAACCAGGCAGGAGTGTCCTCACACCAGTGGGGCCACATCGTTGAAAGTTGCGGAACCCAGCATATGTGGCCTCAAACCAGAGGACCCACATCACAAAGGGGATGCGAGTGAGGCAGGCAGGAGGAGCATCGCAACACAGGCCCCATAGAATACAAAAGTTGAGGAATCGAGCAGTTGGAACCTTCCAGCAGGCGGCCCAGAGCACAGAGGCTATGGCATCCAGGCCAGAGTGAACTAACAGCAGAGAGCCCACATCATGAAACTGTGAACAACCCAGCCGTTGGGACCTCAGAACAGAAGGCCCACATCCCAATGGGTATGTGAACCTGGATGGAGTGTCTTCGAACCACTGGGTGCACATCACAAAATGTGGGGAGCCCAGCTGTTAGGGCCTGACGCCAGAGTGCCCTCATCACCGAGGGGAGGAGGCTCCCAGCAGGCTCCAAGTGCCACCAGAGGGCTCATGTCCACAAGGCGAGGTGAGCAAGCCAGGCAGGAGTGACCTCACAGCAGACGGCCCACCTCACAGATGGGTGAAGAACCCAGCCAGGATCAGACTCTCAACAGAGAGCCCACATCACCAAGGGGATGTGAACCAGGCAGGAGTCTCCTAAGACCATTGGTCCCACATCATCGAAAGGTGAGGAACCCAGCACATGTGGCCTCAAACCAGAGGACACACATCACGAAGGGACTGGGAGTGAGGCAGGCAGGAGGATCCTCACAACAGAGGGCCTAAAAAATTAAAAAAGTGAGGAATCCAGCAGTTGGAACCTTCCAGCAGGCGGCCAAGAACACAGAGGCTATGGGATCCAGGCCACAGTGAACTAACACCAGAGAGCCCACATCATGAAACTGTGATCAACCCAGCCGTTGGAACGTCAGAGCAGAAGGCCCACATCCCCATGGAGATGGGAACCTAAGAGGAGTGCCCGAGCATCACTGGGCTCACTAAGAAAAGTTGGGGAGCCCAGCAGTTAGGGCTTGACATCAGAGGGCCCTCATCACAGAGGTGAGGAGGCTCCCAGCAGGGTCCAAGTGCCACCAGAGGGCTCATGTCAACAAGGCGATGTGAGCAAGCCAGGCAAGAGTTACCTGATAGTAGAGGGCTCACCTCACAGATGGTTGAGGAACCCAGCCAGGATCAGACTCTCACCAGAGGGCCCACATCACAAAGGGGATGGGAACCAGTCAGGATTATCCTCACACCAGTGGGGCCTCATCATCTTAACGTGAGGAACCCAGCACATGTGTCCTCAAACCAGAGGACCCACATCACAAAGGGCCTTGGAGTGAGGCAGGCAGGAGTAGCCTCACAACACAGGGCAAATAATATAAAATACGTGAGGATTCCAGCATTTAGACCTTCCAGCAGGCAGCTCAGAACACCGAGGCTATGGGATCCAGGCCACAGTGAACTCACAGCAGAGGGCCAACATCATAAAACTGTGAGCAACCCAGGCGTTGGGACCACAGAGCAGAAGGCCCACATCCCCATGGGAATGGGAACCTGGCTGGAGTGTCCTCGCACCACTGGGCACACATCAGAAAATGTGGGGAGCCCACCATTTAGGGCCTGACGCCAGAGGGCTGTCATCACCGAGAGGAGGAGGCACCCTGCACGCTCCAACTGCCACCAGAGGGCTCACGTCTCCAAGGTGACGTGTGCCAGCCAGTCAGGAGTGACCTCACAGCAGAGGGCTTACCTCACAGAACGTTGAGGAACACAGCCAGGATTAGACTCTCGCCAGAGGGCCCACCTCACCAAGCGGATGGTAACCAGGCAGGAGTGTCCTCACACGAGTGGGGCCACATCATCGAAAGGTGAGGAACGCAGCACATGTGGCCTCAAGCTATAGGACAGTCATCACCAAGGGGCTGGCAGCGAGGCAGGCAGGAGGAGCCTCACAACAGAGGGCACATAGAATAAAAAAGTTGAGGAATCCAGCAGTTGGAACCTCCCAGCAGGCGGCTCAGAGCACCGATGATAAGGGATCCTTGCCGGAGTGAACTCACAGCAGAGGGCCCACATCATGGTACTGTGAGCAAGCCAGCCGTTTTGACCTCAGAGCAGAAGGCCCATATCCCCATGGGGATGCGAACCTGGCAAGAGTGTCCTCACTCACTTGGCGCACATCAGAAAATGTGGGGAGCCCAGCAGTTATGGCCTAAGGCAAGAGGGCCCTCATCACTGAGGGGAGGAGGATCCCAGCACACTCCAACTGCCACCAGAGGGCCCACGTCGCCAAGGTGACTTGTGCCAGACAGGCATGATTGACCTCACAGAAGAGGGCCCACCTCACAGAAGGGTGAGGAACCCAGCCAGGATCAGACTCTCACCTGAGGGCCCACATCAGCAAGAGGATGGGAACTAGTCAGGACTGTCTTCCCTCCAGTGGGGCCACATCATTGAAAGGTGCGGAACCCAGCACATGTGGCCTCAAATCAGAGGACACATATCACAAAGGGAATGGGAGTGAGGCAGGCAGGAGTAGCTTAAAAACAGAGGGCCCAAAGAATAAGAAAGGTGAGGAATCCAGCAGTTGGAACCTCCCAGCAGGCAGCCGAGAGCACAGAAGCTATGGGATGCAGGCAGGAGTGAACTAACAGCAGAGAGCCCACATCATGAAACTGTGAGCAACCCAGGCGTTGGGACCTCAGAGCAGAAGGCCCACATCTCAATGGGGATGTGAACCTGGATGGAGTGTCCTCGCACCACTGGGCGCACATCACGAAATGTGGGGAGCCCAGCTCTTAGGGCCTGACGCCAGAGGGCCCTCATCACCGAGGGGAGGAGGCTCCCAGCAGGCTCCAAGTGCCACCAGAGGGCTCATGTCCACAAGGCGAGGTGAGCAAGCCAGGGAGGAGTGACCTCACAGCAAACGGCCCACCTCACAGATGGGTGAAGAACCCAGCCAGGATCAGACTCTCAACAGAGGGCCCACATCACCAAGGGGATGTGAACCAGGCAGGAGTCTCCTAAGACCATTGGTCCCACATCATTGAAAGGTGAGGAACCCAGCACATGTGGCCTCAAACCAGAGGACACACATCACGAAAGGGCTGGGAGTGAGGCAGGCAGGAGGATCCTCACAACAGAGGGCCGAAAAAATTAAAAAAGTGAGGAATCCAGCAGTTGGAACCTTCCAGCAGGCGGCCAAGAACACAGAGGCTATGGGATCCAGGCCACAGTGAACTAACACCAGAGAGCCCACATCATGAAACTGTGATCAACCCAGCCGTTGGAACGTCAGAGCAGAAGGCCCACATCCCCATGGAGATGGGAAACAAAGAGGAGTGCCCGAGCATCACTGGGCTCACTAAGAAAAGTTGGGGAGCCCAGCAGTTAGGGCCTGACGTCAGAGGGCCCTCATCACCGGGGGGCGGAGATTCCCAGCACGCTCCAACTGCCACCACACAGCTGACTTCACCAAGGCATTGTGTGCCAGCCATGCAGGAGTGACCTATCAGCAGAGGGTCTCCCTCACAGAAGGGTGAGGAACACAGCCAGGAACAGACTCTCACCAGGGGGTCCGCATAACCACGTGGATGAGAAGCAGTCAGGAGTGTCATCACACTAGTGGGGCCACATCATTGAAAGGTGAGGAACCCAGCAAAGGTGGCCACAAACCAGAGGACCCACATCACCAGGGGGTTGAGAGTGAGGTAGGTGTCTGGACAGGCATATTTAACACTCATTTCCCACCAGGAAGAGGAATTAACCAAAGGCTCAGCGTGCCATGCCGGAACCACACTAGGGCCTGAATCAATCCTGCGGTGTTGCGGCCAGCTCACAAGAAAGCGAGTTGAAGAAAGGAGCTCAGGGGCACTGTCATTCACAAACCTGCAGAGTTATAAATGACAGCTATCGTCCAAAAATATATTGAAGTAAGGCTGCCAAGAGGACTTGAAAGCGGGGCAGAATTGCAGGAAACCGATTTCAGGAGGTAGACTGGAATTGCATGTAAAGCATAGGAAAAGAGGCAGAACGTCCACAATGATGCACTTGGCAAAAAGGGCGTATGCGTTTTTTCCTGAATATATTCAGGAAAAAACGCATATGCACTTTTCGGCCAATCAAGCAAGCTTGCAAAGGAAATCTGCACTACAATGAAGTCTCACTGCCCCCCGGTCAAAAGGGCCATCTGAAAAAAGTGTAAAATCCAGAAAGGCAGGACAGGCCATGGAGAACTGGGAGCCTTGTTATGCTGATGGGCGGGATGTAAATTGCCAACAGCCACTCGGGAGAAGTGTATGGTGTTTCCTGAAACATCTAAAAAACAAAGCAACAGAGCCTAGGGCACTTCCACTTATGTTCCTATAGCTTAGGGCAATGAAAATCAAAAAGACACAGCCACCCCAAAGTTTGGGACGGCTCTGTTTACAAGAACCTCGTTTACGGTACAAGTTCAATATCGCAGAAAGCGAAAAATGGATAAAGAAGTTGTGGTACTTACGTACAATGCAATATCACTCAGCAATGAAATCTATGTCATCAGGCCCGTAGCAGCATAATGAGTGGATTCAGGTACGATGATTCTAAGTGAAATAAGTCACCCAGAAAAAGAAACATCATAAGATATCACTACTACACGGAATGTAAACTTGTCTACACAGGAACTGAATTACAAAACAGAACAGGGTCTCAAATGTAGAAAACCAACTTATGCTTGCTTAAGGGGAAAGGTGAGTTGGGGTGCTGCATATAACCAGAGATTGAAATTAACACAGATACCATTCCATAAGCCAAATATATAATAGACAAGAGCTACTCCTTGCTCAACGAAGTGGACTCAACACCCCATATTAAACGCCTAAGAATATACCTGACTAGTAAGAATCTTAAAACCTATGGATTTATATGTCTCCGAAAGAGAATCAAGCGTGTGTACAGCGGCATAAACGCAGCAGTGATAGGATTGGTGAGGATCGGTGAGCAAATGCAGACCCTTTGAAGTCATATTGCATGGTACCCATACCATGGTTCTCAACTCTCCAGGTTTAAGGGATTCTTCCTTCAGCTAAAACATGCATGTGGAACCCAGACTATAATCGACCGTGTGATTGGGAAACGTGTTCCAAGGTGTCTCAGTTTTCGTCCCCTGGTACTCGGGTGCAACATTCCAGACGCTTTACTAACACTCTCCCCACTTGGAGAGTCAGTGCCTTTAACCTCCTGTTTGGCCCAGTTTGCAATTTCTGCGGAAAATGAACTGGAATAGGGAGAACCAATGAGAGACTAGCTGGAGGTGTCCGGACGGGCAAATTTAACTCTCATTTCCCACCAGGAAGAGGAACTAACCAAAGGCTCAGCGTGCCATGCCGGAACCACACTAGGGCCTGAAACAATCCTGCGGTGTTGCGGCCAGCTCACAAGAAAGCAAGTTGAAGAAAGGAGCTCAGGGGCACTGTCATTCACAAACCTGCAGAGTTATAAATGACAGCTATCGTCCAAAAATATATTGAAGTAAGGCTGCCAAGAGGACTTGAAATCGGGGTAGAATTGCAGGAAACCAATTTCAGGAGGTAGACTGGAATTGCATGTAAAGCATAGGAAAAGAGGTAGAACGTCCACAATGATGCACTTGGCCAAAAAGGGCGTATGCATTTTTTCCTGAATATATTCAGGAAAAAACGCATACGCCCTTTTTGGCCAACCAAGCAAGCTTGCAAAGGAAATCTGCACTACAATGAAGTCTCACTGCCCCCCGGTCAAAAGGGCCATCTGAAAAAAGTGTAAAATCCAGAAAGGCAGGACAGGCCATGGAGAACTGGGAGCCTTGTTATGCTGATGGGCGGGTTGTAAATTGCCAACAGCCACTCTGGAGAAGTGTATGGTGTTTCCTGAAACATCTACAAAACAAAGCAACAGAGCCTAGGGCACTTCCACTTATGGTCCTATAGCTTAGGGAAATTAAAACCAAAAAGACACAGCCACCCCAAAGTTTGGGACGGTTATGTTTAAAAGAACCTCGTTTACAGTACAAGTTCAATATCACAGAAAGTGAAAAATGGATAAAGAAGTTGTGGTACTTATGTACAATGCAATATCACTCAGCAATGAAATCTATGTCATCAGGCCCGTAGCAGCATGACGAGTGGATTCAGGTACGATGATTCTAAGTGAAATAAGTCACAGAGAAAAAGAAACATCATAAGATATCACTACTACACGGAATGTAAACTTGGCTACACAGGAACTGAATTACAAAACAGAACAGGGTCTCAAATGTAGAAAACCAACTTATGCTTGCTTAAGGGGAAAGGTGAGTTGGGGTGCTGCATAAAACCAGAGATTGAAATTAGCACAGATACCGTTCCATAAGCCAAATATGTAATAGAGAAGAGCTACTCCTTGCTCAACGAAGTGGACTCAACACCTCATATTAAACGCCTTAGAATATACCTGACTAGTAAGAATCTTAAAACCTATGGATTTATATGTCTCCGAAAGAGAATCAAGCGTGTGTACAGCGCCATAAACGCAGCAGTGATAGGATTGGTGAGGATCGGTGAGCAAATGTATACTCTTTGAAGTCATATTGCATGGTACCCATTCCATGGGTCTCAACTCTCCTGGTTTAAGGGATTCTTCCTTCAGCTAAAACATGCATGTGGAACCCAGAGTATGATCCACCGTGTGATCGGGAAACGTGTTCAAATGTGTCTCAGTTTTCGTCCCCCGGTACTCGGGTACAACATTACAGACGCTTTACTAACACTCTCCCCACTTGGAGAGTCAGTGCCTTTAACCTCCTGTTTGGCCCAGTTTGCAATTTCTGCGGAAAATGAACTGGAATAGGGAGAACCAATGAGAGACTAGCTGGAGGTGTCCGGACGGGCAAATTTAACTCTCATTTCCCACCAGGAAGGAGAATTAACCAAAGGCTCAGAGTGCAGTGCCGGAACCACACTAGGGCCTGAAGCAATCCTGCGGTGTTGCGGCCAGCTCACAAGAAAGCGAGTTGAAGAAAGGAGCTCAGGGGCACTGTCATTCACAAACCTGCAGAGTTATAAATGACAGCTATCGTTCAAAAATATATTGAAGTAAGGCCGCCAAGAGGACTTGAAAGCGGGGCAGAATTGCAGGAAACCGATTTCAGGAGGTAGGTAGGAATTGCATTTAAAGCATAGGAAAAGAGACAGAACTTGGAAAATAATGCACTTGGCAAAAAAGGGCATATGTGTTTTATCCAGAGCTCTCATAACCGAGGGGAGGAGATTCCCAGCAGGCTCCAACTGCCACCTGAGGGCTCATGTTGTCAAGGCAACGTGAGCAAGCCAGGCAGGAGTTACCTCACAGCAGAGATCCCACCTCACAGAAGGGTGAGAAACCCAGCCAACATCAGACTCTCACCAGAGGGCCCACATCACCAAGGGGATGGGAACCAGGCAAGAGTGTCTTCACACCAGTGGGGCCACATCATAAAAAGGTGAGGTACTCAGCACATGTGTCCTCAAACCAGAGGACCCACATCACTAAGGGCCTCGGAGTGAGGCAGGCAGGAGTAGCCTCACAACACTGGGCCCATAGAATAAAAAAGTGAGGAATCCAGCAGTTGGAACCTCCCAGCAGGGTGCCCAGAGCACCGAGGCTATGGGATCCAGGCCACAGTGAACTCACAGAAGAGGGCCCATGTCATGAAACTGAGCAACCCAGCCATTGGGACCTCAGAGCAGGAGGCCCACATCCCCATGGGGATATAAATCTGGTAGGAGTGTCCTCGCACCACTGAAAACGTATCAGAAAATTTTGGGAGACCAGCAGTTACAGCCTGACGCCAGAGGACCCTCATCACCAAGGGAAGGAGGCTCCCAGCAGGCTCCAACGGCCACCAGAGGGCTGACGTCGCCAAGGCGATGTGTGCCAACCAGGCACGAATGACCTCACAGCAGAGGGCCCACCTCAGAGAAGTGTGACGAACCCAGTCAGGATCAGACTCGCACCAGAGGGCCCACATCACCAAATGGATTGGAACCAGGCAGGAGTGTCGTCACATGAGTAGGGCCACATCATCTAAAGGTGAGGAACCCAGAACACGTGGCTTCAAACCATAGGACACGCATCACCAAGGGGCTGGGGGTGAGGCAGGCAGGAGGAGCCTCACAACAGAGGGCCCCAAAATAAGGAAGGTGAGGAATCCAGCAGTTGCAACCTCCCAGCAGGCGGCCCAGAGCACAGAGGCTAGGGGATCCAAGCCAGAGTGAACTAACACCAGACAGCCCACATCATGAAACTGTGAGCAACCCAGACATTGGGACCTCAGAGCAGAAGGCCCACATCCCCATGGTGATGGGAACATGACAGGAGTGTCCTGGCATCACTGGGCTCACATCAGAAAACGTGGGGTGCTCAGAAGTTAGGGCCTGATGCTAGAGGGCACTCATCACTGAGGGGAGGAGGCTCCCAGCAGGCTCCAGCTGCCACCAGAGGGCCAACGTCACCAAGGCGATGTGTGCCAGCCCGGCAGGAGTGACCTCACAGCAGAGGCCCCACCTCACAGAAGGGTGAGGAACACAGCCAGGATCAGACTCTCACCAGAGGGCCCACATCACCAAGGGGAAGGGAATCAGGCAGGAGTGTCCCCACATCAGTGGGACAACATCATCGAAAGGTGAGGATCCCAGCACATGTAGCCTCAAACCAGAGGAACCACATCACCAAGGGGTTCGGAATGAGGCTGGCAGGACCGGCCTCACAACACAGGGTCCATAGAATATAAAAGTTGAGGAATCCAGCAGTTGGAACCTCCCAGCAAGCGGCCCAGAGCACCGAGGCTATGGGATCCAGGCCGCAGTGAACTCACAGCAGAGGGCCCACATCATGAACCTGTGAGCAGCCCAGCCGTTGGGACCTCAGAACAGAAGGCCCACATCCCCATTGGGATGGGAACCTGGCAGGAGTGGCTTCGCACCACTTAGCACATATCAGAAAATGTTAGGAGCCCAGCAGTTAGGGCCTGACGCCAGGGGGCCCTCATAACTGAGGGGAGGAGACTCCCAGCAGGTTCCAACTGCCAACAGAGGGCCCACGTCTACAAGGTGGCATGCGCCAGCCAGGCAGTAGTGACCTCACAACAGAGGGCCTATCTCACAGAAGGGTGAGGAACTGAGGTAGGATGAGACTCTTGCCAGAGGGCCCACAACACCAAGGGGATGGGAACCAGTCAGGACTGTCCTCTCACCAGTGGGGCCACATCATCGAAAGGTGAGGAACCCAGCATATGCGGCCTCATATCAGAGGACATACATCACAAAGGGGATGGGAGTGAGGCAGGTAGGAGTAGCCTAAAAACAGAGGGCCCAAAGAATAAAAAAGGTGAGGAATCCAGCATTTGGAACCTCCCAGCAGGCGGCCGAGAGCACAGAAGCTATGGGATGCAGGCAGGAGTGAACTAACAGCAGAGAGCCCACATCATGAAACTGTGAGCAACCCAGGCGTTGGGACCTCAGAGCAGAAAGCCCACATCCCCATGGGGATGGGAACCTGACAGGAGTGTCCTGGCATCACTGGGCTCACATCAGAAAACGTGGGGAGCCCAGCAGTTAGGGCCTGATGCTAGAGGGCTGTCATCACCGAGGGCAGGAGGCTCCCAGCAGGTTCCATGTGGCAACAGAGGGCCCACGTCGCCAAGGTGATGTGTGCAAGTCAGGTAGGATTGACCTCACAGCAGAGGGCCTACCTCACAGAAGAGTGAGGAACCCAGCCAGGATAAGACTGTCACCAGAAGGCCCACATCACCAAGGGGATGGGAACCAGGCAGGAGTGTCCTCACACCAGTGGGGCCACATCATTGAAAGTTGCGGAACCCAGCATATGTGGCCTCAAACCAGAGGACCCACATCACAAAGGGGATGCGAGTGAGGCAGGCAGGAGGAGCATCGCAACACAGGCCCCATAGAATACAAAAGTTGAGGAATCGAGCAGTTGGAACCTTCCAGCAGGCGGCCCAGAGCACAGAGGCTATGGCATCCAGGCCAGAGTGAACTAACAGCAGAGAGCCCACATCATGAAACTGTGAACAACCCAGCCGTTGGGACCTCAGAACAGAAGGCCCACATCCCAATGGGTATGTGAACCTGGATGGAGTGTCTTCGAACCACTGAGCGCACATCACAAAATGTGGGGAGCCCAGCCATTAGGGCCTGACGCCAGAGGGCCCTCATCACCGAGGGGAGGAGGCTCCCAGCAGGCTCCAAGTGCCACCAGAGGGCTCATGTCCACAAGGCGAGGTGAGCAAGCCAGGCAGGAGTGACCTCACAGCAGACGGCCCACCTCACAGATGGGTGAGGAACCCAGCCAGGATCAGACTCTCAACAGAGAGCCCACATCACCAAGGGGATGTGAACCAGGCAGGAGTCTCCTAAGACCATTGGTCCCACATCATCGAAAGGTGAGGAACCCAGCACATGTGGCCTCAAACCAGAGGACACACATCACGAAGGGACTGGGAGTGAGGCAGGCAGGAGGATCCTCACAACAGAGGGCCTAAAAAATTAAAAAAGTGAGGAATCCAGCAGTTGGAACCTTCCAGCAGGCGGCCAAGAACACAGAGGCTATGGGATCCAGGCCACAGTGAACTAACACCAGAGAGCCCACATCATGAAACTGTGATCAACCCAGCCGTTGGAACGTCAGAGCAGAAGGCCCACATCCCCATGGAGATGGGAACCTAAGAGGAGTGCCCGAGCATCACTGGGCTCACTAAGAAAAGTTGGGGAGCCCAGCAGTTAGGGCCTGACATCAGAGGGCCCTCATCACAGAGGTGAGGAGGCTCCCAGCAGGGTCCAAGTGCCACCAGAGGGCTCATGTCAACAAGGCGATGTGAGCAAGCCAGGCAAGAGTTACCTGATAGTAGAGGGCCCACCTCACAGATGGTTGAGGAACCCAGCCAGGATCAGACTCTCACCAGAGGGCCCACATCACAAAGGGGATGGGAACCAGTCAGGATTATCCTCACACCAGTGGGGCCTCATCATCTTAACGTGAGGAACCCAGCACATGTGTCCTCAAACCAGAGGACCCACATCACAAAGGGCCTTGGAGTGAGGCAGGCAGGAGTAGCCTCACAACACAGGGCACATAATATAAAATACGTGAGGATTCCAGCATTTAGACCTTCCAGCAGGCAGCTCAGAACACCGAGGCTATGGGATCCAGGCCACAGTGAACTCACAGCAGAGGGCCAACATCATAAAACTGTGAGCAACCCAGGCGTTGGGACCACAGAGCAGAAGGCCCACATCCCCATGGGAATGGGAACCTGGCTGGAGTGTCCTCGCACCACTGGGCGCACATCAGAAAATGTGGGGAGCCCACCATTTAGGGCCTGACGCCAGAGGGCTGTCATCACCGAGAGGAGGAGGCACCCTGCACGCTCCAACTGCCACCAGAGGGCTCACGTCTCCAAGGTGACGTGTGTCAGCCAGTCAGGAGTGACCTCACAGCAGAGGGCCTACCTCACAGAACGTTGAGGAACCCAGCCAGGATTAGACTCTCGCCAGAGGGCCCACCTCACCAAGCGGATGGTAACCAGGCAGGAGTGTCCTCACACGAGTGGGGCCACATCATCGAAAGGTGAGGAACGCAGTACATGTGGCCTCAAGCTATAGGACAGTCATCACCAAGGGGCTGGCAGCGAGGCAGGCAGGAGGAGCCTCACAACAGAGGGCACATAGAATAAAAAAGTTGAGGAATCCAGCAGTTGGAACCTCCCAGCAGGCGGCTCAGAGCACCGATGATAAGGGATCCTTGCCGGAGTGAACTCACAGCAGAGGGCCCACATCATGGTACTGTGAGCAAGCCAGCCGTTTTGACCTCAGAGCAGAAGGCCCATATCCCCATGGGGATGCGAACCTGGCAAGAGTGTCCTCACTCACTTGGCGCACATCAGAAAATGTGGGGAGCCCAGCAGTTATGGCCTAAGGCAAGAGGGCCCTCATCACCGAGGGGAGGAGGATCCCAGCACACTCCAACTGCCACCAGAGGGCCCACGTCGCCAAGGTGACTTGTGCCAGACAGGCATGATTGACCTCACAGAAGAGGGCCCACCTCACAGAAGGGTGAGGAACCCAGCCAGGATCAGACTCTCACCTGAGGGCCCACATCAGCAAGAGGATGGGAACCAGTCAGGACTGTCTTCCCTCCAGTGGGGCCACATCATTGAAAGGTGCGGAACCCAGCACATGTGGCCTCAAATCAGAGGACACATATCACAAAGGGAATGGGAGTGAGGCAGGCAGGAGTAGCTTAAAAACAGAGGGCCCAAAGAATAAGAAAGGTGAGGAATCCAGCAGTTGGAACCTCCCAGCAGGCAGCCGAGAGCACAGAAGCTATGGGATGCAGGCAGGAGTGAACTAACAGCAGAGAGCCCACATCATGAAACTGTGAGCAACCCAGGCGTTGGGACCTCAGAGCAGAAGGCCCACATCCCAATGGGGATGTGAACCTGGATGGAGTGTCCTCGCACCACTGGGCGCACATCACGAAATGTGGGGAGCCCAGCTCTTAGGGCCTGACGCCAGAGGGCCCTCATCACCGAGGGGAGGAGGCTCCCAGCAGGCTCCAAGTGCCACCAGAGGGCTCATGTCCACAAGGCGAGGTGAGCAAGCCAGGGAGGAGTGACCTCACAGCAGACGGCCCACCTCACAGATGGGTGAAGAACCCAGCCAGGATCAGACTCTCAACAGAGGGCCCACATCACCAAGGGGATATGAACCAGGCAGGAGTCTCCTAAGACCATTGGTCCCACATCATTGAAAGGTGAGGAACCCAGCACATGTGGCCTCAAACCAGAGGACACACATCACGAAGGGGCTGGGAGTGAGGCAGGCAGGAGGATCCTCACAACAGAGAGCCCAAAAAATTAAAAAAGTGAGGAATCCAGCAGTTGGAACCTCCCAGCAGGCGGCCAAGAACACAGAGGCTATGGGATCCAGGCCACAGTGAACTAACACCAGAGAGCCCACATCATGAAACTGTGATCAACCCAGCCGTTGGAACGTCAGAGCAGAAGGCCCACATCCCCATGGAGATGGGAACCTAAGAGGAGTGCCCGAGCATCACTGGGCTCACTAAGAAAAGTTGGGGAACCCAGCAGTTAGGGCCTGACGTCAGAGGGCCCTCATCACCGGGGGGCGGAGATTCCCAGCACGCTCCAACTGCCACCACACAGCTGACTTCACCAAGGCATTGTGTGCCAGCCATGCAGGAGTGACCTATCAGCAGAGGGTCTCCCTCACAGAAGGGTGAGGAACACAGCCAGGAACAGACTCTCACCAGGGGGTCCGCATAACCACGTGGATGAGAACCAGGCAGGAGTGTCCTCACACTAGTGGGGCCACATCATCGAAAGGTGAGGAACCCAGCAAAGGTGGCCACAAACCAGAGGACCCACATCACCAAGGGGTTGAGAGTGAGGTAGGTGTCTGGACAGGCATATTTAACACTCATTTCCCACCAGGAAGAGGAATTAACCAAAGGCTCAGCGTGCCCTGCCAGAAGCAGATTAGGGCCTGAAGCAGTCTTGCAGGTTTGCGGCCAGCTCACAAGAAAGCGAGTTGAAGAGAGGAGCTCAGGGGCCCTGTAATTCACAAACCTGCAGAGTTATAAATGACAGATAACGTCCAAAAATATATTGAAGTAAGGCTGCGAAGTGGACTTGAAAGCGGGGCAGAATTTCAGGAAACCGATTTCAGGAGGTAAACTGGATTTGCATTTAAAGCATAGGAAAAGAGGCAGAACATCGACAATGATGCACTTGGCAAAAAAGGACGTATGAGTTTGTTCCTGAATATATTCAGGAAAAAACACATACGCCCTTTTTGGCAAACCAAGCAAGCTTGCAATGGAAATCCGAACTACTATGAAGTGTCATTTCCCCCCGGTCTAAAGGGCCATCTGAAAAAAGTGTAAAATCCAGAAAGGCAAGACAGGCCATGGGGAAAAAGGAGCCTTGTTATGCTGATGGGCGGGATGTAAATTGCCAACAGCCACTCTGGAGAAGTGTATGGTGTTTCCTGATACATCTGAAAAACAAAGCAACAGAGTCTAGGGCATTTCCACGTATGGTCCTATAGCTTAGGGAAATTAAAATCAAAAAGACACAGCCACCCCAAAATTTGGGATGGCTCTGTTTACAGGAACCTCTTCTACGGTACAAGTTAAATATCCCAGAGAACAAATAATTGATAAAGAAGTTGCGGTACTTACGTACAACAGAATACCACTCAGCAATGAAATCTGTGTCACCAGGCCTGTACCAGCATAATGAGTGGATTGAGGCACGATGATTCTAAGTGAAATAAGTCACACAGAAAAAGAAACATCATAAGGTATCACTAATGCACGGAATGTAAACTTGGCTACACATGAACTGAATTACAAAACAGAACAGGGTCTCAAGTTTAGAAAACCAACTTATGCTTGCTTAAGGGGAAAGGTGAGTTGGGGTGCTGCATAAAACCAGAGTTTGAAATTAGCACAGATACCGTTCCATAAGCCAAATATGTAATAGACAAGACCTACCCTTTGCTCAACGAAATGGACTCAACAATGAGGTATCACCTCACACCTGTTAGAATGGGCATCATCTGAAAATCTACAAACAACAAATGCTGGAATGGGTGTGGAGAAAAGGAAGCCTCTTCCACTACTGTTGGGAATATAAATTGATACAGTCACTATGGAGAACAATATGGAGTTTCTTAAGAAACTAATAATAGAATTACCATATGATACAGCAATCCCAGTACTGGACATATACCCAGACAAAACGATAAATCAAAAAGAGACATTCACCGCAATGTTCATTGCATCACTATTTACAATATCGAGGTAATGGAAGCAACCTAAATGGCCACAGACAGACGAATGCATAAAGATGTGGTACATATATAAAATGGAATATTACTAAGCCATGAAAGGAATGAAATTGGGTCATTTGTAGAGACGTAGATGGATCTAGAGACTGTCATACAGAGTGAAGTAAGTCAGAAAGAGAAAAACAAATCTTGTATATTCATGCATATATGTGGAACCTAGAAAAACTGTACAGATTAACCGTTTTGCAAGGCATAAATAGAGCAACAGATGTAGACAACAATCGTATGGACAACAAGGGGGGAAAGCTCTTGGGGGGGTGGTGGTGGGAGGAGTTGAGAGATTGGGATTGGCATGTAAACATTTATATGTATAAAATAGATAACCAATAAGAACCTGCTGTATAAAAATATAAAATAAAATTAAAAATTAAAAAGAAATAAAATTTAAAAAACAAAACAGAAAAAACAATTATTCCCTTCACATACATGTATTTATATGAATAAATTATTTCCATGCTTATATCTGTAAATACAAAAAAGAGGAATAAAATCTACCTTGAACCAAAAACGAAAAAGAGAAAAAAAAAACAGAACCCACCAGTTACTCAGAGGAAAACCGTATCAGGGCCCTTGCTCCAGTTGTAAACAATTCTGAAGTTGGTCAGTGGTGGGGAATCGTCTCCCATTCAGCCAGCAGCCCCCACACAACAAGCGTCCTCATTGCAAAGCTGGGGCACCGTGCCGAGGCATCTGTGAGTGAACGTGAGCTGAGCCCCAGGCCAGTTGCTGCTGAACTGTTCCCACCCTTCCCAGGTAAAACACCTGAATATATACAAGGACTTGAAAGCCTAGAGGCAGGGTCATGGAGCCACATGAGTGACAGCATGCCAGCTGACTTGGTGCCTGCAGGCCAGCCAGGATGGCCCTGGCCCTGGGTGCTCTTCTGGAAGATTTCCATTTCCCTGCCTGAGATACCCGTCCTGTCCCTGCCCCCACTGCTTTTTTCCTTCCTCACCTCTGCCCAGGGAGAAATTCCAGCAGCAGGTATGGGTGACACATCCTCTTCTTTAGCAGGTGGCAGCCTGGCAACTGCTGCAGAAAGTCCAGCAGAGCCCCACTCACACTGGGCCACCCACAAAGCCGTGGCCTCTCACTCCCTCCCACCAGCCCAGCCCCGAGACTGCTGACAGGGCAGAGAAAATGGCGTCAGGCACAGCTGCAGGGGCTCTTGCTGCCTGGAGTGGTATTTATATTGATCTCAACCCAGGCACACCTGGGGAGGGCTGGCCGGCACCGTAAGGCTGCCCAGGTCAGCCAATCATCACCCCTCAGGGGCTCACAGTTGCAGAAAATGGAACTTGCTGAACCGGCCAGGTCCAAGGAACAGGTGTGGGCTCCTGAGAGTCAGGATAGACAAGGGGCTGCAGCTTTGGCTTGTTTTCTAATCATTTTATCTGGCCCATGAGTGGGAGACAACTTCAAGAAAAGCCTCTCCTAATGAGAGGAACCCAGGAGTCAGGGAGAGGAGGGGTGGGTGGTGGTTGGAGACAGAGGCCTGGTGCCCCGGGTGCAGTGGAAGTCTCTGGAAGACCAGGTGGAGGGAGGCCACACAGAGTGATGCCCAGGGTCACAGACCTGTCGGAGCTGCTGTTTGTTAGTTCAAGTCCTGCTCTGAGGTGCTCTGTGTCAGCTCTGAGCGACAGGTGAGATGGGGGTGCTCTTCAATGAGGGCTATGTGCACGGTTCCTGTGTGCCCAGCCCTGCCACGGTACCTGCAAGGGTAGCTCTGTATCCTGGGTGAGGCCTGACCACGAGAGCCCCGTGGGCTGGGTTGGGGGTGGGGTACCTGCCCAGGAGAGCTCCATATCCTGGGATTGGCCTGACCACGAGAGCCCCATGGGCTGCTGGGGACCTGGTAAAGGATGTCAGGACAGTCAGTGAAGCCACCGAGGATATACCTCCAGTTGCTCCTAATTCCTACACCCTGCTGGTCATTCTACCAACCACCAGGACATGGTATTCTGTATTAGTCTTCAATGATGCCTTCTTTTGTATTCCATTAGTCCCAGAGTCACAAGAAATTTTGGCTTGTGAGTGGCAGGACTCAACATACAACTAAAACAATACTTCCGGGCCGTCTTGCCCCAAGGGTTCAAAAATTCCCACATCATCTTTGGGGAAAGCTTAGCTAAAGACCGAAAAGTTCTACCTCTGGAAAAGGAAACCCTCCTTCAATATGCAGACGACATTCTGATCGCCAGCCCTACTAAGGAGGCCTCTGAACTACCAAGCCAATAAAGGATAGAAGTTGTCCAAGAAAAAGCTCAAATATCACAGACTGCGGTGACCTGCCTGGGCTTCATTCTCACACAAGGTCAGAGAAGCCCATCCCAGGAAAGGGAAGAAACTATTTGCAGCCTTACCCCTTTCTAAAACTAGAAGACAGCTTAGGGGTTCCTGGGGAGGCCAAGGTTTGCTGCTTCTGGATCCCTAACTACAGTCTACTAGCTGGGCCTCTATATGAAACACTGAAAGGAAAAGATGATGATCCTTTTGAACAGAATCCAGAAGTGGCCTTTCAAGAATGGAAAGAGCAGTCAATTCAGACCCTTGCCCTGGAACTCCCTAATTGAGCTAAACCCTTTGACCTTTCCATTCCCGGTGAAAGGTGAATCGCCATTGGAGAATTAGTGCAAAAACTGGGACCACTTGAAATGGAACAACGCAAGAATGCCATCCAGGTAAGATAAACTACAGTCACCAAGGGGCTTGGCCCACTGCCACATCTGGCCAAGATACTGGCGGTATGTAAAAACCTGGAAATCAGCAGCCCAAAAGGCCACCTCCCTCCTAAGGGAAAAGGACCCCACGTGGTGATCCTAATCACCAACCATGCCCTGAAGTTCCAGGGTTCGCTCCGTGGGCACACCGACCTCGAGTGAGGAGGCCCTCCAACTCCAACATCCAGAGAGATAACCGGGGGCAACAGGGCACCATGACGACTCGTGTGAACATCACTTGACCTGGAGTTTCTCTCATAAAACAACAAGAGTGTGTCCCGAAGGAGTAGACTACTGCTTGCAGGACTTACTGCACCCGGAGGGGAGCTAATAATCTTGGCGGGGGAAACGTATATCACACTGTCACCATAGAAAAGCCTACAGACACTGTGATGATGGTGGCCAATAAGACCGGCTGGACTCCTGTTTACTTCAAAAGGCTGTTGACTCAGTGGTCATCATGGTCCTTGATCACCACTGACCCTGGACTGTCTGGGAGTTGAGCGGGCAGGGCTCTGACACCTGGTGCTGTTTTTACGTTAATTCAGGGGCCTAATTGAAGAAAGAGCAGACTACTGGTCAGAGCATCTAGGCTGGCAGAAACGGTCAGCCTAAGGTGACCAAACAAATGTGGGCCGGGGTGAAACCGGCCCCCACAGCGTCTCTGCACATCTCTTTCCTGGACCCTTAAAGGTCATTAGAATCTATAACACTTCCAATGCTGGTGCTCAGGCGGACGAGCAGGGAGGCAGGGGTCCTGGGGCCAATCAACGTCACCTGGAGGCTGCTGGGGAGAAGTTCTGACCCTCATCCCCTGGTATGAGGGCTCCCAACTCAGCACTCAGCAGTTACAGAAGAAGGGTCTGCACCCTCAGCACTCCAAAAATGAGGAACGGGACAAAAGGCAGAGGAGGGGTTTGTCCCCAGCAAAGCCCATTAAAAATCCCTGGGAGATAAAAATAGAATCTGGGCAATAAAGTCAAGTCTGACCTTTTTTATCCTTTGTGCTTTGTCTAATTTCACGTGCTCCTAGGGTCCCGCATGCAGAGGTTCCACACCCGGCACTTCAGACCAGATTTCCTAGTGCAGAATGGCTGGGTCGACACCTCAGCTCCTGGGGCCCAGTGCAGACTCCGAGATATAGAGCCTGAGCTGCAGCCAACCCGGCCCTCGAGAGCTCCGCCCCCTCCCTCCCACTGACTCTGACAGGATCTCTACACAGCAGCCCAGCCCACAGCCCACGGGGTAGTGCATGCTCTCACCTCTCCATTCTCTGATCAAAATATAAAGTTTCCTTTGCTTGTGAACCAAACTCAGTCTCGATCTGTTGGCCCCAATGACACTGGGCAGGGGGACACTTGTTGGGGTCCGCTCTGGAGGATCAGTAACAGAAATTGAGACTATTGTAACTTCAATGAACAGATGTGTGAGCCAAACTGTAGTTAACATAGAACAGTTTATAAGGCTCGGGTAAAATAAGATGTTTCTAACACTTCCATTTGATATTTCCATCACTTTATTATAAGCAAGTTCAGTGAAAAGGTTTGTCTTATTTGTCAGGTCAATATTAGAGAAATGAAGTGATTTCTTTCCAAGGATGTACATCTAATAATCTTGGTTAAAGCTTCAATCTTGTTTTAAATGCTTTTCCATTGAAAATGATACCTCTCTTTCAGCTCCCCCATTTCTGAGAAGTATAAAATCTTATAATTTATTATTACCAAAGGGGAAAGGTGGGAGGAGGGATAAATTAACAGTTTGGAATTAACACATACACACTGCTATGTATAAAATAGATCATCAACAAGGAACTACTGTATAACACAGGGAACTACACTCAACATTTTGCAATAACCTATAAGGGGAAATAATCGGAAAAAGAATAGATATTTTTATTGACATCATCTATCAATGACAGTTAAAGTGTAACCTAAGGGAAGCTGGTGGTGAGTGCTTCTGACCCTGAAGACTTCAATCATCTAAAGTTTGGACTCTGCCTACTCCCCAAGGCCCTTCATGAACATATGTGTAGCCATAGCTTAAAAAATTCCCCAGTTTGGGTTTCGGGGAGACACTGATTTTGAAAAAGCTCTGGTGTTCTCCTTACATGAATGGGACTCTTCCTACTGCTAAAACATGTCTGTCACACCCAGAGGATGGTATACCGTCTGATCGGGAAGAGTTTGAAAAAGGCATCTCATCTCCTCATCTCCTGGTGCTCGGGTTCACCCCTCCAGGGTCTTTACTAACAGTCTCCCCACTTGGAGATGTCAGCACTGTCAACATCCTGTTGCGTACAGTTTGGAATTTGTCCAGAGGATGAAGCGGAAGGATGAGGAACAATGAGAGACAAGTCCTAGGTGTTCAGACAGGCACATGTCACTCTAATTTCCAATCAGGAAGACGAATTGACCAAAGGCTAGGGTTGCCCATGGAAACAGTATAGGGCTTGAGGAAATCCCACTGCTTTGTGGCCAGTTCCCATAAACACAAGTTGAACAATGGAACTCAGGGGCAGTAAAATTCACGAAACTGCAGAGTTGAAAATATCTATCACTGAAAAATGTCTTGAGGAAAGTCAGAGAAAAGGATTGGTAAGCAAGGGAGAATGGCAGGAAAGGGATTTGAGGAGGTAGAAAGGACTCGCCATTAAGCACAAGAAAAGGGGCTGAACATTGCCAACATTGCAGTTGGCCAAAAAGGCTGTATGCGTTTTTTTCTGTATATATTCAAGAAAAGGGCATACACTTTTTTAGCCAACCAAACAGGTGGGCACTGGAAATCAATACTACAAAAGATATCACTTCACATCAGTCAGAAGAGCCATCCTCATAAAGTGTAAACACCAGAAATGCAGGACAGGGCAAGGAGAAGAGGGAGCCCTGTGAGGCTTATAGTGGAAATGTATATTGCCAATGGCCATTCTGGAGAAGTGTATTGTGTTTACTAAAGCATCTAAAAAATGAGCTACAGAGCATAGGGCACTTGCACTCATGGGCGTATATCTTGGGAAAAACAAAAATCGAGAGGACACAGGCACCCCAATGTTTACTGCCTCTCTGTTTAAAAGATCCTCGACTAAGATATAACTTAAATGTCTCTGGAGGGAAAAAATGGATAGAGATGTGGTACTTATGTAGAGTGGAATATTACTCAGCCTGGAAATCAATGAAATATGGCCAGTTGTAACAACTCCGGAGGAGTTACGTATGATCATTCTAAGTGACATAATTCAAAAAGAAAAAGACACATATCATAAGATATCACTTAAAGGTGGAATCCAAAATGGCTACACATGAAATAAATTACAAAACAAAAACATAGTCAAATATGTAGAAAACACGCGTAAGGCTGCTAAACGGGAAAGGTGGGGAGGGGTGAGGCATCATCCAGGAGGTTGAAATTAGCAAAGATACCATTCCAAATACCAAACTGATAATCAACAAGGCCTACACAGTAGCTAAAAGAACTGCACTCAGCACACTCAAGTCACCAGAAAAGAATATATATGACTGGTAAGAATGTGAAAAAGAATTTATTGATGTCTCTCTGTATGTGAATCAAGTGGATGTACAGCAGCAAGAAACAGAGCTTTGAAAATCAGCTGCAACCAATACAGTAATAAATTGAAAAAAATAAACGACAGAGAGACAGAGAAAACCTCTTACAACTTTTCCTCAGAGACGGTGATGCAACATGGATTGAACACATCTAGACCCACAGCAGGATGAGACATAAGGCTGGAAACTGTTCGTGCTAAGAGAAATGTGAGGTTGGGTGAGGAAATGCACACCCTTTAAAGTAATACTACCTGGTACCCATTCAATGGGTCCCAAATCTGCAGGTTCAAGGAATCTTCCTACAGCTAAAACATGCATGGAAAACCCAGAGGACTGTACACCATGTGATCGGGAGATGTGTCTAAAATGCACCTCATTTATCCTCTCCTGGTGCTCCTGTTCATCATTCCAGCCACGTTACTTAGAATCTCCCCACTTAGAGAATCAGCACATTTAAACTTCTGTTTCACACATTTTGCAAATTGTGAGGAGGATGAACGGGAAGAGGGAGAACCAATGAGAGAATAGTTGTAGGGGTTTGGACGGGCACATGTCACTCTAATTTCCCATTAAGAATAAGAATTAAAAAAAGGCTCAGCCCGCCTCGCCGGAGCCAAAATAGGACCTGAAGCAATCCTGCGGCTTTGAGGCCAGCTCACAAAAGAACAACTTAAAAAATGGAGCTCAGGGTCACTGCAATTCACAAACCTGCAGAGTTATAAATGAAAACTAACATCCAAAAATATGTTGACGTAAGGCAAAGAAGAGGATCTGAATGCAAGACAGAATTGCAAGAAATAGATTTCAAGAGATAGATTGGACTCGTCTTTAAAGCACATGAAAAGCGGCAGAATTTCGACAATGATGCAGTTGGCCCAAAAGGGAGTATGCGTTTTTTCCTGAATATATCCAGGAAAAAACGCATACACACTTTATGGGCAACCAAGCAAGCAAGCAATGCAAATGTGCACAACAAAGAAGTCTCATTTCCCACCGGTCAAAAGGGCCATCCAAAAAAATTGTAAAAACCAGAAATGCAGGACAGGCCATGGAGAACAGGGAGCCTTTATACGCTGATGGACAGTCTGTGAACTGCCAAGAGCCACTCTGGAGAAGTGTATGGTGGTTCCTAAATCATCTAAAAAACAGAGCTACAGAGCATAGGGCACTTCCAATCACGGAAGTATATCTAGGGAAGTCTAAAAATCAACAAGACACAAGCACACCACAGTTTAGGGCTACTCTGTTTACAAGAACCTCAACTTCAGTACACCTTAAATATCCCAGGAAAGAGAACAATGGATAAAGAAAATGTGGTACTTATGTACAATGGAATATCTCTTCACCATGAAATCAATGTAATAAGGTTAGTAGAAGGATAAAGAGTGGATTTAGGTCCGATAATACTACTTGAAATAAGTCAAACAGAAAAAGAAACATATCATAAGATATCACTTATAGAGGGAGGATAAATATGGCTGCACAAAAAATGAATTACAAAACAGAACAGTGTCTCACATTTAGAAAACACACTTATGTCAGCTTAAGGGGAAAGGAGAGGTGGGATGATGCATAAAACCAGAGTTTGAAATTAGCACAGATACCATTCAATAAACCAAATAGGTATTAGACAAGATCTACACCTTGCTCAATGAACTGGCCTCAACACACCCTATACACCGCAGAGAAATATATCTGAGTAATAAGAATCTTAAAACCCATGTATTGATATATCTCCATAAGGGAATCAAGTGTGTGCAGAGCGGCCAAACGCAGCAGTGAAAATGAGCTAAACCCCATTATAGAAATAAATTTTAAAACCAAAACGCAGAAACAATGAAAGAGAGAAAAATTCTTACAAAATTCGCTCAGGGGCTGTGATGCAACCTGGAATGACCACATATAAACCCACAGCTGGATAAGACATAAGGCTGGACACTTGGGGCTGAGAGGATTGGTGAGCTTTGGTGAGCAACTGCCGAAAGTTTAATGCAATACTTCATGCTACTCATTCCAAGGGTCCCAACACTCCAGGTTGAAGGGAATCTTCCTACAGCTAAACCATGCATGGGAAATCCAGCAGATGGTATACCATAGGATGGGGAAAGGTTTCTAAAACGCACCTCATTTTCCTCTCTTGGGGCTCCGGATCAACATTCCAGCCACTTTACTAACAACATCCCCACATGGAGAGTCAATGCCTTTAAGTTCCGGTATCGCAGAGTCTGCAGTTAGTGCGGAGGATGAATGGGAATAGGGGTAACCAGTGAGAAAATAGCTGTAGCGGTTTCAATGGGCACATGTCACTCTAATTTCACATCAGGAAGAAGAATTAACCAAAGGCAGAGCAAGGCGCCCCAGAAGAAGAATAGGGCCTGAAGAAATCCTGTGGATATGAGGCAAGATCACAAAAATAAGAGCTGAAAAATGGAGCTAAGGGCCACTGCAATTCAAAAACCTGCAGAGTTATACAGGCCAACTATTTTCCAAAATATATATTGAGGTAAGGCTATGAAGAGGCACTGACAGCAAGGCAGAATTGCAGGAAACCGATTTCAAGAGGTAGAATAGAATTGCATTGAAAACATATAAAAAGACTCAGAATGTTGACAATGATGCACATGGCCAAAAAGGGCGTATGCGTTTTTTCCTGAATATATTCAGGAAGAAACGCATATGCACTTTCTGGCCAACCAAGCAAGCTTGCAAAGGAAATCTGCACTACAATGAAGTCTCACTTTCCCCCGGTCAAAAGGGCCATCTGAAAAAAGTGTAAAATCCAGAAAGGCATGACAGGCCATGGAGAACTGGGAGCATTGTCATGCTGACGGGCAGGATGTAAACTGCCAAGAGCCACTCTGGAGAAGTGTATGGTGTTTCCTGAAACATCCAAAAAACAAAGCAACAGAGCCTAGGTCACTTCCACTTATGGTCCTATAGCTTAGGGAAATTAAAATCAAAAAGACACAGCCACCCCAAAGTTTGGGACGGCTCTGTTTACAAGAACCTCATTTACGGTACAAATTCAATATCACAGAAAGCGAAAAATGGAAAAAGAAGTTGTGGTACTTACGTACAATGCAATATCACTCAGCAATGAAATCTATGTCATCAGGCCCGTAGCAGCATAATGAGTGGATTCAGGCACGATGATTCTAAGTGAAATAAGTCACACAGAAAAAGAAACATCATAAGATATCACTACTACACGGAATGTAAACTTGGCTACACAGGAACTGAATTACAAAACAGAACAGGGTCTCAAATATAGGAAACCAACTTACGCTTGCTTAAGGGGAAAGGTGAGTTGGGGTGCTGCATAAAACCAGAGATTGAAATTAGCACAGATACCGTTCCATAAGCCAAATATGTAATAGACAAGAGCTACTCCTTGCTCAACGAAGTGGACTCAACACACCATATTAAACGCCTAAGAATATACCTGACTAGTAAGAATCTTAAAACCTATGGATTTATATGCCTCCGAAAGAGAATCAAGCCTGTGTACAGCGGCATAAACGCAGCAGTGATAGGATTGGTGAGGATCGGTGAGCAAATGCAGACCCTTTGAAGTCATATTGCATGGTACCCATTCCATGGGACTCAACTCTCCAGGTTTAAGGGATTCTTCCTTCAGCTAAAACATGCATGTGGAACCCAGAGTATGATCCACCGTGTGATTAGGAAACGTGTTCAAAGGTGTCTCAGTTTTCGTACCCTGGTACTCGGGTGCAACATTCCAGATGCTTTACTAACACTCTCCCCACTTGGAGAGTCAGTGCCTTTAACCTCCTGTTTGGCCCAGTTTGCAATTTCTGAGGAAAATGAACACGAATAGGGAGAACCAATGAGAGACTAGCTGGAGGTGTCTGGACGGGCAAATTTAACTCTCATTTCCCACCAGGAAGAGGAATTAACCAAAGGCTCAGCGTGCCATGCCGGAACCACACTAGGGCCTGAAACAATCCTGCGGTGTTGCGGCCAGCTCACAAGAAAGCGAGTTGAAGAAAGGAGCTCAGGGGCACTGTCATTCACAAACCTGCAGAGTTATAAATGACAGCTATCGTCCAAAAATATATTGAAGTAAGGCTGCCAAGAGGACTTGAAAGCGGGGCAGAATTGCAGGAAACCGATTTCAGGAGGTAGACTGGAATTGCATGTAAAGCATAGGAAAAGAGGCAGAATGTCCCCAATGATGCACTTGGCCAAAAAGGGCGTATGCGTTTTTTCCTGAATATATTCAGGAAAAAACGCATACGCCCTTTTTGGCCAACCAAGCAAACTTGCAAAGGAAATCTGCACTACAATGAAGTCTCACTGCCCCCCGGTCAAAAGGGCCATCTGAAAAAAATGTAAAATCCATAAAGGCAGGACAGGCCATGGAGAACTGGGAGCCTTGTTATGCTGATGGGCGGGATGTAAATTGCCAACAGCCACTCTGGAGAAGTGTATGGTGTTTCCTGAAACATCTACAAAACAAAGCAACAGAGCCTAGGGCACTTCCACTTATGGTCCTATAGCTTAGGGAAATTAAAATAAAAAAGACACATCCACCCCAAAGTTTGGGACGGCTCTGTTTACAAGAACCTCGTTTACGGTACAAGTTCAATATCGCAGAAAGCGAAAAATGGATAAAGAAGTTGTGGTACTTACGTACAATGCAATATCACTCAGCAATGAAATCTATGTCATCAGGCCCGTAGCAGCATAATGAGTGGATTCAGGTACGATGATTCTAAGTGAAATAAGTCACACAGAAAAAGAAACATCATAAGATATCTCTACTACACGGAATGTAAACTTGGCTATACAGGAACTGAATTACAAAACAGAGCAGGGTCTCAAATGTAGAAAACCAACTTATGCTTTCTTAAGGGGAAAGGTGAGTTGGGGTGCTGCATAAAACCAGAGATTGAAATTAGCACAGATACCATTCCATAAGCCAAATATGTAATAGACAAGAGCTACTCCTTGCTCAACGAAGTGGACTCAACACCCCATATTAAACGCCTAAGAATATACCTGACTAGTAAGAATCTTAAAACCTATGGATTTATATGCCTCTGAAAGAGAATCAAGCGTGTGTACAGCGGCATAAACGCAGCTGTGATAGGATTGGTGAGGATCGGTGAGCAAATGCAGACCCTTTGAAGTCATATTGCATGGTACCCATTCCATGGGTCTCAACTCTCCAGGTTTAAGGGATTCTTCCTTCAGCTAAAATATGCATGTGGAACCCAGAGTATGATCCACCGTGTGATCGGGAAACGTGTTCAAATGTGACTCAGTTTTTGTCCCCCGGTACTCTGGTGCAACATTCCAGACGCTTTACTAACACTCTCCCCACTTGGAGAGTCAGTGCCTTTAACCTCCTGTTTGTCCCAGTTTGCAATTTCTGCGGAGAATGAACAGGAATAGGGAGAACCAATGAGAGACTAGCTGGAGGTGTCTGGACGGGCAAATTTAACTCTCATTTCCCACCAGGAAGAGGAATTAACCAAAGGCTCAGCGTGCCGTGCCGGAACCACACTAGGGCCTGAAACAATCCAGCGGTGTTGCGGCCAGCTCACAAGAAAGCGAGTTGAAGAAAGGAGCTCAGGGGCACTGTCATTCACAAACCTGCAGAGTTATAAATGACAGCTATCGTCCAAAAATATATTGAAGTAAGGCTGCCAAGAGGACTTGAAAGTGGGGCAGAATTGCAGGAAACCGATTTCAGGAGGTAGACTGGAATTGCATGTAAAGCATAGGAAAAGAGGCAGAACGTCCACAATGATGCACTTGGCCAAAAAGGGCGTATGCGTTTTTTCCTGAATATATTCATGAAAAAACGCATACGCCCTTTTTGTCCAACCAAGCAAGCTTGCAAAGGAAATCTGCACTACAATGAAGTGTCACTGCCCCCCGGTCAAAAGGGCCATCTGAAAAATGTGTAAAATCCAGAAAGGCAGGACAGGACATGGAGAACTGGGAGTCTTGTTATGCTGATGGGCGGGATGTAAATTGCCAACAGCCACTCTGGAGAAGTGTATGGTGTTTCCTGAAACATCTACAAAACAAAGCAACAGAGCCTAGGGCACTTCCACTTATGGTCCTATAGCTTAGAGAAATTAAAATCAAAAAGACACAGCCACCCCAAAGTTTGGGACGGCTCTGTTTACAAGAACCTCGTTTACGGTACAAGTTCAATATCGCAGAAAGCGAAAAATGGATAAAGAAGTTGTGGTACTTACGTACAATGCAATATCACTCAGCAATGAAATCTATGTCATCAGGCCCGTAGCAGCATGATGAGTGGATTCAGGTACGATGATTCTAAGTGAAATAAGTCACACAGAAAAAGAAACATCATAAGATATCACTACTACACGGAATGTAATCTTGGCTACACAGGAACTGAATTACAAAACAGAACAGAGTCTCAAATGTAGAAAACCAACTTATGCTTGCTTAAGGGGAAAGGTGAGTTGATGTGCTGCATAAAACCAGAGATTGAAATTAGCACAGATACCGTTCCATAAGCCAAATATGTAATAGACAATAGCTACTCCTTCCTCAACGAAGTGGACTCAACACCACATATTAAACGCCTAAGAATATATCTGACTAGTAAGAATCTTAAAACCTATGGATTTATATGTCTCCGAAGGAGAATCAAGCGTGTGTACAGCGGCATAAACGCAGCAGTGATAGGATTGGTGAGGATCGGTGAGGAAATGCAGACCCTTTGAAGTCATATTGCATGGTACCCATTCCATGGGTCTCAACTCTCCAGGTTTAAGGGATTCTTCCTTCAGCTAAAACATGCATGTGGAACCCAGAGTATGATCCACCGTGTGATAGGGAAACGTGTTCAAATGTGACTCAGTTTTCGTCCCCTGGTACTCGGGTGCAACATTCCAGACGCTTTACTAACACTCTCCCCACTTGGAGAGACAGTGCCTTTAACCTCCTGTTTGTCCCAGTTTGCAATTTCTGCGGAAAATGAACAGGAATAGGGAGAACCAATGAGAGACTAGCTGGAGGTGTCTGGACGGGCAAATTTAACTCTCATTTCCCACCAGGAAGAGGAATTAACCAAAGGCTCAGCGTGCCATGCCGGAACCACACTAGGGCCTGAAGCAATCCTGCGGTGTTGCGGCCAGTTCACAAGAAAGCGAGTTGAAGAAAGGAGCTCAGGGGCACTGTCATTCACAAACCTGCAGAGTTATAAATGACAGCTATCGTCGAAAAATATATTGAAGTAAGGTTGCCAAGAGGACTTGAAAGCGGTGCAGAATTGCAGGAAACCGATTACAGGAGGTAGACTGGAATTGCATGTAAAGCATAGGAAAAGAGGCAGAACGTCCACAATGATGCACTTGGCCAAAAAGGGCATATGCATTTTTTCCTGAATATATTCAGGAAAAAACGCATACGCCCTTTTTGGCCAACCAAGCAATCTTGCAAAGGAAATCTGCACTACAATGAAGTCTCACTGCCCCCTGGTCAAAAGGGCTATCTGAAAAAAATGTAAAATCCAGAAAGGCAGGACAGGCCATGGAGAACTGGGAGCCTTGTTATGCTGATGGACGGGATGTAAATTGCCAACAGCCACTCTGGAGAAGTGTATGGTGTTTCCTGAAACATCTACAAAACAAAGCAACAGAGCCTAGGGCACTTCCACTTATGGTCCTATAGCTTAGGGATATTAAAATAAAAAAGACACAGCCACCCCAAAGTTTGGGACGGCTCTGTTTACAAGAACCTCGTTTACGGTACAAGTTCAATATCGCAGAAAGCGAAAAATGGATAAAGAAGTTGTGGTACTTACGTACAATGCAATATCACTCAGCAATGAAATCTATGAGATCAGGCCCGTAGCAGCATAATGAGTGGATTCAGGTACGATGATTCTAAGTGAAATAAGTCACACAGAAAAAGAAACATCATAAGATATCACTACTACACGGAATGTAAACTTGGCTACACAGGAACTGAATTACAAAACAGAACAGGATCTCAAATGTAGAAAACCAACTTATGCTTGCTTAAGGTGAAAGGTGAGTTGGGGTGCTGCATAAAACCAGAGATTGAAATTAGCACAGATACCGTTCCATAAGCCAAATATGTAATAGACAAGAGCTACTCCTTGCTCAACGATGTGGACTCAACACCCCATATTAAACGCCTAAGAATATACCTGACTAGTAAGAATCTTAAAACCTATGGATTTATATGTCTCCGAAAGAGAATCAAGCGTGTGTACAGCGCCATAAACGCAGCAGTGATAGGATTGGTGAGGATCGGTGAGCAAATACAGAAACTTTGAAGTCATATTGCATGGTACCCATTCCATGGGTCTCAACTCTCCAGGTTTAAGGGATTCTTCCCTCAGCTAAAACATGCATGTGGAACCCAGACTATGATCCACCATGTGATTGGGAAACGTGTTCAAAGGTGTCTCAGTTTTCGTCCCCTGGTACTCCGGTGCAACATTCCATACGCTTTACTAACACTCTCCCCACTTGGAGAGTCAGTGCCTTTAACCTCCTGTTTGGCCCAGTTTGCAATTTCTGCGGAAAATGAACAGAAATAGGGAGAACCAATGAGAGACTAGCTGGAGGTGTCTGCACGGGCAAATTTAACTCTCATTTCCCACCAGGAAGAGGAATTAACCAAAGGCTCAGCGTGCCATGCCAGAACCACACTAGGGCCTGAAACAATCCTGCGGTGTTGCGGCCAGCTCACAAGAAAGCGAGTTGAAGAAAGGAGCTCAGGGGCACTGTCATTCACAGACCTGCAGAGTTATAAATGACAGCTATCGTCCAAAAATATATTGAAGTAAGGCTGCCAAGAGGACTTGAAAGCGGTGCAGAATTGCAGGAAACCGATTTCAGGAGGTAGACTGGAATTGCATGTAAAGCAAAGGAAAAGAGACAGAACTTGGAAAATAATGCACTTGGCAAAAAAGGGCATATGTGTTTTATCCAGAGCTCTCATAACCGAGGGGAGGAGATTCCCAGCAGTCTCCAACTGCCACCTGAGGGCTCATGTTGTCAAGGCAACGTGAGCAAGCCAGGCAGGAGTTACCTCACAGCAGAGATCCCACCTCACAGAAGGGTGAGAAACCCAGCCAACGTCAGACTCTCACCAGAGGGCCCACATTACCAAGGGGATGGGAACCAGGCAGGAGTGTCTTCACACCAGTGGGGCCACATCATCAAAAGGTGAGGTACTCAGCACATGTGTCCTCAAACCAGAGGACCCACATCACTAAGGGCCTCGGAGTGAGGCAGGCAGGAGTAGCCTCACAACACTGGGCCCATAGAATAAAAAAGTGAGGAATCCAGCAGTTGGAACCTCCCAGCAGGGGGCCCAGAGCACCGAGGCTATGGGATCCAGGCCACAGTGAACTCACAGAAGAGGGCTCATGTCATGAAACTGAGCAACCCAGCCATTGGGACCTCAGAGCAGGAGGCCCACATCCCCATGGGGATATAAATCTGGTAGGAGTGTCCTCGCACCACTGAAAACGTATCAGAAAATTTTGGGAGACCAGCAGTTAGAGCCTGATGCCAGAGGACCCTCATCACCAAGGGAAGGAGGCTCCCAGCAGGCTCCAACGGCCACCAGAGGGCTGACGTCGCCAAGGCGATGTGTGCCAACCAGGCACGAATGACCTCACAGCAGAGGGCCCACCTCAGAGAAGTGTGATGAACCCAGTCAGGATCAGACTCGCACCAGAGGGCCCACATCACCAAATGGATTGGAACCAGGCAGGAGTGTCCTCACATGAGTAGGGCCACATCATCTAAAGGTGAGGAACCCAGAACACGTGGCTTCAAACCATAGGACACGCATCACCAAGGGGCTGGGGGTGAGACAGGCAGGAGGAGCCTCACAACAGAGGGCCCCAAAATAAGGAAGGTGAGGAATCCAGCAGTTGCAACCTCCCAGCAGGCGGCCCAGAGCACAGAGGCTAGGGGATCCAAGCCAGAGTGAACTAACACCAGACAGCCCACATCATGAAACTGTGAGCAACCCAGACATTGGGACCTCAGAGCAGAAGGCCCACATCCCCATGGTGATGGGAATATGACAGGAGTGTCCTGGCATCACTGGGCTCACATCAGAAAACGTGGGGTGCTCAGAAGTTAGGACCTGATGCTAGAGGGCACTCATCACCGAGGGGAGGAGACTCCCAGCAGGCTCCAGCTGCCACCAGAGGGCCAACGTCACCAAGGTGATGTGTGCCAGCCCGGCAGGAGTGACCTCACAGCAGAGGCCCCACCTCACAGAAGGGTGAGGAACACAGCCAGGATCAGACTCTCACCAGAGGGCCCACATCACCAAGGGGAAGGGAACCAGGAAGGAGTGTCCCCACATCAGTGGGACAACATCATCGAAAGGTGAGGATCCCAGCACATGTAGCCTCAAACCAGAGGAACCACATCACCAAGGGGTTCGGAATGAGGCTGGCAGGACCGGCCTCACAACACAGGGTCCATAGAATATAAAAGTTGAGGAATCCAGCAGTTGGAACCTCCCAGCAAGCGGCCCAGAGCACCGAGGCTATGGGATCCAGGCCGCAGTGAACTCACAGCAGAGGGCCCACATCATGAACCTGTGAGCAGCCCAGCCGTTGGGACCTCAGAACAGAAGGCCCACATCCCCATTGGGATGGGAACCTGGCAGGAGTGGCTTCGCACCACTTAGCACATATCAGAAAATGTTAGGAGCCCAGCAGTTAGGGCCTGACGCCAGGGGGCCCTCATAACTGAGGGGAGGAGACTCCCAGCAGGTTCCAACTGCCAACAGAGGGCCCACGTCTACAAGGTGGCATGCGCCAGCCAGGCAGTAGTGACCTCACAACAGAGGGCCTATCTCACAGAAGGGTGAGGAACCGAGGTAGGATGAGACTCTTGCCAGAGGGCCCACAACACCAAGGGGATGGGAACCAGTCAGGACTGTCCTCTCACCAGTGGGGCCACATCATCGAAAGGTGAGGAACCCAGCACATGCGGCCTCATATCAGAGGACATACATCACAAAGGGGATGGGAGTGAGGCAGGTAGGAGTAGCCTAAAAACAGAGGGCCCAAAGAATAAAAAAGGTGAGGAATCCAGCATTTGGAACCTCCCAGCAGGCGGCCGAGAGCACAGAAGCTATGGGATGCAGGCAGGAGTGAACTAACAGCAGAGAGCCCACATCATGAAACTGTGAGCAACCCAGGCATTGGGACCTCAGAGCAGAAAGCCCACATCCCCATGGGGATGGGAACCTGACAGGAGTGTCCTGGCATCACTGGGCTCACATCAGAAAACGTGGGGAGCCCAGCAGTTAGGGCCTGATGCTAGAGGGCTGTCATCACCGAGGGCAGGAGGCTCCCAGCAGGTTCCATGTGCCAACAGAGGGCCCACGTCGCCAAGGTGATGTGTGCAAGTCAGGTAGGATTGACCTCACAGCAGAGGGCCTACCTCACAGAAGAGTGAGGAACCCAGCCAGGATAAGACTGTCACCAGAAGGCCCACATCACCAAGGGGATGGGAACCAGGCAGGAGTGTCCTCACACCAGTGGGGCCACATCATTGAAAGTTGCGGAACCCAGCATATGTGGCCTCAAACCAGAGGACCCACATCACAAAGGGGATGCGAGTGAGGCAGGCAGGAGGAGCATCGCAACACAGGCCCCATAGAATACAAAAGTTGAGGAATCGAGCAGTTGGAACCTTCCAGCAGGCGGCCCAGAGCACAGAGGCTATGGCATCCAGGCCAGAGTGAACTAACAGCAGAGAGCCCACATCATGAAACTGTGAACAACCCAGCCGTTGGGACCTCAGAACAGAAGGCCCACATCCCAATGGGTATGTGAACCTGGATGGAGTGTCTTCGAACCACTGGGCGCACATCACAAAATGTGGGGAGTCCAGCCGTTAGGGCCTGACGCCAGAGGGCCCTCATCACCGAGGGGAGGAGGCTCCCAGCAGGCTCCAAGTGCCACCAGAGGGCTCATGTCCACAAGGCGAGGTGAGCAAGCCAGGCAGGAGTGACCTCACAGCAGACGGCCCACCTCACAGATGGGTGAGGAACCCAGCCAGGATCAGACTCTCAACAGAGAGCCCACATCACCAAGGGGATGTGAACCAGGCAGGAGTCTCCTAAGACCATTGGTCCCACATCATCGAAAGGTGAGGAACCCAGCACATGTGGCCTCAAACCAGAGGACACACATCACGAAGGGACTGGGAGTGAGGCAGGCAGGAGGATCCTCACAACAGAGGGCCTAAAAAATTAAAAAAGTGAGGAATCCAGCAGTTGGAACCTTCCAGCAGGCGGCCAAGAACACAGAGGCTATGGGATCCAGGCCACAGTGAACTAACACCAGAGAGCCCACATCATGAAACTGTGATCAACCCAGCCGTTGGAACGTCAGAGCAGAAGGCCCACATCCCCATGGAGATGGGAACCTAAGAGGAGGTCCCGAGCATCACTGGGCTCACTAAGAAAAGTTGGGGAGCCCAGCAGTTAGGGCTTGACATCAGAGGGCCCTCATCACAGAGGTGAGGAGGCTCCCAGCAGGGTCCAAGTGCCACCAGAGGGCTCATGTCAACAAGGCGAGGTGAGCAAGCCAGGCAAGAGTTACCTGATAGTAGAGGGCCCACCTCACAGATGGTTGAGGAACCCAGCCAGGATCAGACTCTCACCAGAGGGCCCACATCACAAAGGGGATGGGAACCAGTCAGGATTATCCTCACACCAGTGGGGCCTCATCATCTTAACGTGAGGAACCCAGCACATGTGTCCTCAAACCAGAGGACCCACATCACAAAGGGCCTTGGAGTGAGGCAGGCAGGAGTAGCCTCACAACACAGGGCACATAATATAAAATATGTGAGGATTCCAGCATTTAGACCTTCCAGCAGGCAGCTCAGAACACCGAGGCTATGGGATCCAGGCCACAGTGAACTCACAGCAGAGGGCCAACATCATAAAACTGTGAGCAACCCAGGCGTTGGGACCACAGAGCAGAAGGCCCACATCCCCATGGGAATGGGAACCTGGCTGGAGTGTCCTCGCACCACTGGGCGCACATCAGAAAATGTGGGGAGCCCACCATTTAGGGCCTGACGCCAGAGGGCCGTCATCACCGAGAGGAGGAGGCACCCTGCACGCTCCAACTGCCACCAGAGGGCTCACGTCTCCAAGGTGACGTGTGCCAGCCAGTCAGGAGTGACCTCACAGCAGAGGGCCTACCTCACAGAACGTTGAGGAACCCAGCCAGGATTAGACTCTGGCCAGAGGGCCCACCTCACAAGGGGATGGTAACCAGGCAGGAGTGTCCTCACACGAGTGGGGCCACATCATCGAAAGGTGAGGAACGCAGCACATGTGGCCTCAAGCTATAGGACAGTCATCACCAAGGGGCTGGCAGCGAGGCAGGCAGGAGGAGCCTCACAACAGAGGGCACATAGAATAAAAAAGTTGAGGAATCCAGCAGTTGGAACCTCCCAGCAGGCGGCTCAGAGCACCAATGATAAGGGATCCTTGCCGGAGTGAACTCACAGCAGAGGACCCACATCATGGTACTGTGAGCAAGCCAGCCGTTTTGACCTCAGAGCAGAAGGCCCATATCCCCATGGGGATGCGAACCTGGCAAGAGTGTCCTCACTCACTTGGCGCACATCAGAAAATGTGGGGAGCCCAGCAGTTATGGCCTAAGGCAAGAGGGCCCTCATCACCGAGGGGAGGAGGATCCCAGCACACTCCAACTGCCACCAGAGGGCCCACGTCGCCAAGGTGACTTGTGCCAGACAGGCATGATTGACCTCACAGCAGAGGGCCCACCTCACAGAAGGGTGAGGAACCCAGCCAGGATCAGACTCTCACCTGAGGGCCCACATCAGCAAGGGGATGGGAACCAGTCAGGACTGTCTTCCCTCCAGTGGGGCCACATCATTGAAAGGTGCGGAACCCAGCACATGTGACCTCAAATCAGAGGACACATATCACAAAGGGAATGGGAGTGAGGCAGGCAGGAGTAGCCTAAAAACAGAGGGCCCAAAGAATAAGAAAGGTGAGGAATCCAGCAGTTGGAACCTCCCAGCAGGCAGCCGAGAGCACAGAAGCTATGGGATGCAGGCAGGAGTGAACTAACAGCAGAGAGCCCACATCATGAAACTGTGAGCAACCCAGGCGTTGGGACCTCAGAGCAGAAGGCCCACATCCCAATGGGGATGTGAACCTGGATGGAGTGTCCTCGCACCACTGGGTCGCACATCACGAAATGTGGGGAGCACAACTCTTAGGGCCTGACGCCAGAGGGCCCTCATCACAGAGGGGAGGAGGCTCCCAGCAGGCTCCAAGTGCCACCAGAGGGCTCATGTCCACAAGGCGAGGTGAGCAAGCCAGGGAGGAGTGACCTCACAGCAGACGGCCCACCTCACAGATGGGTGAAGAACCCAGCCAGGATCAGACTCTCAACAGAGGGCCCACATCACCAAGGGGATGTGAACCAGGCAGGAGTCTCCTAAGACCATTGGTCCCACATTATTGAAAGGTGAGGAACCCAGCACATGTGGCCTCAAACCAGAGGACACACATCACGAAAGGGCTGGGAGTGAGGCAGGCAGGAGGATCCTCACAACAGAGGGCCCAAAAATTAAAAAAGTGAGGAATCCAGCAGTTGGAACCTCCCAGCAGGCGGCCAAGAACACAGAGGCTATGGGATCCAGGCCACAGTGAACTAACACCAGAGAGCCCACATCATGAAACTGTGATCAACCCAGCCGTTGGAACGTCAGAGCAGAAGGCCCACATCCCCATGGAGATGGGAACCTAAGAGGAGTGCCCGAGCATCACTGGGCTCACTAACAAAAGTTGGGGAGCCCAGCAGTTAGGGCCTGACGTCAGAGGGCCCTCATTACTGGGGGGCGGAGATTCCCAGCACGCTCCAACTGCCACCACACAGCTGACTTCACCAAGGCATTGTGTGCCAGCCATGCAGGAGTGACCTATCAGCAGAGGGTCTCCCTCACAGAAGGCTGAGGAACACAGCCAGGAACAGACTCTCACCAGGGGGTCCGCATAACCACGTGGATGAGAAGCAGGCAGGAGTGTCCTCACACTAGTGGGGCCACATCATCGAAAGGTGAGGAACCCAGCAAAGGTGGGCACAAACCAGAGGACCCACATCACCAGGGGGTTGAGAGTGAGGTAGGTGTCTGGACAGGCATATTTAACACTCATTTCCCACCAGGAAGAGGAATTAACCAAAGGCTCAGCGTGCCATGCCGGAACCACACTAGGGCCTGAATCAATCCTGCGGTGTTGCGGCCAGCTCACAAGAAAGCGAGTTGAAGAAAGGAGCTCAGGGGCACTGTCATTCACAAAACTGCAGAGTTATAAATGACAGCTATCGTCCAAAAATATATTGAAGTAAGGCTGCCAAGAGGACTTGAAAGCGGGGCAGAATTGCAGGAAACCGATTTCAGGAGGTAGACTGGAATTGCAGGTAAAGCATAGGAAAAGAGGGAGAACGTCCACAATGATGCACTTGGCCAAAAAGGGCGTATGCGTTTTTTCCTGAATATATTCAGGAAAAAACGCATACGCCCTTTTTGGCCAACCAAGCAAGCTTGCAAAGGAAATATGTACTACAATGAAGTCTCACTGCCCCCCAGTCAAAAGGGCCATCAGAAAAAAGTATAAAATCCAGAAAGGCAGGACAGGCCATGGAGAACTGGGAGCCTTTTTATGCTGATGGGCGGGATGTAAATTGCCAACAGCCACTCTGGAGAAGTGTATGGTGTTTCCTGAAATATCTGAAAAACAAAGCAACAAAGCCTAGGGCATTTCCGCTTATGGTCCTATAGCTTAGGGAAAATAAAATCAAAAAGACACAGCCACCCCAAAGTTTGGGACGGCTCTGTTTACAAGAACCTCGATTACGGTACAAGTTCAATATCGCAGAAAGCGAAAAATGGATAAAGAAGTTGTGGTACTTACATACAATGCAATATCACTCAGCAATGAAATCTATGTCATCAGGCCCGTAGCAGCATAATGAGTAGATTCAGGTACGATGATTCTAAGTGAAATAAGTCACAGAGAAAAAGAAACATCATAAGATATCACTACTACACGGAATGTAAACTTGGCTACACAGGAACTGAATTACAAAACAGAACAGGGTCTCAAATGTAGAAAACCAACTTATGCTTGCTTAAGGGGAAAGGTGAGTTGGGGTGCTGCATAAAACCAGAGACTGAAATTAGCACAGATACCGTTCCATAAGTCAAATATGTAATAGACAAGAGCTACTCCTTGCTCAACGAAGTGGACTCAACACCCCATATTAAACGCCTAAGAATATACCTGACTAGTAAGAATCTTAAAACCTATGGATTTATATGTCTCCGAAGGAGAATCAAGCATGTGTACAGCGGCATAAACGCAGCAGTGATAGGATTGGTGAGGTTCGGTGACCAAATGCAGACCCTTTGAAGTTATATTGCATGGTACCCATTCCATGGGTCTCAATGCTCCAGGTTTAAGGGATTCTTCCTTCAGCTAAAACATGCATGTGGAACCCAGAGAATGATCCATCATGTGATCGGGAAACGTGTTCAAATGTGTCTCAGTTTTCGTCCCCTGGTACTCGGGTGCAACTTTCCAGACGCTTTACTAACACTCTCCCCACTTGGAGAGTCAGTGCCTTTAACCGCCTATTTGGCCCAGTTTGCAATTTCTGCGGAAAATGAACAGGAATAGGGAGAACCAATGAGAGACTAGCTGGAGGTGTCTGGACGGGCAAATTTAACTCTCATTTCCCACCAGGAAGCGGAATTAACCAAAGGCTCAGAGTGCAGTGCCGGAACCACACTAGGGCCTGAAGCAATCCTGCGGTGTTGCGGCCAGCCCACAAGAAAGCGAGTTGAAGAAAGGAGCTCAGGGGCACTGTCATTCACAAACCTGCAGAGTTATAAATGACAGCTATCGTCCAAAAATATATTGAAGTAAGGCCGCCAAGAGGACTCGAAAGCGGGGCAGAATTGCAGGAAACCGATTTCAGGAGGTAGATAGGAATTGCATTTAAAGCATAGGAAAAGAGACAGAACTTGGAAAATAATGCACTTGGCAAAAAAGGGCATATGTGTTTTATCCAGAGCTCTCATAACCGAGGGGAGGAGATTCCCAGCAGGCTCCAACTGCCACCTGAGGGCTCATGTTGTCAAGGCAACGTGAGCAAGCCAGGCAGGAGTTACCTCACAGCAGAGATCCCACCTCACAGAAGGGTGAGAAACCCAGCCAACGTCAGACTCTCACCAGAGGGCCCACATTACCAAGGGGATGGGAACCAGGCAGGAGTGTCTTCACACCAGTGGGGCCACATCATCAAAAGGTGAGGTACTCAGCACATGTGTCCTCAAACCAGAGGACCCACATCACTAAGGGCCTCGGAGTGAGGCAGGCAGGAGTAGCCTCACAACACTGGGCCCATAGAATAAAAAAGTGAGGAATCCAGCAGTTGGAACCTCCCAGCAGGGGGCCCAGAGCACCGAGGCTATGGGATCCAGGCCACAGTGAACTCACAGAAGAGGGCTCATGTCATGAAACTGAGCAACCCAGCCATTGGGACCTCAGAGCAGGAGGCCCACATCCCCATGGGGATATAAATCTGGTAGGAGTGTCCTCGCACCACTGAAAACGTATCAGAAAATTTTGGGAGACCAGCAGTTAGAGCCTGATGCCAGAGGACCCTCATCACCAAGGGAAGGAGGCTCCCAGCAGGCTCCAACGGCCACCAGAGGGCTGACGTCGCCAAGGCGATGTGTGCCAACCAGGCACGAATGACCTCACAGCAGAGGGCCCACCTCAGAGAAGTGTGATGAACCCAGTCAGGATCAGACTCGCACCAGAGGGCCCACATCACCAAATGGATTGGAACCAGGCAGGAGTGTCCTCACATGAGTAGGGCCACATCATCTAAAGGTGAGGAACCCAGAACACGTGGCTTCAAACCATAGGACACGCATCACCAAGGGGCTGGGGGTGAGACAGGCAGGAGGAGCCTCACAACAGAGGGCCCCAAAATAAGGAAGGTGAGGAATCCAGCAGTTGCAACCTCCCAGCAGGCGGCCCAGAGCACAGAGGCTAGGGGATCCAAGCCAGAGTGAACTAACACCAGACAGCCCACATCATGAAACTGTGAGCAACCCAGACATTGGGACCTCAGAGCAGAAGGCCCACATCCCCATGGTGATGGGAATATGACAGGAGTGTCCTGGCATCACTGGGCTCACATCAGAAAACGTGGGGTGCTCAGAAGTTAGGACCTGATGCTAGAGGGCACTCATCACCGAGGGGAGGAGACTCCCAGCAGGCTCCAGCTGCCACCAGAGGGCCAACGTCACCAAGGCGATGTGTGCCAGCCCGGCAGGAGTGACCTCACAGCAGAGGCCCCACCTCACAGAAGGGTGAGGAACACAGCCAGGATCAGACTCTCACCAGAGGGCCCACATCACCAAGGGGAAGGGAACCAGGAAGGAGTGTCCCCACATCAGTGGGACAACATCATCGAAAGGTGAGGATCCCAGCACATGTAGCCTCAAACCAGAGGAACCACATCACCAAGGGGTTCGGAATGAGGCTGGCAGGACCGGCCTCACAACACAGGGTCCATAGAATATAAAAGTTGAGGAATCCAGCAGTTGGAACCTCCCAGCAAGCGGCCCAGAGCACCGAGGCTATGGGATCCAGGCCGCAGTGAACTCACAGCAGAGGGCCCACATCATGAACCTGTGAGCAGCCCAGCCATTGGGACCTCAGAACAGAAGGCCCACAACCCCATTGGGATGGGAACCTGGCAGGAGTGGCTTCGCACCACTTAGCACATATCAGAAAATGTTAGGAGCCCAGCAGTTAGGGCCTGACGCCAGGGAGCCCTCATAACTGAGGGGAGGAGACTCCCAGCAGGTTCCAACTGCCAACAGAGGGCCCACGTCTACAAGGTGGCATGCGCCAGCCAGGCAGTAGTGACCTCACAACAGAGGGCCTATCTCACAGAAGGGTGAGGAACCGAGGTAGGATGAGACTCTTGCCAGAGGGCCCACAACACCAAGGGGATGGGAACCAGTCAGGACTGTCCTCTCACCAGTGGGGCCACATCATCGAAAGGTGAGGAACCCAGCACATGCGGCCTCATATCAGAGGACATACATCACAAAGGGGATGGGAGTGAGGCAGGTAGGAGTAGCCTAAAAACAGAGGGCCCAAAGAATAAAAAAGGTGAGGAATCCAGCATTTGGAACCTCCCAGCAGGCGGCCGAGAGCACAGAAGCTATGGGATGCAGGCAGGAGTGAACTAACAGCAGAGAGCCCACATCATGAAACTGTGAGCAACCCAGGCGTTGGGACCTCAGAGCAGAAAGCCCACATCCCCATGGGGATGGGAACCTGACAGGAGTGTCCTGGCATCACTGGGCTCACATCAGAAAATGTGGGGAGCCCAGCAGTTAGGGCCTGTTGCTAGAGGGCTGTCATCACCGAGGGCAGGAGGCTCCCAGCAGGTTCCATGTGCCAACAGAGGGCCCACGTCGCCAAGGTGATGTGTGCAAGTCAGGTAGGATTGACCTCACAGCAGAGGGCCTACCTCACAGAAGAGTGAGGAACCCAGCCAGGATAAGACTGTCACCAGAAGGCCCACATCACCAAGGGGATGGGAACCAGGCAGGAGTGTCCTCACACCAGTGGGGCCACATCATTGAAAGTTGCGGAACCCAGCATATGTGGCCTCAAACCAGAGGACCCACATCACAAAGGGGATGCGAGTGAGGCAGGCAGGAGGAGCATCGCAACACAGGCCCCATAGAATACAAAAGTTGAGGAATCGAGCAGTTGGAACCTTCCAGCAGGCGGCCCAGAGCACAGAGGCTATGGCATCCAGGCCAGAGTGAACTAACAGCAGAGAGCCCACATCATGAAACTGTGAACAACCCAGCCGTTGGGACCTCAGAACAGAAGGCCCACATCCCAATGGGTATGTGAACCTGGATGGAGTGTCTTCGAACCACTGGGCGCACATCACAAAATGTGGGGAGTCCAGCCGTTAGGGCCTGACGCCAGAGGGCCCTCATCACCGAGGGGAGGAGGCTCCCAGCAGGCTCCAAGTGCCACCAGAGGGCTCATGTCCACAAGGCGAGGTGAGCAAGCCAGGCAGGAGTGACCTCACAGCAGACGGCCCACCTCACAGATGGGTGAGGAACCCAGCCAGGATCAGACTCTCAACAGAGAGCCCACATCACCAAGGGGATGTGAACCAGGCAGGAGTCTCCTAAGACCATTGGTCCCACATCATCGAAAGGTGAGGAACCCAGCACATGTGGCCTCAAACCAGAGGACACACATCACGAAGGGACTGGGAGTGAGGCAGGCAGGAGGATCCTCACAACAGAGGGCCTAAAAAATTAAAAAAGTGAGGAATCCAGCAGTTGGAACCTTCCAGCAGGCGGCCAAGAACACAGAGGCTATGGGATCCAGGCCACAGTGAACTAACACCAGAGAGCCCACATCATGAAACTGTGATCAACCCAGCCGTTGGAACGTCAGAGCAGAAGGCCCACATCCCCATGGAGATGGGAACCTAAGAGGAGGTCCCGAGCATCACTGGGCTCACTAAGAAAAGTTGGGGAGCCCAGCAGTTAGGGCTTGACATCAGAGGGCCCTCATCACAGAGGTGAGGAGGCTCCCAGCAGGGTCCAAGTGCCACCAGAGGGCTCATGTCAACAAGGCGAGGTGAGCAAGCCAGGCAAGAGTTACCTGATAGTAGAGGGCCCACCTCACAGATGGTTGAGGAACCCAGCCAGGATCAGACTCTCACCAGAGGGCCCACATCACAAAGGGGATGGGAACCAGTCAGGATTATCCTCACACCAGTGGGGCCTCATCATCTTAACGTGAGGAACCCAGCACATGTGTCCTCAAACCAGAGGACCCACATCACAAAGGGCCTTGGAGTGAGGCAGGCAGGAGTAGCCTCACAACACAGGGCACATAATATAAAATATGTGAGGATTCCAGCATTTAGACCTTCCAGCAGGCAGCTCAGAACACCGAGGCTATGGGATCCAGGCCACAGTGAACTCACAGCAGAGGGCCAACATCATAAAACTGTGAGCAACCCAGGCGTTGGGACCACAGAGCAGAAGGCCCACATCCCCATGGGAATGGGAACCTGGCTGGAGTGTCCTCGCACCACTGGGCGCACATCAGAAAATGTGGGGAGCCCACCATTTAGGGCCTGACGCCAGAGGGCCGTCATCACCGAGAGGAGGAGGCACCCTGCACGCTCCAACTGCCACCAGAGGGCTCACGTCTCCAAGGTGACGTGTGCCAGCCAGTCAGGAGTGACCTCACAGCAGAGGGCCTACCTCACAGAACGTTGAGGAACCCAGCCAGGATTAGACTCTCGCCAGAGGGCCCACCTCACCAAGGGGATGGTAACCAGGCAGGAGTGTCCTCACACGAGTGGGGCCACATCATCGAAAGGTGAGGAACGCAGCACATGTGGCCTCAAGCTATAGGACAGTCATCACCAAGGGGCTGGCAGCGAGGCAGGCAGGAGGAGCCTCACAACAGAGGGCACATAGAATAAAAAAGTTGAGGAATCCAGCAGTTGGAACCTCCCAGCAGGCGGCTCAGAGCACCGATGATAAGGGATCCTTGCCGGAGTGAACTCACAGCAGAGGACCCACATCATGGTACTGTGAGCAAGCCAGCCGTTTTGACCTCAGAGCAGAAGGCCCATATCCCCATGGGGATGCGAACCTGGCAAGAGTGTCCTCACTCACTTGGCGCACATCAGAAAATGTGGGGAGCCCAGCAGTTATGGCCTAAGGCAAGAGGGCCCTCATCACCGAGGGGAGGAGGATCCCAGCACACTCCAACTGCCACCAGAGGGCCCACGTCGCCAAGGTGACTTGTGCCAGACAGGCATGATTGACCTCACAGCAGAGGGCCCACCTCACAGAAGGGTGAGGAACCCAGCCAGGATCAGACTCTCACCTGAGGGCCCACATCAGCAAGGGGATGGGAACCAGTCAGGACTGTCTTCCCTCCAGTGGGGCCACATCATTGAAAGGTGCGGAACCCAGCACATGTGGCCTCAAATCAGAGGACACATATCACAAAGGGAATGGGAGTGAGGCAGGCAGGAGTAGCCTAAAAACAGAGGGCCCAAAGAATAAGAAAGGTGAGGAATCCAGCAGTTGGAACCTCCCAGCAGGCAGCCGAGAGCACAGAAGCTATGGGATGCAGGCAGGAGTGAACTAACAGCACAGAGCCCACATCATGAAACTGTGAGCAACCCAGGCGTTGGGACCTCAGAGCAGAAGGCCCACATCCCAATGGGGATGTGAACCTGGATGGAGTGTCCTCGCACCACTGGGTCGCACATCACGAAATGTGGGGAGCACAGCTCTTAGGGCCTGACGCCAGAGGGCCCTCATCACCGAGGGGAGGAGGCTCCCAGCAGGCTCCAAGTGCCACCAGAGGGCTCATGTCCACAAGGCGAGGTGAGCAAGCCAGGGAGGAGTGACCTCACAGCAGACGGCCCACCTCACAGATGGGTGAAGAACCCAGCCAGGATCAGACTCTCAACAGAGGGCCCACATCACCAAGGGGATGTGAACCAGGCAGGAGTCTCCTAAGACCATTGGTCCCACATCATTGAAAGGTGAGGAACCCAGCACATGTGGCCTCAAACCAGAGGACACACATCACGAAAGGGCTGGGAGTGAGGCAGGCAGGAGGATCCTCACAACAGAGGGCCCAAAAAATTAAAAAAGTGAGGAATCCAGCAGTTGGAACCTCCCAGCAGGCGGCCAAGAACACAGAGGCTATGGGATCCAGGCCACAGTGAACTAACACCAGAGAGCCCACATCATGAAACTGTGATCAACCCAGCCGTTGGAACGTCAGAGCAGAAGGCCCACATCCCCATGGAGATGGGAACCTAAGAGGAGTGCCCGAGCATCACTGGGCTCACTAAGAAAAGTTGGGGAGCCCAGCAGTTAGGGCCTGACGTCAGAGGGCCCTCATTACTTGGGGGCGGAGATTCCCAGCACGCTCCAACTGCCACCACACAGCTGACTTCACCAAGGCATTGTATGCCAGCCATGCAGGAGTGACCTATCAGCAGAGGGTCTCCCTCACAGAAGGCTGAGGAACACAGCCAGGAACAGACTCTCACCAGGGGGTCCGCATAACCACGTGGATGAGAAGCAGGCAGGAGTGTCCTCACACTAGTGGGGCCACATCATCGAAAGGTGAGGAACCCAGCAAAGGTGGGCACAAACCAGAGGACCCACATCACCAGGGGGTTGAGAGTGAGGTAGGTGTCTGGACAGGCATATTTAACACTCATTTCCCACCAGGAAGAGGAATTAACCAAAGGCTCAGCGTGCCATGCCGGAACCACACTAGGGCCTGAATCAATCCTGCGGTGTTGCGGCCAGCTCACAAGAAAGCGAGTTGAAGAAAGGAGCTCAGGGGCACTGTCATTCACAAACCTGCAGAGTTATAAATGACAGCTATCGTCCAAAAATATATTGAAGTAAGGCTGCCAAGAGGACTTGAAAGCGGGGCAGAATTGCAGGAAACCGATTTCAGGAGGTAGACTGGAATTGCATGTAAAGCATAGGAAAAGAGGCAGAACGTCCACAATGATGCACTTGGCCAAAAAGGGCGTATGCGTTTTTTCCTGAATATATTCAGGAAAAAACGCATACGCACTTTTTGGCCAACCAAGCAAGCTTGCAAAGGAAATCTGCACTACAATGAAGTCTCACTGCCCCCCAGTCAAAAGGGCCATCTGAAAAAAGTGTAAAATCCAGAAAGGCAGGACAGGCCATGGAGAACTGGGAGCCTTGTTATGCTGATGGGCAGGATGTAAATTGCCAACAGCCACTCTGGAGAAGTGTATGGTGTTTCCTGAAACATCTAAAAAACAAAGCAACAGAGCCTAGGGCACTTCCACTTATGGTCCTATAGCTTAGGGAAATTAAAATCAAAAAGACACAGCCACCCCAAAGTTTGGGATGGCTCTGTTTACAAGAACCTCGTTTACGGTACAAGTTCAATATCACAGAAAGCGAAAAATGGATAAAGAAGTTGTGGTACATACATACAATGCAATATCACTCAGCAAAGAAATCTATGTCATCAGGGCCGTAGCAGCATAATGAGTGGATTCAGGTACGATGATTCTAAGTGAAATAAGTCACCCAGGAAAAGAAACATCATAAGATATCACTACTACACGGAATGTAAACTTGGCTACACAGGAACTGAATTACAAAACAGAACAGGGTCTCAAATGTAGAAAACCAACTTATGCTTGCTTAAGGGGAAAGGTGAGTTGGGGTGCTGCATAAAACCAGAGATTGAAATTAGCACAAATACCGTTCCATAAGCCAAATATATAATAGACAAGAGCTATTCCTTGCTCAACGAAGTGGACACAACACCCCATATTAAAGGCCTAAGAATATACCTGACTAGTAAGAATCTTAAAACCTATGGATTTATATGTCTCCGAAAGAGAATCAAGCTTGTGTACAGCGGCATAAATGCAGCAGTGATAGGATTGGTGAGGATCGGTGAGCAAATGCAGACCCTTTGAAGTCATATTGCATGGTACCCATACCATGAGTCTCAACTCTCCAGGTTTAAGGGATTCTTCCTTCAGCTAAAACATGCATGTGGAACCCAGACTATGATCCACCGTGTGATTGGGAAACGTGTTCCAAGGTGTCTCAGTTTTCGTCCCCTGGTACTGGGGTGCAACATTCCAGACGCTTTACTAACAGTCTCCGCACATGGAGAGTCAGTGCCTTTAACCTCCTGTTTGTCCCAGTTTGCAATTTCTGCGGAAAATGAACAGGAATAGGGAGAACCAATGAGAGACTAGCTGGAGGTGTCTGGACGGGCAAATTTAACTCTCATTTCCCACCAGGAAGAGGAATTAACCAAAGGCTCAGCGTGCCATGCCGGAACCACACTAGGGCCTGAAACAATCCTGTGGTGTTGCGGCCAGCTCACAAGAAAGCGAGTTGAAGAAAGGAGCTCAGGGGCACTGTCATTCACAAACCTGCAGAGTTATAAATGACAGCTATCGTCCAAAAATATATTGATGTAAGGCTGCCAAGAGGACTTGAAAGCGGGGCAGAATTGCAGGAAACCGATTTCAGGAGGTAGACTGGAATTGCATGTAAAGCATAGGAAAAGAGGCAGAACGTCCACAATGATGCACTTGGCCAAAAAGGGCGTATGCGTTTTTTCCTGAATATATTCAGGAAAAAACGCATACGTCCTTTTTGGCCAACCAAGCAAGCTTGCAAAGGAAATCTGCACTACAATGAAGTCTCACTGCCCCCCGGTCAAAAGGGCCATCTGAAAAAAGTGTAAAATCCACAAAGGCAGGACAGGCCATGGAGAACTGGGAGCCTTGTTATGCTGATGGGCGGGATGTAAATTGCCAACAGCCACTCTGGAGAAGTGTATGGTGTTTCCTGAAACATCTACAAAACAAAGCAACAGAGCCTAGGGCACTTCCACTTATGGTTCTATAGCTTAGGGAAATTAAAATCAAAAAGACAGAGGCACCCCAAAGTTTGGGACGCCTCTGTTTACAAGAACCTCGTTTACGGTACAAGTTCAATATCGCAGAAAGCGAAAAATGGATAAAGAAGTTGTGGTACTTACGTACAATGCAATATCACTCAGCAATGACATCTATGTCATCAGGCCCGTAGCAGCATAATGAGTGGATTCAGGTACGATGATTCTAAGTGAAATAAGTCACACAGAAAAAGAAACATCATAAGATATCACTACTACACGGAATGTAAACTTGGCTACACAGGAACTGAATTACAAAACAGAGCAGGGTCTCAAATGTAGAAAACCAACTTATGCTTGCTTAAGGGGAAAGGTGAGTTGGGGTGCTGCATAAAACCAGAGATTGAAATTAGCACAGATAACGTTCCATAAGCCAAATATGTAATAGACAAGAGCTACTCCTTGCTCAACGAAGTGGACTCAACACCCCATTTTAAACGCCTAAAAATATACCCGACTAGTAAGAATCTTAAAACCTATGGATTTATATGTCTCTGAAAGAGAATCAAGAGTGTGTACAGCGGCATAAACGAAGCAGTGATAGGATTTGTGAAGATCGGTGAGCAAATGCAGACCCTTTGAAGTCATATTGCATGGTACCCATTATATGGGTCTCAACTCTCCAGGTTTAAGGGATTCTTCCTTCAGCTAAAACATGCATGTGGAACCCAGAGTATGATCCACGTGTGATCAGGAAACGTGTTCAAATGTGACTCAGTTTTCGTCCCCCGGTACTCGGGTGCAACATTCCAGACGCTTTACTAACACTCTCCCCACTTGGAGAGTCAGTGCCTTTAACCTCCTGATTGTCCCAGTTTGCAATTTCTGCGGAAAATGAACAGGAATAGGGAGAACCAATGAGAGACTAGCTGGAGGTGTCTGGACGGGCAAATTTAACTCTCATTTCCCACCAGGAAGAGGAATTAACCAAAGGCTCAGCATGCCATGCCGGAACCACACTAGGGCCTGAAGCAATCCTGCGGTGTTGCGGCCAGCTCAAAAGAAAGCGAGTTGAAGAAAGGAGCTCAGGGGCACTGTCATTCACAAAACTGCAGAGTTATAAATGACCGCTATCGTCCAAAAATATATTGAAGTAAGGCTGCCAAGAGGACTTGAAAGCGGGGCAGAATTGCAGGAAACCGATTTCAGGAGGTAGACTGGAATTGCATGTAAAGCATAGGAAAAGAGGCAGAACTTCCACAATGATGCACTTGGCCAAAAAGAGCGTATGCGTTTTTTCCTGAATATATTCAGGAAAAAACGCATACGCCCTTTTTGGCCAACCAAGCAAGCTTGCAAAGGAAATCTGCACTACAATGAAGTCTCACTGCCCCCCGGTCAAAAGGACCATCTGAAAAATGTGTAAAATCCAGAAAGGCAGGACAGGCCATGGAGAACTGGGAGCCTTGTTATGCTGATGGGCGGGACATAAATTGCCAACAGCCACTCTGGAGAAGTGTATGGTGTTTCCTGAAACATCTACAAAACAAAGCAACAGAGCCTAGGGCACTTTCACTTATGGTCCTATAGCTTAGGGAAATTAAAATAAAAAAGACACAGCCACCCCAAAGTTTGGGACGGCTCTGTTTACAAGAACCTCGTTTACGGTACAAGTTCAATATCGCAGAAAGCGAAAAATGGATAAAGAAGTTGTGGTACTTACATACAATGCAATATCACTCAGCAATGAAATCTATGTCATCAGGCCCGTAGCAGCATGACGATTGGATTCAGGTATGATGATTCTAAGTGAAATAAGTCAAAGAGAAAAAGAAACATCATAAGTTATCATTATTACACGGAATGTAAACTTGGCTACACAGGAACTGAATTACAAAACAGAACAGGGTCTCAAATGTAGAAAACCAACTTATGCTTGCTTAAGGGGAAAGGTGAGTTGGGGTGCTGCATAAAACCAGAGATTGAAATTAGCACAGATACCGTTCCATAAGCCAAATATGTAATAGACAAGAGCTACTCCTTGCTCAACGAAGTGGACTCAACACCCCATATTAAACGCCTAAGAATATACCTGACTAGTAAGAATCTTAAAACCTATGGATTTATATGTCTCCGAAAGAGAATCAAGCGTGTGTACAGCGGCATAAACGCAGCAGTGATAGGATTGGTGAGGATCGGTGAGCAAATGCAGACCCTTTGAAGTCATATTGCATGGTACCCATTCCATGGGTCTCAACTCTCCAGGTTTAAGGGATTCTTCCTTCAGCTAAAACATGCATGTGGAACCCAGAGTATGATCCACGTGTGATCAGGAAACGTGTTCAAATGTGACTCAGTTTTTGTCCCCCAGTACTCGGGTGCAACATTCCAGACGCTTTACTAACACTCTCCCCAATTGGAGAGTCAGTGCCTTTAACCTCCTGTTTGTCCCAGTTTGCAATTTCTGCGGAAAATGAACAGGAATAGGGAGAACCAATGAGAGACTAGCTGGAGGTGTCTGGACGGGCAAATTTAACTCTCATTTCCCACCAGGAAGAGGAATTAACCAAAGGCTCAGCGTGCCATGCCGGAACCACACTAGGGCCTGAAGCAATCCTGCGGTGTTGCGGCCAGCTCACAAGAAAGCGAGTTGAAGAAAGGAGCTCAGGGGCACTGTCATTCACAAACCTGCAGAGTTATAAATGACAGCTATCGTCCAAAAATATATTGAAGTAAGGCTGCCAAGAGGACTTGAAAGTGGGGCAGAATTGCAGGAAACCAATTTCAGGAGGTAGACTGGAATTGCATGTAAAGCATAGGAAAAGAGGCAGAACGTCCACAATGATGCACTTGGCCAAAAAGGGCGTATGCGTTTTTTCCTCAATATATTCAGGAAAAAACGCATACGCCCTTTTTGGCCAACCAAGCAAGCTTGCAAAGGAAATCTGCACTACAATAAAGTCTCACTGCCCCCCGGTCAAAAGGGCCATCTGAAAAAAGTGTAAAATCCAGAAAGGCAGGACAGGCCATGGAGAACTGGGAGCCTTGGTATGCTGATGGGAGGGATGTAAATTGCCAACAGCCACTGGGGAGAAGTGTATGGTGTTTCCTGAGACATCTACAAAACAAAGCAACAGAGCCTAGGGCACTTCCACTTATGGTCCTATAGCTTAGGGAAATTAAAATCCTAAAGACACAACCACCCCAAAGTTTGGGACGGCTCTGTTTACAAGAACCTCGTTTACGGTACAAGTTCAATATCGCAGAAAGCGAAAAATGGAAAAAGAAGTTGTGGTACTTACGTACAATGCAATATCACTCAGCAATGAAATCTATGTCATCAGGCCCGTAGCAGCATAATGAGTGGATTCAGGTACGATGATTCTAAGTGAAATAAGTCACACAGAAAAAGAAACATCATAAGATATCACTACTACATGGAATGTAAACTTGGCTACACAGGAACTGAATTACAAAACAGAACAGGGTCTCAAATGTAGAAAACCAACTTATTCTTGATTAAGGTGAAAGGTGAGTTGGGGTGCTGCATAAAACCAGAGATTGAAATTAGCACAGATACCGTTCCATAAGCCAAATATGTAATAGACAAGAGCTACTCCTTGCTCAGCGATGTGGACTCAACACCCCATATTAAACGCCTAAGAATATACCTGACTAGTAAGTATCTTAAAACCTATGGATTTATATGTCTCCGAAAGAGAATCAAGCGTGTGTACAGCGGCATAAACGCAGCAGTGATAGGATTGGTGAGGATCGGTGAGCAAATGCAGAAACTTTCAAGTCATATTGCATGGTACCCATTCCATGGGTCTCAACTCTCCAGGTTTAAGGGATTCTTCCTTCAGCTAAAACATGCATGTGGAACCCAGACTATGATCCACCGTGTGATTGGGAAACGTGTTCAAAGGTGTCTCAGTTTTCGTCCCCTGGTACTCGGGTGCAACATTCCAGACGCTTTACTAACACTCTCCCCACTTGGAGAGTCAGTGCCTTTAACCTCCTGTTTGTCCCAGTTTGCAATTTCTCCGGAAAATGAACAGGAATAGGGAGAAGCAATGAGAGACTAGCTGGAGGTGTCTGGACGGGCAAATTTAACTCTCATTTCCCACCAGGAAGAGGAATTAACCAAAGGCTCAGCGTGCCGTGCCGGAACCACACTAGTGCCTGAAATAATCCAGCGGTGTTACGGCCAGCTCACAAGAAAGCGAGTTGAAGAAAGGAGCTCAGGGGCACTGTCATTCACAAACCTGCAGAGTTATAAATGACAGCTATCGTCCAAAAATATATTGAAGTAAGGCTGCCAAGAGGACTTGAAAGCGGGGCAGAATTGCAGGAAACCGATTTCAGGAGGTAGACTGGAATTGCATGTAAAGCATAGGAAAAGAGGCAGAACGTCCACAGTGATGCACTTGGCCAAAAAGGGCGTATGCGTTTTTTCCTGAATATATTCAGGAAAAAACGCATACGCCCTTTTTGGCCAACCAAGCAAGCTTGCAAAGGAAATCTGCACTACAATGAAGTCTCACTGCCCCCCAGTCAAAAGGGCCATCTGAAAAAAGTGTAAAATCCAGAAAGGCAGGACAAGCCATGGAACGTGGGAGCCTTGTTATGCTGATGGGTGGGATGTAAATTGCCAACAGCCACTCTGGAGAAGTGTATGGTGTTTCCTGAAACATCTACAAAACAAAGCAACAGAGCCTAGGGCACTTCCACTTATGGTCGTATAGCTTAGGGAAATTAAAATCAAAACGACACATCCACCCCAAAGTTTGGGACGGCTCTGTTTACAAGAACCTCGTTTACGGTACAAGTTCAATATCACAGAAAGCGAAAAATGGATAAAGAAGTTGTGGTACTTACGTACAATGCAATATCACTCAGCAATGAAATCTATGTCATCAGGCCCGTAGCAGCATAATGAGTGGATTCAGGTACGATGATTCTAAGTGAAATGAGTCACACAGAAAAAGAAACATCATAAGATATCACTACTACACGGAATGTAAACTTGGCTACACAGGAACTGAATTACAAAACAGAGCAGGGTGTCAAATGTAGAAAATCAACTTATGCTTGCTTAAGGAGAAAGGTGAGTTGGGGTGCTGCATAAAACCAGAGATCGAAATTAGCACAGATACCGTTCCATACGCCAAATATGTAATAGACAAGAGCTACTCCTTGCTCAACGAAGTGGACTCAACACCCCATATTAAACGCCTAAGAATATACCTGACTAGTAAGAATCTTAAAACCTATGGATTTATATGCCTCCGAAAGAGAATCAAGCGTGTGTACAGCGGCATAAACGAAGCAGTGATAGGATTGGTGAAGATCGGTGAGCAAATGCAGACCCTTTGAAGTCATATTGCATGGTACCCATTCCATGGGTCTCAACTCTCCAGGTTTAAGGGATTCTTCCTTCAGCTAAAATATTCATGTGGAACCCAGAGTATGATCCACCGTGTGATCGGGAAACGTGTTCAAATGTGACTCAGTTTTCGTCCCCCGGTACTCGGGTGCAACATTCCAGACGCTTTACTAACACTCTCCCCAATTGGAGAGTCAGTGCCTTTAACCTCCTGTTTGTCCCAGTTTGCAATTTCTGCGGAAAATGAACAGGAATAGGGAGAACCAATGAGAGACTAGCTGGAGGTGTCTGGATGGGCAAATTTAACTCTCATTTCCCACCAGGAAGAGGAATTAACCAAAGGCTCAGCGTGCCATGCCGGAACCACACTAGGGCCTGAAGCAATCCTGCGGTGTTGCGGCCAGCTCACAAGAAAGCGAGTTGAAGAAAGGAGCTCAGGGGCACTGTCATTCACAAACCTGCAGAGTTATAAATGACAGCTATCGTCCAAAAATATATTGAAGTAAGGCCGCCAAGAGGACTCGAAAGCGGTGCAGAATTGCAGGAAACCGATTTCAGGAGGTAGATAAGAATTGCCTTTAAAGCATAGGAAAAGAGACAGAACTTGGAAAATAATGCACTTGGCAAAAAAGGGCATATGTGTTTTATCCAGAGCTCTCATAACCGAGGGGAGGAGATTCCCAGCAGGCTCCAACTGCCACCTGAGGGCTCATGTTGTCAAGGCAACGTGAGCAAGCCAGGCAGGAGTTACCTCACAGCAGAGATCCCACCTCACAGAAGGGTGAGAAACCCAGCCAACATCAGACTCTCACCAGAGGGCCCACATTACCAAAGGGATGGGAACCAGGCAGGAGTGTCTTCACACCAGTGTGGCCACATCATCAAAAGGTGAGGTACTCAGCACATGTGTCCTCAAACCAGAGGACCCACATCACTAAGGGCCTCGGAGTGAGGCAGGCAGGAGTAGCCTCACAACACTGGGCCCATAGAATAAAAAAGTGAGGAATCCAGCAGTTGGAACCTCCCAGCAGGGGGCCCAGAGCACCGAGGCTATGGGATCCAGGCCACAGTGAACTCACAGAAGAGGGCTCATGTCATGAAACTGAGCAACCCAGCCATTGGGACCTCAGAGCAGGAGGCCCACATCCCCATGGGGATATAAATCTGGTAGGAGTGTCCTCGCACCACTGAAAACGTATCAGAAAATTTTGGGAGACCAGCAGTTAGAGCCTGATGCCAGAGGACCCTCATCACCAAGGGAAGGAGGCTCCCAGCAGGCTCCAACGGCCACCAGAGGGCTGACGTCGCCAAGGCGATGTGTGCCAACCAGGCACGAATGACCTCACAGCAGAGGGCCCACCTCAGAGAAGTGTGACGAACCCAGTCAGGATCAGACTCGCACCAGAGGGCCCACATCACCAAATGGATTGGAACCAGGCAGGAGTGTCCTCACATGAGTAGGGCCACATCATCTAAAGGTGAGGAACCCAGAACACGTGGCTTCAAACCATAGGACACGCATCACCAAGGGGCTGGGGGTGAGGCAGGCAGGAGGAGCCTCACAACAGAGGGCCCAAAAATAAGGAAGGTGAGGAATCCAGCAGTTGCAACCTCCCAGCAGGTGACCCAGAGCACAGAGGCTAGGGGATCCAAGCCAGAGTGAACTAACACCAGACAGCCCACATCATGAAACTGTGAGCAACCCAGACATTGGGACCTCAGAGCAGAAGGCCCACATCCCCATGGTGATGGGAACATGACAGGAGTGTCCTGGCATCACTGGGCTCACATCAGAAAACGTGGGGTGCTCAGAAGTTAGGGCCTGATGCTAGAGGGCACTCATCACCGATGGGAGGAGGCTCCCAGCAGGCTCCAGCTGCCACCAGAGGGCCAACGTCACCAAGGCGATGTGTGCCAGCCCGGCAGGAGTGACCTCACAGCAGAGGCCCCACCTCACAGAAGGGTGAGGAACACAGCCAGGATCAGACTCTCACCAGAGGGCCCACATCACCAAGGGGAAGGGAACCAGGAAGGAGTGTCCCCACATCAGTGGGACAACATCATCGAAAGGTGAGGATCCCAGCACATGTAGCCTCAAACCAGAGGAACCACATCACCAAGGGGTTCGGAATGAGGCTGGCAGGACCGGCCTCACAACACAGGGTCCATAGAATATAAAAGTTGAGGAATCCAGCAGTTGGAACCTCCCAGCAAGCGGCCCAGAGCACCGAGGCTATGGGATCCAGGCCGCAGTGAACTCACAGCAGAGGGCCCACATCATGAACCTGTGAGCAGCCCAGCCGTTGGGACCTCAGAACAGAAGGCCCACATCCCCATTGGGATGGGAACCTGGCAGGAGTGGCTTCGCACCACTTAGCACATATCAGAAAATGTTAGGAGCCCAGCAGTTAGGGCCTGACGCCAGGGGGCCCTCATAACTGAGGGGAGGAGACTCCCAGCAGGTTCCAACTGCCAACAGAGGGCCCACGTCTACAAGGTGGCATGCGCCAGCCAGGCAGTAGTGACCTCACAACAGAGGGCCTATCTCACAGAAGGGTGAGGAACCGAGGTAGGATGAGACTCTTGCCAGAGGGCCCACAACACCAAGGGGATGGGAACCAGTCAGGACTGTCCTCTCACCAGTGGGGCCACATCATCGAAAGGTGAGGAACCCAGCACATGCGGCCTCATATCAGAGGACATACATCACAAAGGGGATGGGAGTGAGGCAGGTAGGAGTAGCCTAAAAACAGAGGGCCCAAAGAATAAAAAAGGTGAGGAATCCAGCATTTGGAACCTCCCAGCAGGCGGCCGAGAGCACAGAAGCTATGGGATGCAGGCAGGAGTGAACTAACAGCAGAGAGCCCACATCATGAAACTGTGAGCAACCCAGGCGTTGGGACCTCAGAGCAGAAAGCCCACATCCCCATGGGGATGGGAACCTGACAGGAGTGTCCTGGCATCACTGGGCTCACATCAGAAAATGTGGGGAGCCCAGCAGTTAGGGCCTGTTGCTAGAGGGCTGTCATCACCGAGGGCAGGAGGCTCCCAGCAGGATCCATGTGCCAACAGAGGGCCCACGTCGCCAAGGTGATGTGTGCAAGTCAGGTAGGATTGACCTCACAGCAGAGGGCCTACCTCACAGAAGAGTGAGGAACCCAGCCAGGATAAGACTGTCACCAGAAGGCCCACATCACCAAGGGGATGGGAACCAGGCAGGAGTGTCCTCACACCAGTGGGGCCACATCATTGAAAGTTGCGGAACCCAGCATATGTGGCCTCAAACCAGAGGACCCACATCACAAAGGGGATGCGAGTGAGGCAGACAGGAGGAGCATCGCAACACAGGCCCCATAGAATACAAAAGTTGAGGAATCGAGCAGTTGGAACCTTCCAGCAGGCGGCCCAGAGCACAGAGGCTATGGCATCCAGGCCAGAGTGAACTAACAGCAGAGAGCCCACATCATGAAACTGTGAACAACCCAGCCGTTGGGACCTCAGAACAGAAGGCCCACATCCCAATGGGTATGTGAACCTGGATGGAGTGTCTTCGAACCACTGAGCGCACATCACAAAATGTGGGGAGCCCAGCCGTTAGGGCCTGACGCCAGAGGGCCCTCATCACCGAGGGGAGGAGGCTCCCAGCAGGCTCCAAGTGCCACCAGAGGGCTCATGTCCACAAGGCGAGGTGAGCAAGCCAGGCAGGAGTGACCTCACAGCAGACGGCCCACCTCACAGATGGGTGAGGAACCCAGCCAGGATCAGACTCTCAACAGAGAGCCCACATCACCAAGGGGATGTGAACCAGGCAGGAGTCTCCTAAGACCATTGGTCCCACATCATCGAAAGGTGAGGAACCCAGCACATGTGGCCTCAAACCAGAGGACACACATCACGAAGGGACTGGGAGTGAGGCAGGCAGGAGGATCCTCACAACAGAGGGCCTAAAAAATTAAAAAAGTGAGGAATCCAGCAGTTGGAACCTTCCAGCAGGCGGCCAAGAACACAGAGGCTATGGGATCCAGGCCACAGTGAACTAACACCAGAGAGCCCACATCATGAAACTGTGATCAACCCAGCCGTTGGAACGTCAGAGCAGAAGGCCCACATCCCCATGGAGATGGGAACCTAAGAGGAGTGCCCGAGCATCACTGGGCTCACTAAGAAAAGTTGGGGAGCCCAGCAGTTAGGGCTTGACATCAGAGGGCCCTCATCACAGAGGTGAGGAGGCTCCCAGCAGGGTCCAAGTGCCACCAGAGGGCTCATGTCAACAAGGCGATGTGAGCAAGCCAGGCAAGAGTTACCTGATAGTAGAGGGCCCACCTCACAGATGGTTGAGGAACCCAGCCAGGATCAGACTCTCACCAGAGGGCCCACATCACAAAGGGGATGGGAACCAGTCAGGATTATCCTCACACCAGTGGGGCCTCATCATCTTAACGTGAGGAACCCAGCACATGTGTCCTCAAACCAGAGGACCCACATCACAAAGGGCCTTGGAGTGAGGCAGGCAGGAGTAGCCTCACAACACAGGGCACATAATATAAAATACGTGAGGATTCCAGCATTTAGACCTTCCAGCAGGCAGCTCAGAACACCGAGGCTATGGGATCCAGGCCACAGTGAACTCACAGCAGAGGGCCAACATCATAAAACTGTGAGCAACCCAGGCGTTGGGACCACAGAGCAGAAGGCCCACATCCCCATGGGAATGGGAACCTGGCTGGAGTGTCCTCGCACCACTGGGCGCACATCAGAAAATGTGGGGAGCCCACCATTTAGGGCCTGACGCCAGAGGGCTGTCATCACCGAGAGGAGGAGGCACCCTGCACGCTCCAACTGCCACCAGAGGGCTCACGTCTCCAAGGTGACGTGTGCCAGCCAGTCAGGAGTGACCTCACAGCAGAGGGCCTACCTCACAGAACGTTGAGGAACCCAGCCAGGATTAGACTCTCGCCAGAGGGCCCACCTCACCAAGCGGATGGTAACCAGGCAGGAGTGTCCTCACACGAGTGGGGCCACATCATCGAAAGGTGAGGAACGCAGCACATGTGGCCTCAAGCTATAGGACAGTCATCACCAAGGGGCTGGCAGCGAGGCAGGCAGGAGGAGCCTCACAACAGAGGGCACATAGAATAAAAAAGTTGAGGAATCCAGCAGTTGGAACCTCCCAGCAGGCGGCTCAGAGCACCGATGATAAGGGATCCTTGCCGGAGTGAACTCACAGCAGAGGGCCCACATCATGGTACTGTGAGCAAGCCAGCCGTTTTGACCTCAGAGCAGAAGGCCCATATCCCCATGGGGATGCGAACCTGGCAAGAGTGTCTTCACTCACTTGGCGCACATCAGAAAATGTGGGGAGCCCAGCAGTTATGGCCTAAGGCAAGAGGGCCCTCATCACCGAGGGGAGGAGGATCCCAGCACACTCCAACTGCCACCAGAGGGCCCACGTCGCCAAGGTGACTTGTGCCAGACAGGCATGATTGACCTCACAGAAGAGGGCCCACCTCACAGAAGGGTGAGGAACTCAGCCAGGATCAGACTCTCACCTGAGGGCCCACATCAGCAAGAGGATGGGAACCAGTCAGGACTGTCTTCCCTCCAGTGGGGCCACATCATTGAAAGGTGCGGAACCCAGCACATGTGGCCTCAAATCAGAGGACACATATCACAAAGGGAATGGGAGTGAGGCAGGCAGGAGTAGCTTAAAAACAGAGGGCCCAAAGAATAAGAAAGGTGAGGAATCCAGCAGTTGGAACCTCCCAGCAGGCAGCCGAGAGCACAGAAGCTATGGGATGCAGGCAGGAGTGAACTAACAGCAGAGAGCCCACATCATGAAACTGTGAGCAACCCAGGCGTTGGGACCTCAGAGCAGAAGGCCCACATCCCAATGGGGATGTGAACCTGGATGGAGTGTCCTCGCACCACTGGGCGCACATCACGAAATGTGGGGAGCCCAGCTCTTAGGGCCTGACGCCAGAGGGCCCTCATCACCGAGGGGAGGAGGCTCCCAGCAGGCTCCAAGTGCCACCAGAGGGCTCATGTCCACAAGGCGAGGTGAGCAAGCCAGGGAGGAGTGACCTCACAGCAGACGGCCCACCTCACAGATGGGTGAAGAACCCAGCCAGGATCAGACTCTCAACAGAGGGCCCACATCACCAAGGGGATGTGAACCAGGCAGGAGTCTCCTAAGACCATTGGTCCCACATCATTGAAAGGTGAGGAACCCAGCACATGTGGCCTCAAACCAGAGGACACACATCACGAAGGGGCTGGGAGTGAGGCAGGCAGGAGGATCCTCACAACAGAGGGCCCAAAAATTAAAAAAGTGAGGAATCCAGCAGTTGGAACCTCCCAGCAGGCGGCCAAGAACACAGAGGCTATGGGATCCAGGCCACAGTGAACTAACACCAGAGAGCCCACATCATGAAACTGTGATCAACCCAGCCGTTGGAACGTCAGAGCAGAAGGCCCACATCCCCATGGAGATGGGAACCTAAGAGGAGTGCCCGAGCATCACTGGGCTCACTAAGAAAAGTTGGGGAGCCCAGCAGTTAGGGCCTGACGTCAGAGGGCCCTCATCACCGGGGGGCGGAGATTCCCAGCACGCTCCAACTGCCACCACACAGCTGACTTCACCAAGGCATTGTGTGCCAGCCATGCAGGAGTGATCTATCAGCAGAGGGTCTCCCTCACAGAAGGGTGAGGAACACAGCCAGAAACAGACTCTCACCAGGGGGTCCGCATAACCACGTGGATGAGAACCAGGCAGGAGTGTCCTCACACTAGTGGGGCCACATCATCGAAAGGTGAGGAACCCAGCAAAGGTGGCCACAAACCAGAGGACCCACATCACCAAGGGGTTGAGAGTGAGGTAGGTGTCTGGACAGGCATATTTAACACTCATTTCCCACCAGGAAGAGGAATTAACCAAAGGCTCAGCGTGCCCTGCCAGAAGCAGATTAGGGCCTGAAGCAGTCTTGCAGGTTTGCGGCCAGCTCACAAGAAAGCGAGTTGAAGAGAGGAGCTCAGGGGCCCTGTAATTCACAAACCTGCAGAGTTATAAATGACAGATAACGTCCAAAAATATATTGAAGTAAGGCTGCGAAGTGGACTTGAAAGCGGGGCAGAATTTCAGGAAACCGATTTCAGGAGGTAAACTGGATTTGCATTTAAAGCATAGGAAAAGAGGCAGAACATCGACAATGATGCACTTGGCAAAAAAGGACGTATGAGTTTGTTCCTGAATATATTCAGGAAAAAACACATACGCCCTTTTTGGCAAACCAAGCAAGCTTGCAATGGAAATCCGAACTACTATGAAGTGTCATTTCCCCCCGGTCTAAAGGGCCATCTGAAAAAAGTGTAAAATCCAGAAAGGCAAGACAGGCCATGGGGAAAAAGGAGCCTTGTTATGCTGATGGGCGGGATGTAAATTGCCAACAGCCACTCTGGAGAAGTGTATGGTGTTTCCTGATACATCTGAAAAACAAAGCAACAGAGTCTAGGGCATTTCCACGTATGGTCCTATAGCTTAGGGAAATTAAAATCAAAAAGACACAGCCACCCCAAAATTTGGGATGGCTCTGTTTACAGGAACCTCTTCTACGGTACAAGTTAAATATCCCAGAGAACAAATAATTGATAAAGAAGTTGCGGTACTTACGTACAACAGAATACCACTCAGCAATGAAATCTGTGTCACCAGGCCTGTACCAGCATAATGAGTGGATTGAGGCACGATGATTCTAAGTGAAATAAGTCACACAGAAAAAGAAACATCATAAGGTATCACTAATGCACGGAATGTAAACTTGGCTACACATGAACTGAATTACAAAACAGAACAGGGTCTCAAGTTTAGAAAACCAACTTATGCTTGCTTAAGGGGAAAGGTGAGTTGGGGTGCTGCATAAAACCAGAGTTTGAAATTAGCACAGATACCGTTCCATAAGCCAAATATGTAATAGACAAGACCTACCCTTTGCTCAACGAAATGGACTCAACAATGAGGTATCACCTCACACCTGTTAGAATGGGCATCATCTGAAAATCTACAAACAACAAATGCTGGAATGGGTGTGGAGAAAAGGAAGCCTCTTCCACTACTGTTGGGAATATAAATTGATACAGTCACTATGGAGAACAATATGGAGTTTCTTAAGAAACTAATAATAGAATTACCATATGATACAGCAATCCCAGTACTGGACATATACCCAGACAAAACCATAAATCAAAAAGAGACATTCACCGCAATGTTCATTGCATCACTATTTACAATATCGAGGTAATGGAAGCAACCTAAATGGCCACAGACAGACGAATGCATAAAGATGTGGTACATATATAAAATGGAATATTACTAAGCCATGAAAGGAATGAAATTGGGTCATTTGTAGAGACGTAGATGGATCTAGAGACTGTCATACAGAGTGAAGTAAGTCAGAAAGAGAAAAACAAATCTTGTATATTCATGCATATATGTGGAACCTAGAAAAACTGTACAGATTAACCGTTTTGCAAGGCATAAATAGAGCAACAGATGTAGACAACAATCGTATGGACAACAAGGGGGGAAAGCTCTTGGGGGGGTGGTGGTGGGAGGAGTTGAGAGATTGGGATTGGCATGTAAACATTTATATGTATAAAATAGATAACCAATAAGAACCTGCTGTATAAAAATATAAAATAAAATTAAAAATTAAAAAGAAATAAAATTTAAAAAACAAAACAGAAAAAACAATTATTCCCTTCACATACATGTATTTATATGAATAAATTATTTCCATGCTTATATCTGTAAATACAAAAAAGAGGAATAAAATCTACCTTGAACCAAAAACGAAAAAGAGAAAAAAAAAACAGAACCCACCAGTTACTCAGAGGAAAACCGTATCAGGGCCCTTGCTCCAGTTGTAAACAATTCTGAAGTTGGTCAGTGGTGGGGAATCGTCTCCCATTCAGCCAGCAGCCCCCACACAACAAGCGTCCTCATTGCAAAGCTGGGGCACCGTGCCGAGGCATCTGTGAGTGAACGTGAGCTGAGCCCCAGGCCAGTTGCTGCTGAACTGTTCCCACCCTTCCCAGGTAAAACACCTGAATATATACAAGGACTTGAAAGCCTAGAGGCAGGGTCATGGAGCCACATGAGTGACAGCATGCCAGCTGACTTGGTGCCTGCAGGCCAGCCAGGATGGCCCTGGCCCTGGGTGCTCTTCTGGAAGATTTCCATTTCCCTGCCTGAGATACCCGTCCTGTCCCTGCCCCCACTGCTTTTTTCCTTCCTCACCTCTGCCCAGGGAGAAATTCCAGCAGCAGGTATGGGTGACACATCCTCTTCTTTAGCAGGTGGCAGCCTGGCAACTGCTGCAGAAAGTCCAGCAGAGCCCCACTCACACTGGGCCACCCACAAAGCCGTGGCCTCTCACTCCCTCCCACCAGCCCAGCCCCGAGACTGCTGACAGGGCAGAGAAAATGGCGTCAGGCACAGCTGCAGGGGCTCTTGCTGCCTGGAGTGGTATTTATATTGATCTCAACCCAGGCACACCTGGGGAGGGCTGGCCGGCACCGTAAGGCTGCCCAGGTCAGCCAATCATCACCCCTCAGGGGCTCACAGTTGCAGAAAATGGAACTTGCTGAACCGGCCAGGTCCAAGGAACAGGTGTGGGCTCCTGAGAGTCAGGATAGACAAGGGGCTGCAGCTTTGGCTTGTTTTCTAATCATTTTATCTGGCCCATGAGTGGGAGACAACTTCAAGAAAAGCCTCTCCTAATGAGAGGAACCCAGGAGTCAGGGAGAGGAGGGGTGGGTGGTGGTTGGAGACAGAGGCCTGGTGCCCCGGGTGCAGTGGAAGTCTCTGGAAGACCAGGTGGAGGGAGGCCACACAGAGTGATGCCCAGGGTCACAGACCTGTCGGAGCTGCTGTTTGTTAGTTCAAGTCCTGCTCTGAGGTGCTCTGTGTCAGCTCTGAGCGACAGGTGAGATGGGGGTGCTCTTCAATGAGGGCTATGTGCACGGTTCCTGTGTGCCCAGCCCTGCCACGGTACCTGCAAGGGTAGCTCTGTATCCTGGGAGAGGCCTGACCACGAGAGCCCCGTGGGCTGGGTTGGGGGTGGGGTACCTGCCCAGGAGAGCTCCATATCCTGGGATTGGCCTGACCACGAGAGCCCCATGGGCTGCTGGGGACCTGGTAAAGGATGTCAGGACAGTCAGTGAAGCCACCGAGGATATACCTCCAGTTGCTCCTAATTCCTACACCCTGCTGGTCATTCTACCAACCACCAGGACATGGTATTCTGTATTAGTCTTCAATGATGCCTTCTTTTGTATTCCATTAGTCCCAGAGTCACAAGAAATTTTGGCTTGTGAGTGGCAGGACTCAACATACAACTAAAACAATACTTCCGGGCCGTCTTGCCCCAAGGGTTCAAAAATTCCCACATCATCTTTGGGGAAAGCTTAGCTAAAGACCGAAAAGTTCTACCTCTGGAAAAGGAAACCCTCCTTCAATATGCAGACGACATTCTGATCGCCAGCCCTACTAAGGAGGCCTCTGAACTACCAAGCCAATAAAGGATAGAAGTTGTCCAAGAAAAAGCTCAAATATCACAGACTGCGGTGACCTGCCTGGGCTTCATTCTCACACAAGGTCAGAGAAGCCCATCCCAGGAAAAGGAAGAAACCATTTGCAGCCTTACCCCTTTCTAAAACTAGAAGACAGCTTAGGGGTTCCTGGGGAGGCCAGGGTTTGCTGCTTCTGGATCCCTAACTACAGTCTACTAGCTGGGCCTCTATATGAAACACTGAAAGGAAAAGATGATGATCCTTTTGAACAGAATCCAGAAGTGGCCTTTCAAGAATGGAAAGAGCAGTCAATTCAGACCCTTGCCCTGGAACTCCCTAATTGAGCTAAACCCTTTGACCTTTCCATTCCCGGTGAAAGGTGAATCGCCATTGGAGAATTAGTGCAAAAACTGGGACCACTTGAAATGGAACAACGCAAGAATGCCATCCAGGTAAGATAAACTACAGTCACCAAGGGGCTTGGCCCACTGCCACATCTGGCCAAGATACTGGCGGTATCTAAAAACCTGGAAATCAGCAGCCCAAAAGGCCACCTCCCTCCTAAGGGAAAAGGACCCCACGTGGTGATCCTAATCACCAACCATGCCCTGAAGTTCCAGGGTTCGCTCCGTGGGCACACCGACCTCGAGTGAGGAGGCCCTCCAACTCCAACATCCAGAGAGATAACCGGGGGCAACAGGGCACCATGACGACTCGTGTGAACATCACTTGACCTGGAGTTTCTCTCATAAAACAACAATAGTGTGTCCCGAAGGAGTAGACTACTGCTTGCAGGACTTACTGCACCCGGAGGGGAGCTAATAATCTTGGCGGGGGAAACGTATATCACACTGTCACCATAGAAAAGCCTACAGACACTGTGATGATGGTGGCCAATAAGACCGGCTGGACTCCTGTTTACTTCAAAAGGCTGTTGACTCAGTGGTCATCATGGTCCTTGATCACCACTGACCCTGGACTGTCTGGGAGTTGAGCGGGCAGGGCTCTGACACCTGGTGCTGTTTTTACGTTAATTCAGGGGCCTAATTGAAGAAAGAGCAGACTACTGGTCAGAGCATCTAGGCTGGCAGAAACGGTCAGCCTAAGGTGACCAAACAAATGTGGGCCGGGGTGAAACCGGCCCCCACAGCGTCTCTGCACATCTCTTTCCTGGACCCTTAAAGGTCATTAGAATCTATAACACTTCCAATGCTGGTGCTCAGGCGGACGAGCAGGGAGGCAGGGGTCCTGGGGCCAATCAACGTCACCTGGAGGCTGCTGGGGAGAAGTTCTGACCCTCATCCCCTGGTATGAGGGCTCCCAACTCAGCACTCAGCAGTTACAGAAGAAGGGTCTGCACCCTCAGCACTCCAAGAATGAGGAACGGGACAAAAGGCAGAGGAGGGGTTTGTCCCCAGCAAAGCCCATTAAAAATCCCTGGGAGATAAAAATAGAATCTGGGCAATAAAGTCAAGTCTGACCTTTTTTATCCTTTGTGCTTTGTCTAATTTCACGTGCTCCTAGGGTCCCGCATGCAGAGGTTCCACACCCGGCACTTCAGACCAGATTTCCTAGTGCAGAATGGCTGGGTCGACACCTCAGCTCCTGGGGCCCAGTGCAGACTCCGAGATATAGAGCCTGAGCTGCAGCCAACCCGGCCCTCGAGAGCTCCGCCCCCTCCCTCCCACTGACTCTGACAGGATCTCTACACAGCAGCCCAGCCCACAGCCCACGGGGTAGTGCATGCTCTCACCTCTCCATTCTCTGATCAAAATATAAAGTTTCCTTTGCTTGTGAACCAAACTCAGTCTCGATCTGTTGGCCCCAATGACACTGGGCAGGGGGACACTTGTTGGGGTCCGCTCTGGAGGATCAGTAACAGAAATTGAGACTATTGTAACTTCAATGAACAGATGTGTGAGCCAAACTGTAGTTAACATAGAACAGTTTATAAGGCTCGGGTAAAATAAGATGTTTCTAACACTTCCATTTGATATTTCCATCACTTTATTATAAGCAAGTTCAGTGAAAAGGTTTGTCTTATTTGTCAGGTCAATATTAGAGAAATGAAGTGATTTCTTTCCAAGGATGTACATCTAATAATCTTGGTTAAAGCTTCAATCTTGTTTTAAATGCTTTTCCATTGAAAATGATACCTCTCTTTCAGCTCCCCCATTTCTGAGAAGTATAAAATCTTATAATTTATTATTACCAAAGGGGAAAGGTGGGAGGAGGGATAAATTAACAGTTTGGAATTAACACATACACACTGCTATGTATAAAATAGATCATCAACAAGGAACTACTGTATAACACAGGGAACTACACTCAACATTTTGCAATAACCTATAAGGGGAAATAATCGGAAAAAGAATAGATATTTTTATTGACATCATCTATCAATGACAGTTAAAGTGTAACCTAAGGGAAGCTGGTGGTGAGTGCTTCTGACCCTGAAGACTTCAATCATCTAAAGTTTGGACTCTGCCTACTCCCCAAGGCCCTTCATGAACATATGTGTAGCCATAGCTTAAAAAATTCCCCAGTTTGGGTTTCGGGGAGACACTGATTTTGAAAAAGCTCTGGTGTTCTCCTTACATGAATGGGACTCTTCCTACTGCTAAAACATGTCTGTCACACCCAGAGGATGGTATACCGTCTGATCGGGAAGAGTTTGAAAAAGGCATCTCATCTCCTCATCTCCTGGTGCTCGGGTTCACCCCTCCAGGGTCTTTACTAACAGTCTCCCCACTTGGAGATGTCAGCACTGTCAACATCCTGTTGCGTACAGTTTGGAATTTGTCCAGAGGATGAAGCGGAAGGATGAGGAACAATGAGAGACAAGTCCTAGGTGTTCAGACAGGCACATGTCACTCTAATTTCCAATCAGGAAGACGAATTGACCAAAGGCTAGGGTTGCCCATGGAAACAGTATAGGGCTTGAGGAAATCCCACTGCTTTGTGGCCAGTTCCCATAAACACAAGTTGAACAATGGAACTCAGGGGCAGTAAAATTCACGAAACTGCAGAGTTGAAAATATCTATCACTGAAAAATGTCTTGAGGAAAGTCAGAGAAAAGGATTGGTAAGCAAGGGAGAATGGCAGGAAAGGGATTTGAGGAGGTAGAAAGGACTCGCCATTAAGCACAAGAAAAGGGGCTGAACATTGCCAACATTGCAGTTGGCCAAAAAGGCTGTATGCGTTTTTTTCTGTATATATTCAAGAAAAGGGCATACACTTTTTTAGCCAACCAAACAGGTGGGCACTGGAAATCAATACTACAAAAGATATCACTTCACATCAGTCAGAAGAGCCATCCTCATAAAGTGTAAACACCAGAAATGCAGGACAGGGCAAGGAGAAGAGGGAGCCCTGTGAGGCTTATAGTGGAAATGTATATTGCCAATGGCCATTCTGGAGAAGTGTATTGTGTTTACTAAAGCATCTAAAAAATGAGCTACAGAGCATAGGGCACTTGCACTCATGGGTGTATATCTTGGGAAAAACAAAAATCGAGAGGACACAGGCACCCCAATGTTTACTGCCTCTCTGTTTAAAAGATCCTCGACTGAGATATAACTTAAATGTCTCTGGAGGGAAAAAATGGATAGAGATGTGGTACTTATGTAGAGTGGAATATTACTCAGCCTGGAAATCAATGAAATATGGCCAGTTGTAACAACTCCGGAGGAGTTACGTATGATCATTCTAAGTGACATAATTCAAAAAGAAAAAGACACATATCATAAGATATCACTTAAAGGTGGAATCCAAAATGGCTACACATGAAATAAATTACAAAACAAAAACATAGTCAAATATGTAGAAAACACGCGTAAGGCTGCTAAACGGGAAAGGTGGGGAGGGGTGAGGCATCATCCAGGAGGTTGAAATTAGCAAAGATACCATTCCAAATACCAAACTGATAATCAACAAGGCCTACACAGTAGCTAAAAGAACTGCACTCAGCACACTCAAGTCACCAGAAAAGAATATATATGACTGGTAAGAATCTGAAAAAGAATTTATTGATGTCTCTCTGTATGTGAATCAAGTGGATGTACAGCAGCAAGAAACAGAGCTTTGAAAATCAGCTGCAACCAATACAGTAATAAATTGAAAAAAATAAACGACAGAGAGACAGAGAAAACCTCTTACAACTTTTCCTCAGAGACGGTGATGCAACATGGATTGAACACATCTAGACCCACAGCAGGATGAGACATAAGGCTGGAAACTGTTCGTGCTAAGAGAAATGTGAGGTTGGGTGAGGAAATGCACACCCTTTAAAGTAATACTACCTGGTACCCATTCAATGGGTCCCAAATCTGCAGGTTCAAGGAATCTTCCTACAGCTAAAACATGCATGGAAAACCCAGAGGACTGTACACCATGTGATCGGGAGATGTGTCTAAAATGCACCTCATTTATCCTCTCCTGGTGCTCCTGTTCATCATTCCAGCCACGTTACTTAGAATCTCCCCACTTAGAGAATCAGCACATTTAAACTTCTGTTTCACACATTTTGCAAATTGTGCGGAGGATGAACGGGAAGAGGGAGAACCAATGAGAGAATAGTTGTAGGGGTTTGGACGGGCACATGTCACTCTAATTTCCCATTAAGAATAAGAATTAAAAAAAGGCTCAGCCCGCCTCGCCGGAGCCAAAATAGGACCTGAAGCAATCCTGCGGCTTTGAGGCCAGCTCACAAAAGAACAACTTAAAAAATGGAGCTCAGGGTCACTGCAATTCACAAACCTGCAGAGTTATAAATGAAAACTAACATCCAAAAATATGTTGACGTAAGGCAAAGAAGAGGATCTGAATGCAAGACAGAATTGCAAGAAATAGATTTCAAGAGATAGATTGGACTCGTCTTTAAAGCACATGAAAAGCGGCAGAATTTCGACAATGATGCAGTTGGCCCAAAAGGGAGTATGCGTTTTTTCCTGAATATATCCAGGAAAAAACGCATACACACTTTATGGGCAACCAAGCAAGCAAGCAATGCAAATGTGCACAACAAAGAAGTCTCATTTCCCACCGGTCAAAAGGGCCATCCAAAAAAATTGTAAAAACCAGAAATGCAGGACAGGCCATGGAGAACAGGGAGCCTTTATACGCTGATGGACAGTCTGTGAACTGCCAAGAGCCACTCTGGAGAAGTGTATGGTGGTTCCTAAATCATCTAAAAAACAGAGCTACAGAGCATAGGGCACTTCCAATCACGGAAGTATATCTAGGGAAGTCTAAAAATCAACAAGACACAAGCACACCACAGTTTAGGGCTACTCTGTTTACAAGAACCTCAACTTCAGTACACCTTAAATATCCCAGGAAAGAGAACAATGGATAAAGAAAATGTGGTACTTATGTACAATGGAATATCTCTTCACCATGAAATCAATGTAATAAGGTTAGTAGAAGGATAAAGAGTGGATTTAGGTCCGATAATACTACTTGAAATAAGTCAAACAGAAAAAGAAACATATCATAAGATATCACTTATAGAGGGAGGATAAATATGGCTGCACAAAAAATGAATTACAAAACAGAACAGTGTCTCACATTTAGAAAACACACTTATGTCAGCTTAAGGGGAAAGGAGAGGTGGGATGATGCATAAAACCAGAGTTTGAAATTAGCACAGATACCATTCAATAAACCAAATAGGTATTAGACAAGATCTACACCTTGCTCAATGAACTGGCCTCAACACACCCTATACACCGCAGAGAAATATATCTGAGTAATAAGAATCTTAAAACCCATGTATTGATATATCTCCATAAGGGAATCAAGTGTGTGCAGAGCGGCCAAACACAGCAGTGAAAATGAGCTAAACCCCATTATAGAAATAAATTTTAAAACCAAAACGCAGAAACAATGAAAGAGAGAAAAATTCTTACAAAATTCGCTCAGGGGCTGTGATGCAACCTGGAATGACCACATATAAACCCACAGCTGGATAAGACATAAGGCTGGACACTTGGGGCTGAGAGGATTGGTGAGCTTTGGTGAGCAACTGCCGAAAGTTTAATGCAATACTTCATGCTACTCATTCCAAGGGTCCCAACACTCCAGGTTGAAGGGAATCTTCCTACAGCTAAACCATGCATGGGAAATCCAGCAGATGGTATACCATAGGATGGGGAAAGGTTTCTAAAACGCACCTCATTTTCCTCTCTTGGGGCTCCAGATCAACATTCCAGCCACTTTACTAACAACATCCCCACATGGAGAGTCAATGCCTTTAAGTTCCGGTATCGCAGAGTCTGCAGTTAGTGCGGAGGATGAATGGGAATAGGGGTAACCAGTGAGAAAATAGCTGTAGCGGTTTCAATGGACACATGTCACTCTAATTTCACATCAGGAAGAAGAATTAACCAAAGGCAGAGCAAGGCGCCCCAGAAGAAGAATAGGGCCTGAAGAAATCCTGTGGATATGAGGCAAGATCACAAAAATAAGAGCTGAAAAATGGAGCTAAGGGCCACTGCAATTCAAAAACCTGCAGAGTTATACAGGCCAACTATTTTCCAAAATATATATTGAGGTAAGGCTATGAAGAGGCACTGACAGCAAGGCAGAATTGCAGGAAACCGATTTCAAGAGGTAGAATAGAATTGCATTGAAAACATATAAAAAGACTCAGAATGTTGACAATGATGCACATGGCCAAAAAGGGCGTATGCGTTTTTTCCTGAATATATTCAGGAAGAAACGCATATGCACTTTCTGGCCAACCAAGCAAGCTTGCAAAGGAAATCTGCACTACAATGAAGTCTCACTTTCCCCCGGTCAAAAGGGCCATCTGAAAAAAGTGTAAAATCCAGAAAGGCATGACAGGCCATGGAGAACTGGGAGCCTTGTCATGCTGACGGGCAGGATGTAAACTGCCAAGAGCCACTCTGGAGAAGTGTATGGTGTTTCCTGAAACATCCAAAAAACAAAGCAACAGAGCCAAGGGCACTTCCACTTATGGTCCTATAGCTTAGGGAAATTAAAATCAAAAACACACAGCCACCCCAAAGTTTGGGGCGGCTCTGTTTACAAGAACCTCATTTACGGTACAAATTCAATATCACAGAAAGCGAAAAATGGAAAAAGAAGTTGTGGTACTTACGTACAATGCAATATCACTCAGCAATGAAATCTATGTCATCAGGCCCGTAGCAGCATAATGAGTGGATTCAGGCACGATGATTCTAAGTGAAATAAGTCACACAGAAAAAGAAACATCATAAGATATCACTACTACACGGAATGTAAACGTGGCTACATAGGAACTGAATTACAAAACAGAACAGGGTCTCAAATGTAGAAAACCAACTTACGCTTGCATAAGGGGAAAGGTGAGTTGGGGTGCTGCATAAAACCAGAGATTGAAATTAGCACAGATACCGTTCCATAAACCAAATATGTAATAGACAAGAGCTACTCCTTGCTCAACGAAGTGGACTCAACACCCCATATTAAACGCCTAAGAATATACCTGACTAGTAAGAATCTTAAAACCTATGGATTTATATGTCTCTGAAAGAGAATCAAGCGTGTGTACAGCGGCATAAATGGAGCAGTGATAGGATTGGTGAGGTTCGGTGAGCAAATGCAGACCCTTTGAAGTCATATTGCATGGTACCCATTCCATGGGTCTCAACTCTCCAGGTTTAAGGGATTCTTCCTTCAGCTAAAACATGCATGTGGAACCCAGTGTATGATCCACCGTGTGATCGGGAAACGTGTTCAAATGTGTCAGTTTTCGTCCCTTGGTACTCGGGTGCAACATTCCAGACGCTTTACTAACACTCTCCCCAATTGGAGAGTCAGTGACTTTAACCTACTGTTTGGCCCAGGTTGCAATTTCTGCGGAAAATGTACAGGAATAGGGAGAACCAATGAGAGACTAGCTGGAGGTGTCTGGACGGGCAAATTTAACTCTCATTTCCCACCAGGAAGAGGAATTAACCAAAGGCTCAGCGTGCCATGCCGGAACCACACTAGGGCCTGAAGCAATGCTGCGGTGTTGCGGCAAGCTCACAAGAAAGCGAGTTGAAGAAAGGAGCTCAGGGTCACTGTCATTCACATACCTGCAGAGTTAAAAATGACAGCTATCGTCCAAAAATATATTGAAGTAAGGCTACCAAGAGGACTTGAAAGCGGGGCAGAATTGTAGGAAACCGATTTCAGGAGGTAGACTGGAATTGCATGTAAAGCATAGGAAAAGAGGCAGAACGTCCACAATGATGCCCTTGGCCAAAAATGGCGTATGCGTTTTTTCCTGAATATATTCAGGAAAAAACGCATACGCCCTTTTTGGCCAACCAAGCAAGCTTGCAAAGGAAATCTGCACTACAATGAAGTCTCACTGCCCCCCGTCAAAAGGGCCATCTGAAAAAAGTGTAAAATCCAGAAAGGCAGGACAGGCCATGGAGAACTGAGAGCCTTGTTATGCTGATGGACGGGATGTAAATTGCCAACAGCCACTCTGGAGAAGTGTATGGTGTTTCCTGAAACATCTAAAAAACAAAGCAACAGAGCCTAGGTCACTTCCACTTATGGACCTATAGCTTAGGGAAATTAAAATCAAAAAGACAGAGGCACCTCAAAGTTTGGGACGCCTCTGTTTACAAGAACCTCGTTTACGGTACAAGTTCAATATCGCAGAAAGCGAAAAATGGATAAAGAAGTTGTGGTACTTACGTACAATGCAATATCACTCAGCAATGAAATCTATGTCATCAGGCCCGTACCAGCATAATGAGTGGATTCAGGTACGATGATTCTAAGTGAAATAAGTCACAGAGAAAAAGAAACATCATAAGATATCACTACTACACGGAATGTAAACTTGGCTACACAGGAACTGAATTACAAAACAGAACAGGGTCTCAAATGTAGGAAACCAACTTACGCTTGCTTAAGGGGAAAGGTGAGTTGGGGTGCTGCATAAAACCAGAGATTGAAATTAGCACAGATACCGTTCCATAAGCCAAATATGTAATAGACAAGAGCTACTCCTTGCTCAACGAAGTGGACTCAACACACCATATTAAACGCCTAAGAATATACCTGACTAGTAAGAATCTTAAAACCTATGGATTTATATGCCTCCGAAAGAGAATCAAGCGTGTGTACAGCGGCATAAACGCAGCAGTGATAGGATTGGTGAGGATCGGTGAGCAAATGCAGACCCTTTGAAGTCATATTGCATGGTACCCATTCCATGGGTCTCAACTCTCCAGGTTTAAGGGATTCTTCCTTCAGCTAAAACATGCATGTGGAACCCAGAGTATGATCCACCGTGTGATTAGGAAACGTGTTCAAAGGTGTCTCAGTTTTCGTACCCTGGTACTCGGGTGCAACATTCCAGATGCTTTACTAACACTCTCCCCACTTGGAGAGTCAGTGCCTTTAACCTCCTGTTTGGCCCAGTTTGCAATTTCTGAGGAAAATGAACACAAATAGGGAGAACCAATGAGAGACTAGCTGGAGGTTTCTGGACGGGCAAATTTAACTCTCATTTCCCACCAGGAAGAGGAATTAACCAAAGGCTCAGCGTACCATGCCGGAACCACACTAGGGCCTGAAGCAATCCTGCAGTGTTGCGGCCAGCTCAGAAGAAAGCGAGTTGAAGAAAGGAGCTCAGGGGCACTGTCATTCACAAACCAGCAGAGTTATAAATGACAGCTATCGTCCAAAAATATATTGAAGTAAGGCTGCCAAGAGGACTTGAAAGCGGGGCAGAATTGCAGGAAACCGATTTCAGGAGGTAGACTAGAATTGCATGTAAAGCATAGGAAAAGAGGCAGAACGTCCACAATGATGCACTTGGCCAAAAAGGGCGTATGCGTTTTTTCCTGAATATATTCAGGAAAAAACGCATACGCCCTTTTTGGCCAACCAAGCAACCTCGCAAAGGAAATCTGCACTACAATGAAGTCTCACTGCCCCCCGGTCAAAAGGGCCATCTGAAAAAAGTGTAAAATCCAGAAAGGCAGGACAGGCCATGGAGAACTGGGAGCCTTGTTATGCTGATGGGCGGGATGTAAATTGCCAACAGCCACTCTGGAGAAGTGTAGGGTGTTTCCTGAAACATCTTAAAAACAAAGCAACAGAGCCTAGGGCAATTCCACTTATTGTCCTATAGCTTAGGGATATTAAAATCTAAAAGACACAGCCACCCCAAAGTTTGGGACGGCTCTGTTTACCAGAACCTCGTTTACGGTACAAGTTCAATATTGCAGAAAGCGAAAAATGGATAAAGAAGTTGTGGTACTTACGTACAATGCAATATCACTCAGCAATGAAATCTATGTCATCAGGCCCGTAGCAGCATAATGAGTGGATTCAGGTACGATGATTCTAAGTGAAATAAGTCACACAGAAAAAGAAACATCATAAGATATCACTACTACACGGAATGTAAACTTGGCTACACAGGAACTGAATTACAAAACAGAACAGGGTCTCAAATGTAGAAAACCAACTTATGCTTGCTTAAGGTGAAAGGTGAGTTGGGGTGCTGCATAAAACCAGAGATTGAAATTAGCACAGATACCGTTCCATAAGCCAAATATGTAATAGACAAGAGCTACTCCTTGCTCAACGAAGTGGACTCAACACCCCATATTAAACGCCTAAGAATATACCTGACTAGTAAGAATCTTAAAACCTATGGATTTATATGCCTCCGAAAGAGAATCAAGCGTGTGTACAGCGGCACAAACGCAGCAGTGATAGGATTGGTGAGGATCGGTGAGCAAATGCAGACCCTTTGAAGTCATATTGCATGGTACCCATTCCATGGGTCTCAACTCTCCAGGTTTAAGGGATTCTTCCTTCAGCTAAAATATGCATGTGGAACCCAGAGTATGATCCACCGTGTGATCGGGAAACGTGTTCAAATGTGACTCAGTTTTTGTCCCCCGGTACTCGGGTGCAACATTCCAGACGCTTTATTAACACTCTCCCCAATTGGAGAGTCAGTGCCTTTAACCTCCTGTTTGTCCCAGTTTGCAATTTCTGCGGAGAATGAACAGGAATAGGGAGAACCAATGAGAGACTAGCTGGAGGTGTCTGGACGGGCAAATTTAACTCTCATTTCCCACCAGGAAGAGGAATTAACCAAAGGCTCAGCGTGCCATGCTGGAACCACACTAGGGCCTGAAGCAGTCCTGCAGTGTTGCGGCCAGCTCACAAGAAAGCGAGTTGAAGAAAGGAGCTCAGGGGCACTGTCATTCACAAACCTGCAGAGTTATAAATGACAGCTATCGTCCAAAAATATATTGAAGTAAGGCTGCCAAGAGGACTTGAAAGCGGGGCAGAATTGCAGGAAACCGATTTCAGGAGGTAGACTGGAATTGCATGTAAAGCATAGGAAAAGAGGCAGAACGTCCACAGTGATGCACTTGGCCAAAAAGGGCGTATGCGTTTTTTCCTGAATATATTCAGGAAAAAACGCATACGCCCTTTTTGGCCAACCAAGCAAGCTTGCAAATGAAATCTGCACTACAATGAAGTCTCACTGCCCCCCAGTCAAAAGGGCCATCTGAAAAAAGTGTAAAATCCAGAAAGGCAGGACAAGCCATGGAACGTGGGAGCCTTGTTATTCTGATGGGTGGGATGTAAATTGCCAACAGCCACTCTGGAGAAGTGTATGGTGTTTCCTGAAACATCTAAAAAACAAAGCAACAAAGCCTAGGGCATTTCCGCTTATGGTTCTATAGCTTAGGGAAATTAAAATCAAAAAGACACAACCACCCCAAAGTTTGGGACGGCTCTGTTTACAAGAACCTCGTTTACGGTACAAGTTCAATATCGCAGAAATCGAAAAATGGATAAAGAAGTTGTAGTACTTACGTACAATGCAATATCACTCAGCAATGAAATCTATGTCATCAGGCCCGTAGCAGCATAATGAGTGGATTCAGGTACGATGATTCTAAGTGAAATAAGTCACAGAGAAAAAGAAACATCATAAGATATCACTACTACACGGAATGTAAACTTGGCTACACAGGAACTGAATTACAAAACAGAGCAGGGTCTCAAATGTAGAAAACCAACTTATGCTTGCTTAAGGGGAAAGGTGAGTTGGGGTGCTGCATAAAACCAGAGATTGAAATTAGCACAGATACCGTTCCATAAGCCAAATATGTAATAGACAAGAGCTACTCCTTGCTCAACGAAGTGGACTCAACACCCCATATTAAACGTCTAAGAATATACCTGACTAGTAAGAATCTTAAAACCTATGGATTTATATGTCTCCGAAAGAGAATCAAGCGTGTGTACAGTGGCATAAACGCAACAGTGATAGGATTGGTGTGGATCGGTGAGCAAATGCAGACCCTTTGAAGTCATATTGCATGGTACCCATTCCATGGGTCTCAACTCTCCAGGTTTAAGGGATTCTTCCTTCAGCTAAAACATGCATGTGGAACCCAGAGTATGATCCACCGTGTGATTAGGAAACGTGTTCAAAGGTGTCTCAGTTTTCGTCCCCTGGTACTCGGGTGCAACATTCCAGACGCTTTACTAACACTCTCCCCACTTGGAGAGTCAGTGCCTTTAACCTCCTGTTTGGCCCAGTTTGCAATTTCTGTGGAAAATGAACAGGAATAGGGAGAACCAATGAGAGACTAGCTGGAGGTGTCTGGACGGGCAAATTTAACTCTCATTTCCCACCAGGAAGCGGAATTAACCAAAGGCTCAGAGTGCAGTGCCGGAACCACACTAGGGCCTGAAGCAATCCTGCGGTGTTGCGGCCAGCTCACAAGAAAGCGAGTTGAAGAAAGGAGCTCAGGGGCACTGTCATTCACAAACCTGCAGAGTTATAAATGACAGCTATCGTCCAAAAATATATTGAAGTAAGGCCGCCAAGAGGACTCGAAAGCGGTGCAGAATTGCAGGAAACCGATTTCAGGAGGTAGATAAGAATTGCCTTTAAAGCATAGGAAAAGAGACAGAACTTGGAAAATAATGCACTTGGCAAAAAAGGGCATATGTGTTTTATCCAGAGCTCTCATAACCGAGGGGAGGAGATTCCCAGCAGGCTCCAACTTCCACCTGAGGGCTCATGTTGTCAAGGCAACGTGAGCAAGCCAGGCAGGAGTTACCTCACAGCAGAGATCCCACCTCACAGAAGGGTGAGAAACCCAGCCAACATCAGACTCTCACCAGAGGGCCCACATTACCAAGGGGATGGGAACCAGGCAGGAGTGTCTTCACACCAGTGTGGCCACATCATCAAAAGGTGAGGTACTCAGCACATGTGTCCTCAAACCAGAGGACCCACATCACTAAGGGCCTCGGAGTGAGGCAGGCAGGAGTAGCCTCACAACACTGGGCCCATAGAATAAAAAAGTGAGGAATCCAGCAGTTGGAACCTCCCAGCAGGGGGCCCAGAGCACCGAGGCTATGGGATCCAGGCCACAGTGAACTCACAGAAGAGGGCCCATGTCATGAAACTGAGCAACCCAGCCATTGGGACCTCAGAGCAGGAGGCCCACATCCCCATGGGGATATAAATCTGGTAGGAGTGTCCTCGCACCACTGAAAACGTATCAGAAAATTTTGGGAGACCAGCAGTTAGAGCCTGACGCCAGAGGACCCTCATCACCAAGGGAAGGAGGCTCCCAGCAGGCTCCAACGGCCACCAGAGGGCTGACGTCGCCAAGGCGATGTGTGCCAACCAGGCACGAATGACCTCACAGCAGAGGGCCCACCTCAGAGAAGTGTGACGAACCCAGTCAGGATCAGACTCGCACCAGAGGGCCCACATCACCAAATGGATTGGAACCAGGCAGGAGTGTCCTCACATGAGTAGGGCCACATCATCTAAAGGTGAGGAACCCAGAACACGTGGCTTCAAACCATAGGACACGCATCACCAAGGGGCTGGGGGTGAGGCAGGCAGGAGGAGCCTCACAACAGAGGGCCCAAAAATAAGGAAGGTGAGGAATCCAGCAGTTGCAACCTCCCAGCAGGCGACCCAGAGCACAGAGGCTAGGGGATCCAAGCCAGAGTGAACTAACACCAGACAGCCCACATCATGAAACTGTGAGCAACCCAGACATTGGGACCTCAGAGCAGAAGGCCCACATCCCCATGGTGATGGGAACATGACAGGAGTGTCCTGGCATCACTGGGCTCACATCAGAAAACGTGGGGTGCTCAGAAGTTAGGGCCTGATGCTAGAGGGCACTCATCACCGAGGGGAGGAGGCTCCCAGCAGGCTCCAGCTGCCACCAGAGGGCCAACGTCACCAAGGCGATGTGTGCCAGCCCGGCAGGAGTGACCTCACAGCAGAGGCCCCACCTCACAGAAGGGTGAGGAACACAGCCAGGATCAGACTCTCACCAGAGGGCCCACATCACCAAGGGGAAGGGAACCAGGAAGGAGTGTCCCCACATCAGTGGGACAACATCATCGAAAGGTGAGGATCCCAGCACATGTAGCCTCAAACCAGAGGAACCACATCACCAAGGGGTTCGGAATGAGGCTGGCAGGACCGGCCTCACAACACAGGGTCCATAGAATATAAAAGTTGAGGAATCCAGCAGTTGGAACCTCCCAGCAAGCGGCCCAGAGCACTGAGGCTATGGGATCCAGGCCGCAGTGAACTCACAGCAGAGGGCCCACATCATGATCCTGTGAGCAGCCCAGCCGTTGGGACCTCAGAACAGAAGGCCCACATCCCCATTGGGATGGGAACCTGGCAGGAGTGGCTTCGCACCACTTAGCACATATCAGAAAATGTTAGGAGCCCAGCAGTTAGGGCCTGACGCCAGAGGCCCCTCATAACTGAGGGGAGGAGACTCCCAGCAGGTTCCAACTGCCAACAGAGGGCCCACGTCTACAAGGTGGCATGCGCCAGCCAGGCAGTAGTGACCTCACAACAGAGGGCCTATCTCACAGAAGGGTGAGGAACCGAGGTAGGATGAGACTCTTGCCAGAGGGCCCACAACACCAAGGGGATGGGAACCAGTCAGGACTGTCCTCTCACCAGTGGGGCCACATCATCGAAAGGTGAGGAACCCAGCACATGCGGCCTCATATCAGAGGACATACATCACAAAGGGGATGGGAGTGAGGCAGGTAGGAGTAGCCTAAAAACAGAGGGCCCAAAGAATAAAAAAGGTGAGGAATCCAGCATTTGGAACCTCCCAGCAGGCGGCCGAGAGCACAGAAGCTATGGGATGCAGGCAGGAGTGAACTAACAGCAGAGAGCCCACATCATGAAACTGTGAGCAACCCAGGCGTTGGGACCTCAGAGCAGAAAGCCCACATCCCCATGGGGATGGGAACCTGACAGGAGTGTCCTGGCATCACTGGGCTCACATCAGAAAATGTGGGGAGCCCAGCCGTTAGGGCCTGATGCCAGAGGGCCCTCATCACCGAGGGGAGGAGGCTCCCAGCAGGCTCCAAGTGCCACCAGAGGGCTCATGTCCACAAGGCGAGGTGAGCAAGCCAGGCAGGAGTGACCTCACAGCAGACGGCCCACCTCACAGATGGGTGAGGAACCCAGCCAGGATCAGACTCTCAACAGAGAGCCCACATCACCAAGGGGATGTGAACCAGGCAGGAGTCTCCTAAGACCATTGGTCCCACATCATCGAAAGGTGAGGAACCCAGCACATGTGGCCTCAAACCAGAGGACACACATCACGAAGGGACTGGGAGTGAGGCAGGCAGGAGGATCCTCACAACAGAGGGCCTAAAAAATTAAAAAAGTGAGGAATCCAGCAGTTGGAACCTTCCAGCAGGCGGCCAAGAACACAGAGGCTATGGGATCCAGGCCACAGTGAACTAACACCAGAGAGCCCACATCATGAAACTGTGATCAACCCAGCCGTTGGAACGTCAGAGCAGAAGGCCCACATCCCCATGGAGATGGGAACCTAAGAGGAGTGCCCGAGCATCACTGGGCTCACTAAGAAAAGTTGGGGAGCCCAGCAGTTAGGGCTTGACATCAGAGGGCCCTCATCACAGAGGTGAGGAGGCTCCCAGCAGGGTCCAAGTGCCACCAGAGGGCTCATGTCAACAAGGCGATGTGAGCAAGCCAGGCAAGAGTTACCTGATAGTAGAGGGCCCACCTCACAGATGGTTGAGGAACCCAGCCAGGATCAGACTCTCACCAGAGGGCCCACATCACAAGGGGGATGGGAACCAGTCAGGATTATCCTCACACCAGTGGGGCCTCATCATCTTAACGTGAGGAACCCAGCACATGTGTCCTCAAACCAGAGGACCCACATCACAAAGGGCCTTGGAGTGAGGCAGGCAGGAGTAGCCTCACAACACAGGGCACATAATATAAAATATGTGAGGATTCCAGCATTTAGACCTTCCAGCAGGCAGCTCAGAACACCGAGGCTATGGGATCCAGGCCACAGTGAACTCACAGCAGAGGGCCAACATCATAAAACTGTGAGCAACCCAGGCGTTGGGACCACAGAGCAGAAGGCCCACATCCCCATGGGAATGGGAACCTGGCTGGAGTGTCCTCGCACCACTGGGCGCACATCAGAAAATGTGGGGAGCCCACCATTTAGGGCCTGACGCCAGACGGCTGTCATCACCGAGAGGAGGAGGCACCCTGCACGCTCCAACTGCCACCAGAGGGCTCACGTCTCCAAGGTGACGTGTGCCAGCCAGTCAGGAGTGACCTCACAGCAGAGGGCCTACCTCACAGAACGTTGAGGAACCCAGCCAGGATTAGACTCTCGCCAGAGGGCCCACCTCACCAAGCGGATGGTAACCAGGCAGGAGTGTCCTCACACGAGTGGGGCCACATCATCGAAAGGTGAGGAACGCAGCACATGTGGCCTCAAGCTATAGGACAGTCATCACCAAGGGGCTGGCAGCGAGGCAGGCAGGAGGAGCCTCACAACAGAGGGCACATAGAATAAAAAAGTTGAGGAATCCAGCAGTTGGAACCTCCCAGCAGGCGGCTCAGAGCACCGATGATAAGGGATCCTTGCCGGAGTGAACTCACAGCAGAGGGCCCACATCATGGTACTGTGAGCAAGCCAGCCGTTTTGACCTCAGAGCAGAAGGCCCATATCCCCATGGGGATGCGAACCTGGCAAGAGTGTCCTCACTCACTTGGCGCACATCAGAAAATGTGGGGAGCCCAGCAGTTATGGCCTAAGGCAAGAGGGCCCTCATCACCGAGGGGAGGAGGATCCCAGCACACTCCAACTGCCACCAGAGGGCCCACGTCGCCAAGGTGACTTGTGCCAGACAGGCATGATTGACCTCACAGAAGAGGGCCCACCTCACAGAAGGGTGAGGAACCCAGCCAGGATCAGACTCTCACCTGAGGGCCCACATCAGCAAGAGGATGGGAACCAGTCAGGACTGTCTTCCCTCCAGTGGGGCCACATCATTGAAAGGTGCGGAACCCAGCACATGTGACCTCAAATCAGAGGACACATATCACAAAGGGAATGGGAGTGAGGCAGGCAGGAGTAGCTTAAAAACAGAGGGCCCAAAGAATAAGAAAGGTGAGGAATCCAGCAGTTGGAACCTCCCAGCAGGCAGCCGAGAGCACAGAAGCTATGGGATGCAGGCAGGAGTGAACTAACAGCAGAGAGCCCACATCATGAAACTGTGAGCAACCCAGGCGTTGGGACCTCAGAGCAGAAGGCCCACATCCCAATGGGGATGTGAACCTGGATGGAGTGTCCTCGTACCACTGGGCGCACATCACGAAATGTGGGGAGCCCAGCTCTTAGGGCCTGACGCCAGAGGGCCCTCATCACCGAGGGGAGGAGGCTCCCAGCAGGCTCCAAGTGCCACCAGAGGGCTCATGTCCACAAGGCGAGGTGAGCAAGCCAGGCAGGAGTGACCTCACAGCAGACGGCCCACCTCACAGATGGGTGAAGAACCCAGCCAGGATCAGACTCTCAACAGAGGGCCCACATCACCAAGGGGATGTGAACCAGGCAGGAGTCTCCTAAGACCATTGGTCCCACATCATTGAAAGGTGAGGAACCCAGCACATGTGGCCTCAAACCAGAGGACACACATCACGAAGGGGCTGGGAGTGAGGCAGGCAGGAGGATCCTCACAACAGAGGGCCCAAAAAATTAAAAAAGTGAGGAATCCAGCAGTTGGAACCTCCCAGCAGGCGGCCAAGAACACAGAGGCTATGGGATCCAGGCCACAGTGAACTAACACCAGAGAGCCCACATCATGAAACTGTGATCAACCCAGCCGTTGGAACGTCAGAGCAGAAGGCCCACATCCCCATGGAGATGGGAACCTAAGAGGAGTGCCCGAGCATCACTGGGCTCACTAAGAAAAGTTGGGGAGCCCAGCAGTTAGGGCCTGACGTCAGAGGGCCCTCATCACCGGGGGGCGGAGATTCCCAGCATGCTCCAACTGCCACCACACAGCTGACTTCACCAAGGCATTGTGTGCCAGCCATGCAGGAGTGACCTATCAGCAGAGGGTCTCCCTCACAGAAGGCTGAGGAACACAGCCAGGAACAGACTCTCACCAGGGGGTCCGCATAACCACGTGGATGAGAACCAGGCAGGAGTGTCCTCACACTAGTGGGGCCACATCATCGAAAGGTGAGGAACCCAGCAAAGGTGGCCACAAACCAGAGGACCCACATCACCAAGGGGTTGAGAGTGAGGTAGGTGTCTGGACAGGCATATTTAACACTCATTTCCCACCAGGAAGAGGAATTAACCAAAGGCTCAGCGTGCCCTGCCAGAAGCAGATTAGGGCCTGAAGCAGTCTTGCAGGTTTGCGGCCAGCTCACAAGAAAGCGAGTTGAAGAGAGGAGCTCAGGGGCCCTGTAATTCACAAACCTGCAGAGTTATAAATGACAGATAACGTCCAAAAATATATTGAAGTAAGGCTGCGAAGTGGACTTGAAAGCGGGGCAGAATTTCAGGAAACCGATTTCAGGAGGTAAACTGGATTTGCATTTAAAGCATAGGAAAAGAGGCAGAACATCGACAATGATGCACTTGGCAAAAAAGGACGTATGAGTTTGTTCCTGAATATATTCAGGAAAAAACACATACGCCCTTTTTGGCAAACCAAGCAAGCTTGCAATGGAAATCCGAACTACTATGAAGTGTCATTTCCCCCCGGTCTAAAGGGCCATCTGAAAAAAGTGTAAAATCCAGAAAGGCAAGACAGGCCATGGGGGAAAAGGAGCCTTGTTATGCTGATGGGCGGGATGTAAATTGCCAACAGCCACTCTGGAGAAGTGTATGGTGTTTCCTGATACATCTGAAAAACAAAGCAACAGAGTCTAGGGCATTTCCACGTATGGTCCTATAGCTTAGGGAAATTAAAATCAAAAAGACACAGCCACCCCAAAATTTGGGATGGCTCTGTTTACAGGAACCTCTTCTACGGTACAAGTTAAATATCCCAGAGAACAAATAATTGATAAAGAAGTTGCGGTACTTACGTACAACAGAATACCACTCAGCAATGAAATCTGTGTCACCAGGCCTGTACCAGCATAATGAGTGGATTGAGGCACGATGATTCTAAGTGAAATAAGTCACACAGAAAAAGAAACATCATAAGGTATCACTAATGCACGGAATGTAAACTTGGCTACACATGAACTGAATTACAAAACAGAACAGGGTCTCAAGTTTAGAAAACCAACTTATGCTTGCTTAAGGGGAAAGGTGAGTTGGGGTGCTGCATAAAACCAGAGTTTGAAATTAGCACAGATACCGTTCCATAAGCCAAATATGTAATAGACAAGACCTACCCTTTGCTCAACGAAATGGACTCAACAATGAGGTATCACCTCACACCTGTTAGAATGGGCATCATCTGAAAATCTACAAACAACAAATGCTGGAATGGGTGTGGAGAAAAGGAAGCCTCTTCCACTACTGTTGGGAATATAAATTGATACAGTCACTATGGAGAACAATATGGAGTTTCTTAAGAAACTAATAATAGAATTACCATATGATACAGCAATCCCAGTACTGGACATATACCCAGACAAAACCATAAATCAAAAAGAGACATTCACCGCAATGTTCATTGCATCACTATTTACAATATCGAGGTAATGGAAGCAACCTAAATGGCCACAGACAGACGAATGCATAAAGATGTGGTACATATATAAAATGGAATATTACTAAGCCATGAAAGGAATGAAATTGGGTCATTTGTAGAGACGTAGATGGATCTAGAGACTGTCATACAGAGTGAAGTAAGTCAGAAAGAGAAAAACAAATCTTGTATATTCATGCATATATGTGGAACCTAGAAAAACTGTACAGATTAACCGTTTTGCAAGGCATAAATAGAGCAACAGATGTAGACAACAATCGTATGGACAACAAGGGGGGAAAGCTCTTGGGGGGGTGGTGGTGGGAGGAGTTGAGAGATTGGGATTGGCATGTAAACATTTATATGTATAAAATAGATAACCAATAAGAACCTGCTGTATAAAAATATAAAATAAAATTAAAAATTAAAAAGAAATAAAATTTAAAAAACAAAACAGAAAAAACAATTATTCCCTTCACATACATGTATTTATATGAATAAATTATTTCCATGCTTATATCTGTAAATACAAAAAAGAGGAATAAAATCTACCTTGAACCAAAAACGAAAAAGAGAAAAAAAAAAAACAGAACCCACCAGTTACTCAGAGGAAAACCGTATCAGGGCCCTTGCTCCAGTTGTAAACAATTCTGAAGTTGGTCAGTGGTGGGGAATCGTCTCCCATTCAGCCAGCAGCCCCCACACAACAAGCGTCCTCATTGCAAAGCTGGGGCACCGTGCCGAGGCATCTGTGAGTGAACGTGAGCTGAGCCCCAGGCCAGTTGCTGCTGAACTGTTCCCACCCTTCCCTGGTAAAACACCTGAATATATACAAGGACTTGAAAGCCTAGAGGCAGGGTCATGGAGCCACATGAGTGACAGCATGCCAGCTGACTTGGTGCCTGCAGGCCAGCCAGGATGGCCCTGGCCCTGGGTGCTCTTCTGGAAGATTTCCATTTCCCTGCCTGAGATACCCGTCCTGTCCCTGCCCCCACTGCTTTTTTCCTTCCTCACCTCTGCCCAGGGAGAAATTCCAGCAGCAGGTATGGGTGACACATCCTCTTCTTTAGCAGGTGGCAGCCTGGCAACTGCTGCAGAAAGTCCAGCAGAGCCCCACTCACACTGGGCCACCCACAAAGCCGTGGCCTCTCACTCCCTCCCACCAGCCCAGCCCCGAGACTGCTGACAGGGCAGAGAAAATGGCGTCAGGCACAGCTGCAGGGGCTCTTGCTGCCTGGAGTGGTATTTATATTGATCTCAACCCAGGCACACCTGGGGAGGGCTGGCCGGCACCGTAAGGCTGCCCAGGTCAGCCAATCATCACCCCTCAGGGGCTCACAGTTGCAGAAAATGGAACTTGCTGAACCGGCCAGGTCCAAGGAACAGGTGTGGGCTCCTGAGAGTCAGGATAGACAAGGGGCTGCAGCTTTGGCTTGTTTTCTAATCATTTTATCTGGCCCATGAGTGGGAGACAACTTCAAGAAAAGCCTCTCCTAATGAGAGGAACCCAGGAGTCAGGGAGAGGAGGGGTGGGTGGTGGTTGGAGACAGAGGCCTGGTGCCCCGGGTGCAGTGGAAGTCTCTGGAAGACCAGGTGGAGGGAGGCCACACAGAGTGATGCCCAGGGTCACAGACCTGTCGGAGCTGCTGTTTGTTAGTTCAAGTCCTGCTCTGAGGTGCTCTGTGTCAGCTCTGAGCGACAGGTGAGATGGGGGTGCTCTTCAATGAGGGCTATGTGCACGGTTCCTGTGTGCCCAGCCCTGCCACGGTACCTGCAAGGGTAGCTCTGTATCCTGGGAGAGGCCTGACCACGAGAGCCCCGTGGGCTGGGTTGGGGGTGGGGTACCTGCCCAGGAGAGCTCCATATCCTGGGATTGGCCTGACCACGAGAGCCCCATGGGCTGCTGGGGACCTGGTAAAGGATGTCAGGACAGTCAGTGAAGCCACCGAGGATATACCTCCAGTTGCTCCTAATTCCTACACCCTGCTGGTCATTCTACCAACCACCAGGACATGGTATTCTGTATTAGTCTTCAATGATGCCTTCTTTTGTATTCCATTAGTCCCAGAGTCACAAGAAATTTTGGCTTGTGAGTGGCAGGACTCAACATACAACTAAAACAATACTTCCGGGCCGTCTTGCCCCAAGGGTTCAAAAATTCCCACATCATCTTTGGGGAAAGCTTAGCTAAAGACCGAAAAGTTCTACCTCTGGAAAAGGAAACCCTCCTTCAATATGCAGACGACATTCTGATCGCCAGCCCTACTAAGGAGGCCTCTGAACTACCAAGCCAATAAAGGATAGAAGTTGTCCAAGAAAAAGCTCAAATATCACAGACTGCGGTGACCTGCCTGGGCTTCATTCTCACACAAGGTCAGAGAAGCCCATCCCAGGAAAAGGAAGAAACCATTTGCAGCCTTACCCCTTTCTAAAACTAGAAGACAGCTTAGGGGTTCCTGGGGAGGCCAGGGTTTGCTGCTTCTGGATCCCTAACTACAGTCTACTAGCTGGGCCTCTATATGAAACACTGAAAGGAAAAGATGATGATCCTTTTGAACAGAATCCAGAAGTGGCCTTTCAAGAATGGAAAGAGCAGTCAATTCAGACCCTTGCCCTGGAACTCCCTAATTGAGCTAAACCCTTTGACCTTTCCATTCCCGGTGAAAGGTGAATCGCCATTGGAGAATTAGTGCAAAAACTGGGACCACTTGAAATGGAACAACGCAAGAATGCCATCCAGGTAAGATAAACTACAGTCACCAAGGGGCTTGGCCCACTGCCACATCTGGCCAAGATACTGGCGGTATGTAAAAACCTGGAAATCAGCAGCCCAAAAGGCCACCTCCCTCCTAAGGGAAAAGGACCCCACGTGGTGATCCTAATCACCAACCATGCCCTGAAGTTCCAGGGTTCGCTCCGTGGGCACACCGACCTCGAGTGAGGAGGCCCTCCAACTCCAACATCCAGAGAGATAACCGGGGGCAACAGGGCACCATGACGACTCGTGTGAACATCACTTGACCTGGAGTTTCTCTCATAAAACAACAATAGTGTGTCCCGAAGGAGTAGACTACTGCTTGCAGGACTTACTGCACCCGGAGGGGAGCTAATAATCTTGGCGGGGGAAACGTATATCACACTGTCACCATAGAAAAGCCTACAGACACTGTGATGATGGTGGCCAATAAGACCGGCTGGACTCCTGTTTACTTCAAAAGGCTGTTGACTCAGTGGTCATCATGGTCCTTGATCACCACTGACCCTGGACTGTCTGGGAGTTGAGCGGGCAGGGCTCTGACACCTGGTGCTGTTTTTACATTAATTCAGGGGCCTAATTGAAGAAAGAGCAGACTACTGGTCAGAGCATCTAGGCTGGCAGAAACGGTCAGCCTAAGGTGACCAAACAAATGTGGGCCAGGGTGAAACCGGCCCCCACAGCGTCTCTGCACATCTCTTTCCTGGACCCTTAAAGGTCATTAGAATCTATAACACTTCCAATGCTGGTGCTCAGGCGGACGAGCAGGGAGGCAGGGGTCCTGGGGCCAATCAACGTCACCTGGAGGCTGCTGGGGAGAAGTTCTGACCCTCATCCCCTGGTATGAGGGCTCCCAACTCAGCACTCAGCAGTTACAGAAGAAGGGTCTGCACCCTCAGCACTCCAAGAATGAGGAACGGGACAAAAGGCAGAGGAGGGGTTTGTCCCCAGCAAAGCCCATTAAAAATCCCTGGGAGATAAAAATAGAATCTGGGCAATAAAGTCAAGTCTGACCTTTTTTATCCTTTGTGCTTTGTCTAATTTCACGTGCTCCTAGGGTCCCGCATGCAGAGGTTCCACACCCGGCACTTCAGACCAGATTTCCTAGTGCAGAATGGCTGGGTCGACACCTCAGCTCCTGGGGCCCAGTGCAGACTCCGAGATATAGAGCCTGAGCTGCAGCCAACCCGGCCCTCGAGAGCTCCGCCCCCTCCCTCCCACTGACTCTGACAGGATCTCTACACAGCAGCCCAGCCCACAGCCCACGGGGTAGTGCATGCTCTCACCTCTCCATTCTCTGATCAAAATATAAAGTTTCCTTTGCTTGTGAACCAAACTCAGTCTCGATCTGTTGGCCCCAATGACACTGGGCAGGGGGACACTTGTTGGGGTCCGCTCTGGAGGATCAGTAACAGAAATTGAGACTATTGTAACTTCAATGAACAGATGTGTGAGCCAAACTGTAGTTAACATAGAACAGTTTATAAGGCTCGGGTAAAATAAGATGTTTCTAACACTTCCATTTGATATTTCCATCACTTTATTATAAGCAAGTTCAGTGAAAAGGTTTGTCTTATTTGTCAGGTCAATATTAGAGAAATGAAGTGATTTCTTTCCAAGGATGTACATCTAATAATCTTGGTTAAAGCTTCAATCTTGTTTTAAATGCTTTTCCATTGAAAATGATACCTCTCTTTCAGCTCCCCCATTTCTGAGAAGTATAAAATCTTATAATTTATTATTACCAAAGGGGAAAGGTGGGAGGAGGGATAAATTAACAGTTTGGAATTAACACATACACACTGCTATGTATAAAATAGATCATCAACAAGGAACTACTGTATAACACAGGGAACTACACTCAACATTTTGCAATAACCTATAAGGGGAAATAATCGGAAAAAGAATAGATATTTTTATTGACATCATCTATCAATGACAGTTAAAGTGTAACCTAAGGGAAGCTGGTGGTGAGTGCTTCTGACCCTGAAGACTTCAATCATCTAAAGTTTGGACTCTGCCTACTCCCCAAGGCCCTTCATGAACATATGTGTAGCCATAGCTTAAAAAATTCCCCAGTTTGGGTTTCGGGGAGACACTGATTTTGAAAAAGCTCTGGTGTTCTCCTTACATGAATGGGACTCTTCCTACTGCTAAAACATGTCTGTCACACCCAGAGGATGGTATACCGTCTGATCGGGAAGAGTTTGAAAAAGGCATCTCATCTCCTCATCTCCTGGTGCTCGGGTTCACCCCTCCAGGGTCTTTACTAACAGTCTCCCCACTTGGAGATGTCAGCACTGTCAACATCCTGTTGCGTACAGTTTGGAATTTGTCCAGAGGATGAAGCGGAAGGATGAGGAACAATGAGAGACAAGTCCTAGGTGTTCAGACAGGCACATGTCACTCTAATTTCCAATCAGGAAGACGAATTGACCAAAGGCTAGGGTTGCCCATGGAAACAGTATAGGGCTTGAGGAAATCCCACTGCTTTGTGGCCAGTTCCCATAAACACAAGTTGAACAATGGAACTCAGGGGCAGTAAAATTCACGAAACTGCAGAGTTGAAAATATCTATCACTGAAAAATGTCTTGAGGAAAGTCAGAGAAAAGGATTGGTAAGCAAGGGAGAATGGCAGGAAAGGGATTTGAGGAGGTAGAAAGGACTCGCCATTAAGCACAAGAAAAGGGGCTGAACATTGCCAACATTGCAGTTGGCCAAAAAGGCTGTATGCGTTTTTTTCTGTATATATTCAAGAAAAGGGCATACACTTTTTTAGCCAACCAAACAGGTGGGCACTGGAAATCAATACTACAAAAGATATCACTTCACATCAGTCAGAAGAGCCATCCTCATAAAGTGTAAACACCAGAAATGCAGGACAGGGCAAGGAGAAGAGGGAGCCCTGTGAGGCTTATAGTGGAAATGTATATTGCCAATGGCCATTCTGGAGAAGTGTATTGTGTTTACTAAAGCATCTAAAAAATGAGCTACAGAGCATAGGGCACTTGCACTCATGGGCGTATATCTTGGGAAAAACAAAAATCGAGAGGACACAGGCACCCCAATGTTTACTGCCTCTCTGTTTAAAAGATCCTCGACTGAGATATAACTTAAATGTCTCTGGAGGGAAAAAATGGATAGAGATGTGGTACTTATGTAGAGTGGAATATTACTCAGCCTGGAAATCAATGAAATATGGCCAGTTGTAACAACTCCGGAGGAGTTACGTATGATCATTCTAAGTGACATAATTCAAAAAGAAAAAGACACATATCATAAGATATCACTTAAAGGTGGAATCCAAAATGGCTACACATGAAATAAATTACAAAACAAAAACATAGTCAAATATGTAGAAAACACGCGTAAGGCTGCTAAACGGGAAAGGTGGGGAGGGGTGAGGCATCATCCAGGAGGTTGAAATTAGCAAAGATACCATTCCAAATACCAAACTGATAATCAACAAGGCCTACACAGTAGCTAAAAGAACTGCACTCAGCACACTCAAGTCACCAGAAAAGAATATATATGACTGGTAAGAATCTGAAAAAGAATTTATTGATGTCTCTCTGTATGTGAATCAAGTGGATGTACAGCAGCAAGAAACAGAGCTTTGAAAATCAGCTGCAACCAATACAGTAATAAATTGAAAAAAATAAACGACAGAGAGACAGAGAAAACCTCTTACAACTTTTCCTCAGAGACGGTGATGCAACATGGATTGAACACATCTAGACCCACAGCAGGATGAGACATAAGGCTGGAAACTGTTCGTGCTAAGAGAAATGTGAGGTTGGGTGAGGAAATGCACACCCTTTAAAGTAATACTACCTGGTACCCATTCAATGGGTCCCAAATCTGCAGGTTCAAGGAATCTTCCTACAGCTAAAACATGCATGGAAAACCCAGAGGACTGTACACCATGTGATCGGGAGATGTGTCTAAAATGCACCTCATTTATCCTCTCCTGGTGCTCCTGTTCATCATTCCAGCCACGTTACTTAGAATCTCCCCACTTAGAGAATCAGCACATTTAAACTTCTGTTTCACACATTTTGCAAATTGTGAGGAGGATGAACGGGAAGAGGGAGAACCAATGAGAGAATAGTTGTAGGGGTTTGGACGGGCACATGTCACTCTAATTTCCCATTAAGAATAAGAATTAAAAAAAGGCTCAGCCCGCCTCGCCGGAGCCAAAATAGGACCTGAAGCAATCCTGTGGCTTTGAGGCCAGCTCACAAAAGAACAACTTAAAAAATGGAGCTCAGGGTCACTGCAATTCACAAACCTGCAGAGTTATAAATGAAAACTAACATCCAAAAATATGTTGACGTAAGGCAAAGAAGAGGATCTGAATGCAAGACAGAATTGCAAGAAATAGATTTCAAGAGATAGATTGGACTCGTCTTTAAAGCACATGAAAAGCGGCAGAATTTCGACAATGATGCAGTTGGCCCAAAAGGGAGTATGCGTTTTTTCCTGAATATATCCAGGAAAAAACGCATACGCACTTTATGGGCAACCAAGCAAGCAAGCAATGCAAATGTGCACAACAAAGAAGTCTCATTTCCCACCGGTCAAAAGGGCCATCCAAAAAAATTGTAAAAACCAGAAATGCAGGACAGGCCATGGAGAACAGGGAGCCTTTATACGCTGATGGACAGTCTGTGAACTGCCAAGAGCCACTCTGGAGAAGTGTATGGTGGTTCCTAAATCATCTAAAAAACAGAGCTACAGAGCATAGGGCACTTCCAATCACGGAAGTATATCTAGGGAAGTCTAAAAATCAACAAGACACAAGCACACCACAGTTTAGGGCTACTCTGTTTACAAGAACCTCAACTTCAGTACACCTTAAATATCCCAGGAAAGAGAACAATGGATAAAGAAAATGTGGTACTTATGTACAATGGAATATCTCTTCACCATGAAATCAATGTAATAAGGTTAGTAGAAGGATAAAGAGTGGATTTAGGTCCGATAATACTACTTGAAATAAGTCAAACAGAAAAAGAAACATATCATAAGATATCACTTATAGAGGGAGGATAAATATGGCTGCACAAAAAATGAATTACAAAACAGAACAGTGTCTCACATTTAGAAAACACACTTATGTCAGCTTAAGGGGAAAGGAGAGGTGGGATGATGCATAAAACCAGAGTTTGAAATTAGCACAGATACCATTCAATAAACCAAATAGGTATTAGACAAGATCTACACCTTGCTCAATGAACTGGCCTCAACACACCCTATACACCGCAGAGAAATATATCTGAGTAATAAGAATCTTAAAACCCATGTATTGATATATCTCCATAAGGGAATCAAGTGTGTGCAGAGCGGCCAAACACAGCAGTGAAAATGAGCTAAACCCCATTATAGAAATAAATTTTAAAACCAAAACGCAGAAACAATGAAAGAGAGAAAAATTCTTACAAAATTCGCTCAGGGGCTGTGATGCAACCTGGAATGACCACATATAAACCCACAGCTGGATAAGACATAAGGCTGGACACTTGGGGCTGAGAGGATTGGTGAGCTTTGGTGAGCAACTGCCGAAAGTTTAATGCAATACTTCATGCTACTCATTCCAAGGGTCCCAACACTCCAGGTTGAAGGGAATCTTCCTACAGCTAAACCATGCATGGGAAATCCAGCAGATGGTATACCATAGGATGGGGAAAGGTTTCTAAAACACACCTCATTTTCCTCTCTTGGGGCTCCAGATCAACATTCCAGCCACTTTACTAACAACATCCCCACATGGAGAGTCAATGCCTTTAAGTTCCGGTATCGCAGAGTCTGCAGTTAGTGCGGAGGATGAATGGGAATAGGGGTAACCAGTGAGAAAATAGCTGTAGCGGTTTCAATGGACACATGTCACTCTAATTTCACATCAGGAAGAAGAATTAACCAAAGGCAGAGCAAGGCGCCCCAGAAGAAGAATAGGGCCTGAAGAAATCCTGTGGATATGAGGCAAGATCACAAAAATAAGAGCTGAAAAATGGAGCTAAGGGCCACTGCAATTCAAAAACCTGCAGAGTTATACAGGCCAACTATTTTCCAAAATATATATTGAGGTAAGGCTATGAAGAGGCACTGACAGCAAGGCAGAATTGCAGGAAACCGATTTCAAGAGGTAGAATAGAATTGCATTGAAAACATATAAAAAGACTCAGAATGTTGACAATGATGCACATGGCCAAAAAGGGCGTATGCGTTTTTTCCTGAATATATTCAGGAAGAAACGCATATGCACTTTCTGGCCAACCAAGCAAGCTTGCAAAGGAAATCTGCACTACAATGAAGTCTCACTTTCCCCCGGTCAAAAGGGCCATCTGAAAAAAGTGTAAAATCCAGAAAGGCATGACAGGCCATGGAGAACTGGGAGCCTTGTCATGCTGACAGGCAGGATGTAAACTGCCAAGAGCCACTCTGGAGAAGTGTATGGTGTTTCCTGAAACATCCAAAAAACAAAGCAACAGAGCCAAGGGCACTTCCACTTATGGTCCTATAGCTTAGGGAAATTAAAATCAAAAAGACACAGCCACCCCAAAGTTTGGGACGGCTCTGTTTACAAGAACCTCATTTACGGTACAAATTCAATATCACAGAAAGCGAAAAATGGAAAAAGAAGTTGTGGTACTTACGTACAATGCAATATCACTCAGCAATGAAATCTATGTCATCAGGCCCGTAGCAGCATAATGAGTGGATTCAGGCACGATGATTCTAAGTGAAATAAGTCACAGAGAAAAAGAAACATCATAAGATATCACTACTACACGGAATGTAAACGTGGCTACACAGGAACTGAATTACAAAACAGAACAGGGTCTCAAATGTAGAAAACCAACTTACGCTTGCTTAAGGGGAAAGGTGAGTTGGGGTGCTGCATAAAACCAGAGATTGAAATTAGCACAGATACCGTTCCATAAGCCAAATATGTAATAGACAAGAGCTACTCCTTGCTCAACGAAGTGGACTCAACACCCCATATTAAACGCCTAAGAATATACCTGACTAGTAAGAATCTTAAAACCTATGGATTTATATGTCTCTGAAAGAGAATCAAGCGTGTGTACAGCGGCATAAACGGAGCAGTGATAGGATTGGTGAGGTTCGGTGAGCAAATGCAGACCCTTTGAAGTCATATTGCATGGTACCCATTCCATGGGTCTCAACTCTCCAGGTTTAAGAGATTCTTCCTTCAGCTAAAACATGCATGTGGAACCCAGTGTATGATCCACCGTGTGATCGGGAAACGTGTTCAAATGTGTCAGTTTTCGTCCCTTGGTACTCGGGTGCAACATTCCAGACGATTTACTAACACTCTCCCCAATTGGAGAGTCAGTGACTTTAACCTCCTGTTTGGCCCAGTTTGCAATTTCTGCGGAAAATGTACAGGAATAGGGAGAACCAATGAGAGACTAGCTGGAGGTGTCTGGACGGGCAAATTTAACTCTCATTTCCCACCAGGAAGAGGAATTAACCAAAGGCTCAGCGTGCCATGCCGGAACCACACTAGGGCCTGAAGCAATGCTGCGGTGTTGCGGCAAGCTCACAAGAAAGCGAGTTGAAGAAAGGAGCTCAGGGGCACTGTAATTCACAAACCTGCAGAGTTATAAATGACAGCTATCGTCCAAAAATATACTGAAGTAAGGCTGCCAAGAGGACTTGAAAGCGGGGCAGAATTGCAGGAAACCGATTTCAGGAGGTAGACAGGAATTGCATTTAAAGCATAGGAAAAGAGGCAGAACGTCCACAATGATGCACTTGGCCGAAAAGGGCGTATGCGTTTTTTCCTGAATATATTCAGGAAAAAACGCATACGCCCTTTTTGGCCAACCAAGCAAGCTTGCAAAGGAAATCTGCACTACAATGAAGTCTCACTTCCTCCCGGTCAAAAGGGCCATCTGAAAAAAGTGCAAAATCCAGAAAGGCAGGACAGGCCATGGAGAACTGGGAGCCTTGTTATGCTGATGGGTGGGATGTAAATTGCCAACAGCCACTCTGTAGAAGTGTATGGTGTTTCCTGAAACATCTAAAAAACAAAGCAACAGAGCCTAGGGCACTTCCACTTATGGTCCTATAGCTAAGGGAAATGAAAATCAAAAAGACACAGCCACCCCAAAGTTTGGGACGGCTCTGTTTACAGGAATCTCATTTACGGTACAAGTTCAAAATTGCAGAAAGTGAAAAATGAATAAAGAAATTGTCGTACTTACGTACAATGCAATATCACTCAGCAATGACATCTATGTCATCAGGCCCGTAGCAGCATAATGAGTGGATTCAGGTATGATGATTCTAACTGAAATAAGTCACGCAGAAGAAGAAACATCATAAGATATCACTAATACACGGAATGTAAACTTGGCTACACAGGAACTGGATTACAAAACAGAACAGGGTCTCAAATTTAGAAAACCAACATATGCTTGCTTAAGGGGAAAGGTGAGTTGGGGTGCTGCATAAAACCAGAGATTGAAATGAGCACAGATAAAGTTCCTTAAGCAAATATGGAATAGACAAGAGCTACTCCTTGCTTAACGAAATGGACTCAACACCCCATATTAAACGCCTAAGTATGTACCTGACTAGTAAGTATCTTAAAACCTATGGATTGCTATGTCTCCGAAAGAGAATCAAGCGTGTGTTCAGGGGCATAAATGCAGCAGTGATAGGATTGGAGAGGTTCGGTGAGCAAATGAAGACCCTTTGAAGTCATATTGCATGGTACCCATTCCACGGGTCTCAACTCTCCAGGTTTAAGGGATTCTTCCTTTAGCTAAAACATGCATGTGGAGCCCCGAATATGATCAACCGTGTGATCGGGAGACGTGTTTAAATATGTCTCCGTTCTCGTCCCCTGGTACTCGGGTGCAACATTCCAGACGCTTTACTAACACTCTCCCCACTTGGAGAGTCAGTGCCTTTAACCTCCTGTTTGTCCCAGTTTGCAATTTCTGCGGAAGATGAACAGGAATAGGGAGAACCAATGAGAGACTAGCTGGAGGTGTCTGGACGGGCAAATTTAACTCTCATTTCCCACCAGGAAGAGGAATTAACCAAAGGCTCAGCGTGCCGTGCCGGAACCAGATTAGGGCCTGAAGCAATCCTGCGGTGTTGCGGCCAGCTCACAAGAAAGCGAGTTGAAGAAAGGAGCTCAGGGGCACTGTAATTCACAAACCTGCAGAGTTATAAATGACAGCTATCGTCCAAAAATATACTGAAGTAAGGCTGCCAAGAGGACATGAAAGCTGGGCAGAATTGCAGGAAACCGATTTCAGGAGGTAGACTGGAATTGCATTTAAAGCATAGGAAAAGAGGCAGAACGTCCATAATGATGCACTTGGCCAAAAAGGGCGTATGCGTTTTTTCCTGAATATATTCAGGAAAAAACGCATACGCCCTTTTTGGCCAACCAAGCAAGCTTGCAAAGGAAATCTGCACTACGATGAAGTCTCACTTCCCCCCAGTCAAAAGGGCCATCTGAAAAAAGTGTAAAATCCAGAAAGGCAGGACAGGCCATGGAGAACTGGGAGCCTTGTTATGCTGATGGGCGGGATGTAAATTGCCAACAGCCACTCTGGAGAAGTGTATGGTGTTTCCTGAAACATCTAAAAAACAAAGCAACAGAGCCTAGGGCACTTCCACTTATGGTCCTATAGCTTAGGGAAATGAAATTCAAAAGGACACAGCCACCCCAAAGTTTGGAATGGCTCTGTTTACAAGAACCTCGTTTACGGTACAAGTTCAATATCGCAGAAAGTGAAAAATGGATAAAGAAGTTGTGGTACTTACGTACACTACAATATCACTCAGCAATGACATCTATGTCATCAGGCCCGTAGCAGCATAATGAGTGCATTCAGGTATGATGATTCTAAATGAAATAAGTCACACAGAAAAAGAAACATCATAAAATACCACTAATACACGGAATGTAAACTTGGCTACACAGGAACTGGATTACAAAACAGAACAGGGTCTCAAATTTAGAAAACCAACATATGCTTGCTTAAGGGGAAAGGTGAGTTGGAGTGCTGCATAAAACCAGAGATTGAAATTAGCACAGATACCGTTCCATAAGCCAAATATGTAATAGAAAAGAGCTACTCCTTGCTCAACGAAGTGAACTCAACACCCCATATTAAACGCCTAAGAATATATCTGACTAGTAAGAATCTTAAAACCTATGGATTTATATGTCTCCGAAAGAGAATCAAGCGTGTGTACAGCGACATAAACGCAGCAGTGATAGGATTGGTGAGGATCAGTGTGCAAATGCAGACCCTTTGAAGTCATATTGCATGGTACCCATTCCATGGGTCTCAACTCTCCAGGTTTAAGGGATTCTTCCTTCAGCTAAAACATGCATGTGGAACCCAGAGTATGATCCACCGTGTGATTAGGAAACGTGTTCAAAGGTGTCACAGTTTTCGTCCGCTGGTACTCGGGTGCAACATTCCAGACGCTTTACTAACACTCTCCCCACTTGGAGAGTCAGTGCCTTTAACCTCCTGTTTGGCCCAGTTTGCAATTTCTGCGGAAAATGAACAGGAATAGGGAGAACCAATGAGAGACTAGCTGGAGGTGTCTGGACGGGCAAATTTAACTCTCATTTCCCACCAGGAAGCGGAATTAACCAAAGGCTCTGAGTGCAGTGCCGGAACCACACTAGGGCCTGAAGCAATCCTGCGGTTTTGCGGCCAGCTCACAAGAAAGCGAGTTGAAGAAAGGAGCTCAGGGGCACTGTCATTCACAAACCTGCAGAGTTATAAATGACAGCTATCGTCCAAAAATATATTGAAGTAAGGCCGCCAAGAGGACTCGAAAGCGGTGCAGAACTGCAGGAAACTGATTTCAGGAGGTAGGTAGGAATTGCATTTAAAGCATAGGAAAAGAGACAGAACTTGGAAAATAATGCACTTGGCAAAAAAGGGCATATGTGTTTTATCCAGAGCTCTCATAACCGAGGGGAGGAGATTCCCAGCAGGCTCCAACTGCCACCTGAGGGCTCATGTTGTCAAGGCAACGTGAGCAAGCCAGGCAGGAGTTACCTCACAGCAGAGATCCCACCTCACAGAAGGGTGAGAAACCCAGCCAACATCAGACTCTCACCAGAGGGCCCACATCACCAAGGGGATGGGAACCAGGCAGGAGTGTCTTCACACCAGTGGGGCCACATCATCGAAAGGTGAGGTACTCAGCACATGTGTCCTCAAACCAGAGGACCCACATCACTAAGGGCCTCGGAGTGAGGCAGGCAGGAGTAGCCTCACAACACTGGGCCCATAGAATAAAAAAGTGAGGAATCCAGCAGTTGGAACCTCCCAGCAGGGGGCCCAGAGGACCGAGGCTATGGGATCCAGGCCACAGTGAACTCACAGAAGAGGGCCCATGTCATGAAACTGAGCAACCCAGCCATTGGGACCTCAGAGCAGGAGGCCCACATCCCCATGGGGATATAAATCTGGTAGGAGTGTCCTCGCACCACTGAAAACGTATCAGAAAATTTTGGGAGACCAGTAGTTAGAGCCTGATGCAAGAGGACCCTCATCACCAAGGGAAGGAGGCTCCCAGCAGGCTCCAACGGCCACCAGAGGGCTGACGTCGCCAAGGCGATGTGTGCCAACCAGGCACGAATGACCTCACAGCAGAGGGCCCACCTCAGAGAAGTGTGACGAACCCAGTCAGGATCAGACTCGCACCAGAGGGCCCACATCACCAAATGAATTGGAACCAGGCAGGAGTGTCCTCACATGAGTAGGGCCACATCATCTAAAGGTGAGGAACCCAGAACACGTGGCTTCAAACCATAGGACACGCATCACCAAGGGGCTGGGCGTGAGGCAGGCAGGAGGAGCCTCACAACAGAGGGCCCAAAAATAAGGAAGGTGAGGAATCCAGCAGTTGCAACCTCCCAGCAGGCGGCCCAGAGCACAGAGGCTAGGGGATCCAAGCCAGAGTGAACTAACACCAGACAGCCCACATCATGAAACTGTGAGCAACCCAGACATTGGGACCTCAGAGCAGAAGGCCCACATCCCCATGGTGATGGGAACATGACAGGAGTGTCCTGGCATCACTGGGCTCACATCAGAAAACGTGGGGTGCTCAGAAGTTAGGGCCTGATGCTAGAGGGCACTCATCACCGAGGGGAGGAGGCTCCCAGCAGGCTCCAGCTGCCACCAGAGGGCCAACGTCACCAAGGCGATGTGTGCCAGCCTGGCAGGAGTGACCTCACAGCAGAGGCCCCACCTCACAGAAGGGTGAGGAACACAGCCAGGATCAGACTCTCACCAGAGGGCCCACATCACCAAGGGGAAGGGAATCAGGCAGGAGTGTCCCCACATCAGTGGGACAACATCATCGAAAGGTGAGGATCCCAGCACATGTAGCCTCAAACCAGAGGAACCACATCACCAAGGGGTTCGGAATGAGGCTGGCAGGACCGGCCTCACAACACAGGGTCCATAGAATATAAAAGTTGAGGAATCCAGCAGTTGGAACCTCCCAGCAAGCGGCCCAGAACACCGAGGCTATGGGATCCAGGCCGCAGTGAACTCACAGCAGAGGGCCCACATCATGAACCTGTGAGCAGCCCAGCCGTTGGGACCTCAGAACAGAAGGCCCACATCCCCATTGGGATGGGAACCTGGCAGGAGTGGCTTCGCACCACTTAGCACATATCAGAAAATGTTAGGAGCCCAGCAGTTAGGGCCTGACGCCAGGGGGCCCTCATAACTGAGGGGAGGAGACTCCCAGCAGGTTCCAACTGCCAACAGAGGGCCCACGTCTACAAGGTGGCATGCGCCAGCCAGGCAGTAGTGACCTCACAACAGAGGGCCTATCTCACAGAAGGGTGAGGAACCGAGGTAGGATGAGACTCTTGCCAGAGGGCCCACAACACCAAGGGGATGGGAACCAGTCAGGACTGTCCTCTCACCAGTGGGGCCACATCATCGAAAGGTGAGGAACCCAGCACATGCGGCCTCATATCAGAGGACATACATCACAAAGGGGATGGGAGTGAGGCAGGTAGGAGTAGCCTAAAAACAGAGGGCCCAAAGAATAAAAAAGGTGAGGAATCCAGCATTTGGAACCTCCCAGCAGGCGGCCGAGAGCACAGAAGCTATGGGATGCAGGCAGGAGTGAACTAACAGCAGAGAGCCCACATCATGAAACTGTGAGCAACCCAGGCGTTGGGACCTCAGAGCAGAAAGCCCACATCCCCATGGGGATGGGAACCTGACAGGAGTGTCCTGGCATCACTGGGCTCACATCAGAAAACGTGGGGAGCCCAGCAGTTAGGGCCTGATGCTAGAGGGCTGTCATCACCGAGGGCAGGAGGCTCCCAGCAGGTTCCATGTGCCAACAGAGGGCCCACGTCGCCAAGGTGATGTGTGCAAGTCAGGTAGGATTGACCTCACAGCAGAGGGCCTACCTCACAGAAGAGTGAGGAACCCAGCCAGGATAAGACTGTCACCAGAAGGCCCACATCACCAAGGGGATGGGAACCAGGCAGGAGTGTCCTCACACCAGTGGGGCCACATCGTTGAAAGTTGCGGAACCCAGCATATGTGGCCTCAAACCAGAGGACCCACATCACAAAGGGGATGCGAGTGAGGCAGGCAGGAGGAGCATCGCAACACAGGCCCCATAGAATACAAAAGTTGAGGAATCGAGCAGTTGGAACCTTCCAGCAGGCGGCCCAGAGCACAGAGGCTATGGCATCCAGGCCAGAGTGAACTAACAGCAGAGAGCCCACATCATGAAACTGTGAACAACCCAGCCGTTGGGACCTCAGAACAGAAGGCCCACATCCCAATGGGTATGTGAACCTGGATGGAGTGTCTTCGAACCACTGGGCGCACATCACAAAATGTGGGGAGTCCAGCCGTTAGGGCCTGACGCCAGAGGGCCCTCATCACCGAGGGGAGGAGGCTCCCAGCAGGCTCCAAGTGCCACCAGAGGGCTCATGTCCACAAGGCGAGGTGAGCAAGCCAGGCAGGAGTGACCTCACAGCAGACGGCCCACCTCACAGATGGGTGAGGAACCCAGCCAGGATCAGACTCTCAACAGAGAGCCCACATCACCAAGGGGATGTGAACCAGGCAGGAGTCTCCTAAGACCATTGGTCCCACATCATCGAAAGGTGAGGAACCCAGCACATGTGGCCTCAAACCAGAGGACACACATCACGAAGGGACTGGGAGTGAGGCAGGCAGGAGGATCCTCACAACAGAGGGCCTAAAAAATTAAAAAAGTGAGGAATCCAGCAGTTGGAACCTTCCAGCAGGCGGCCAAGAACACAGAGGCTATGGGATCCAGGCCACAGTGAACTAACACCAGAGAGCCCACATCATGAAACTGTGATCAACCCAGCCGTTGGAACGTCAGAGCAGAAGGCCCACATCCCCATGGAGATGGGAACCTAAGAGGAGTGCCCGAGCATCACTGGGCTCACTAAGAAAAGTTGGGGAGCCCAGCAGTTAGGGCTTGACATCAGAGGGCCCTCATCACAGAGGTGAGGAGGCTCCCAGCAGGGTCCAAGTGCCACCAGAGGGCTCATGTCAACAAGGCGAGGTGAGCAAGCCAGGCAAGAGTTACCTGATAGTAGAGAGCCCACCTCACAGATGGTTGAGGAACCCAGCCAGGATCAGACTCTCACCAGAGGGCCCACATCACAAAGGGGATGGGAACCAGTCAGGATTATCCTCACACCAGTGGGGCCTCATCATCTTAACGTGAGGAACCCAGCACATGTGTCCTCAAACCAGAGGACCCACATCACAAAGGGCCTTGGAGTGAGGCAGGCAGGAGTAGCCTCACAACACAGGGCACATAATATAAAATATGTGAGGATTCCAGCATTTAGACCTTCCAGCTGGCAGCTCAGAACACCGAGGCTATGGGATCCAGGCCACAGTGAACTCACAGCAGAGGGCCAACATCATAAAACTGTGAGCAACCCAGGCGTTGGGACCACAGAGCAGAAGGCCCACATCCCCATGGAAATGGGAACCTGGCTGGAGTGTCCGCGCACCACTGGGCGCACATCAGAAAATGTGGGGAGCCCACCATTTAGGGCCTGACGCCAGAGGGCCGTCATCACCGAGAGGAGGAGGCACCCTGCACGCTCCAACTGCCACCAGAGGGCTCACGTCTCCAAGGTGACGTGTGCCAGCCAGTCAGGAGTGACCTCACAGCAGAGGGCCTACCTCACAGAACGTTGAGGAACCCAGCCAGGATTAGACTCTCGCCAGAGGGCCCACCTCACCAAGCGGATGGTAACCAGGCAGGAGTGTCCTCACACGAGTGGGGCCACATCATCGAAAGGTGAGGAACGCAGCACATGTGGCCTCAAGCTATAGGACAGTCATCACCAAGGGGCTGGCAGCGAGGCAGGCAGGAGGAGCCTCACAACAGAGGGCACATAGAATAAAAAAGTTGAGGAATCCAGCAGTTGGAACCTCCCAGCAGGCGGCTCAGAGCACCGATGATAAGGGATCCTTGCCGGAGTGAACTCACAGCAGAGGGCCCACATCATGGTACTGTGAGCAAGCCAGCCGTTTTGACCTCAGAGCAGAAGGCCCATATCCCCATGGGGATGCGAACCTGGCAAGAGTGTCCTCACTCACTTGGCGCACATCAGAAAATGTGGGGAGCCCAGCAGTTATGGCCTAAGGCAAGAGGGCCCTCATCACCGAGGGGAGGAGGATCCCAGCACACTCCAACTGCCACCAGAGGGCCCACGTCGCCAAGGTGACTTGTGCCAGACAGGCATGATTGACCTCACAGCAGAGGGCCCACCTCACAGAAGGGTGAGGAACCCAGCCAGGATCAGACTCTCACCTGAGGGCCCACATCAGCAAGGGGATGGGAACCAGTCAGGACTGTCTTCCCTCCAGTGGGGCCACATCATTGAAAGGTGCGGAACCCAGCACATGTGGCCTCAAATCAGAGGACACATATCACAAAGGGAATGGGAGTGAGGCAGGCAGGAGTAGCCTAAAAACAGAGGGCCCAAAGAATAAGAAAGGTGAGGAATCCAGCAGTTGGAACCTCCCAGCAGGCAGCCGAGAGCACAGAAGCTATGGGATGCAGGCAGGAGTGAACTAACAGCAGAGAGCCCACATCATGAAACTGTGAGCAACCCAGGCGTTGGGACCTCAGAGCAGAAGGCCCACATCCCAATGGGGATGTGAACCTGGATGGAGTGTCCTCGCACCACTGGGTCGCACATCACGAAATGTGGGGAGCACAGCTCTTAGGGCCTGACGCCAGAGGGCCCTCATCACCGAGGGGAGGAGGCTCCCAGCAGGCTCCAAGTGCCACCAGAGGGCTCATGTCCACAAGGCGAGGTGAGCAAGCCAGGGAGGAGTGACCTCACAGCAGACGGCCCACCTCACAGATGGGTGAAGAACCCAGCCAGGATCAGACTCTCAACAGAGGGCCCACATCACCAAGGGGATGTGAACCAGGCAGGAGTCTCCTAAGACCATTGGTCCCACATCATTGAAAGGTGAGGAACCCAGCACATGTGGCCTCAAACCAGAGGACACACATCACGAAAGGGCTGGGAGTGAGGCAGGCAGGAGGATCCTCACAACAGAGGGCCCAAAAAATTAAAAAAGTGAGGAATCCAGCAGTTGGAACCTCCCAGCAGGCGGCCAAGAACACAGAGGCTATGGGATCCAGGCCACAGTGAACTAACACCAGAGAGCCCACATCATGAAACTGTGATCAACCCAGCCGTTGGAACGTCAGAGCAGAAGGCCCACATCCCCATGGAGATGGGAACCTAAGAGGAGTGCCCGAGCATCACTGGGCTCACAAAGAAAAGTTGGGGAGCCCAGCAGTTAGGGCCTGACGTCAGAGGGCCCTCATTACTGGGGGGCGGAGATTCCCAGCACGCTCCAACTGCCACCACACAGCTGACTTCACCAAGGCATTGTGTGCCAGCCATGCAGGAGTGACCTATCAGCAGAGGGTCTCCCTCACAGAAGGCTGAGGAACACAGCCAGGAACAGACTCTCACCAGGGGGTCCGCATAACCACGTGGATGAGAAGCAGGCAGGAGTGTCCTCACACTAGTGGGGCCACATCATCGAAAGGTGAGGAACCCAGCAAAGGTGGGCACAAACCAGAGGACCCACATCACCAAGGGGTTGAGAGTGAGGTAGGTGTCTGGACAGGCATATTTAACACTCATTTCCCACCAGGAAGAGGAATTAACCAAAGGCTCAGCGTGCCATGCCAGAACAACACTAGGGCCTGAAGAAATCCTGCGGTGTTGCGGCCAGCTCACAAAAAAGCGAGTTGAAGAGAGGAGCTCAGGGGCACTGTCACTCACAAACCTGCAGAGTAATAAATGACAGCTATCGTCCAAAAATATATTGAAGTAAGGCTGCCAAGAGGACTTGAAAGCGGTGCAGAATTGTAGGAAACCGATTTCAGGAGGTAGACTGGAATTGCATGTAAAGCATAGGAAAAGAGGCAGAACGTCCACAATGATGCACTTCGCCAAAAAGGGCGTATGCGTTTTTTCCTGAATATATTCAGGAAAAAACGCATACGCCCTTTTTGGCCAACCAAGCAAGCTTGCAAAGGAAATCTGCACTACAATGAAGTCTCACTGCCCCCCGGTCAAAAGGGCCATCTGAAAAATGTGTAAAATCCAGAAAGGCAGGACAGGCCATGGAGAACTGGGAGCCTTGTTATGCTGATGGACGGGATGTAAATTGCCAACAGCCACTCTGGAGAAGTGTATGGTGTTTCCTGAAACATCTAAAAAACAAAGCAACAGAGCCTAGGGCACTTCCGCTTATGGTTCTATAGCTTAGGGAAATTAAAATCAAAAAGACACAGCCACCCCAAAGTTTGGGACGCCTCTGTTTACAAGAACCTCGTTTACGGTACAAGTTCAATATCGCAGAAAGCGAAAAATGGATAAAGAAGTTGTGGTACTTACGTACAATGCAATATCACTCAGCAATGAAATCTATGTCATCAGGCCCGTAGCAGCATAATGAGTGGATTCAGGTACGATGATACTAAGTGAAATAAGTCACACAGAAAAAGAAACATCATAAGATATCACTACTACACGGAATGTAAACTTGGCTACACAGGAACTGAAGTACAAAACAGAACAGGGTCTCAAATGTAGAAAACCAACTTATGCTTGCTTAAGGTGAAAGGTGAGTTGGGGTGCTGCATAAAACCAGAGATTGAAATTAGCACAGATACCGTTCCATAAGCCAAATATGTAATAGACAAGAGCTACTCCTTGCTCAACGAAGTGGACTGAACAACCCATATTAAACGCCTAAGAATATACCTGACTAGTAAGAATCTTAAAACCTATGGCTTTATATGTCTCCGAAAGAGAATCAAGCGTGTGTACAGCGGCATAAACGCAGCAGTGATAGGATTGGTGAGGATCGGTGAGCAAATGCAGACTCTTTGAAGTCATATTGCATGGTACCCATTCCATGGGTCTCAACTCTCCAGGTTTAAGGGATTCTTCCTTCAGCTAAAACATGCATGTGGAACCCAGAGTATGATCCACCGTGTGATTGGGAAACGTGTTCCAAGGTGTCTGAGTTTTCGTCCCCTGGTACTCGGGTGCAACATTCCAGTCGCTTTACTAACACTCTCCCCACTTGGAGAGTCAGTGCCTTTAACCTCCTGTTTGTCCCAGTTTGCAATTTCTGCGGAAAATGAACAGGAATAGGGAGAACCAATGAGAGACTAGCTGGAGGTGTCTGGACGGGCAAATTTAACTCTCATTTCCCACCAGGAAGAGGAATTAACCAAAGGCTCAGCGTGCCATGCCGGAACCACACTAGGGCCTGAAACAATCCTGCGGTGTTGCGGCCAGCTCACAAGAAAGCGAGTTGAAGAAAGGAGCTCAGGGGCACTGTCATTCACAAACCTGCAGAGTTATAAATGACAGCTATCGTCCAAAAATATATTGAAGTAAGGCTGCCAAGAGGACTTGAAAGCGGGGCAGAATTGCAGGAAACCGATTTCAGGAGGTAGACTGGAATTGCAGGTAAAGCATAGGAAAAGAGGGAGAACGTCCACAATGATGCACTTGGCCAAAAAGGGCATATGCGTTTTTTCCTGAATATATTCAGGAAAAAACGCATACGCACTTTTTGGCCAACCAAGCAAGCTTGCAAAGGAAATATGTACTACAATGAAGTCTCACTGCCCCCCAGTCAAAAGGGCCATCAGAAAAAAGTATAAAATCCAGAAAGGCAGGACAGGCCATGGAGAACTGGGAGCCTTTTTATGCTGATGGGCGGGATGTAAATTGCCAACAGCCACTCTGGAGAAGTGTATGGTGTTTCCTGAAATATCTGAAAAACAAAGCAACAAAGCCTAGGGCATTTCCGCTTATGGTCCTATAGCTTAGGGAAAATAAAATCAAAAAGACACAGCCACCCCAAAGTTTGGGACGGCTCTGTTTACAAGAACCTCGATTACGGTACAAGTTCAATATCGCAGAAAGCGAAAAATGGATAAAGAAGTTGTGGTACTTACATACAATGCAATATCACTCAGCAATGAAATCTATGTCATCAGGCCCGTAGCAGCATAATGAGTGGATTCAGGTACGATGATTCTAAGTGAAATAAGTCACAGAGAAAAATAAACATGATAAGATATCACTACTACACGGAATGTAAACTTGGCTACACAGGAACTGAATTACAAAACAGAACAGGGTCTCAAATGTAGAAAACCAACTTATGCTTGCTTAAGGGGAAAGGTGAGTTGGGGTGCTGCATAAAACCAGAGATTGAAATTAGCACAGATACCGTTCCATAAGTCAAATATGTAATAGACAAGAGCTACTCCTTGCTCAACGAAGTGGACTCAACACCCCATATTAAACGCCTAAGAATATACCTGACTAGTAAGAATCTTAAAACCTATGGATTTATATGTCTCCGAAGGAGAATCAAGCATGTGTACAGTGGCATAAACGCAGCAGTGATAGGATTGGTGAGGTTCGGTGAGCAAATGCAGACCCTTTGAAGTTATATTGCATGGTACCCATTCCATGGGTCTCAACGCTCCAGGTTTAAGGGATTCTTCCTTCAGCTAAAACATGCATGTGGAACCCAGCCTATGATCCACCATGTGATCGGGAAACGTGTTCAAAGGTGTCTCAGTTTTCGTCCCCTGGTACTCGGGTGCAACATTCCAGACGCTTTACTAACACTCTCCCCACTTGGAGAGTCAGTGCCTTTAACCTCCTGTTTGGCCCAGTTTGCAATTTCTGCGGAAAATGAACAGGAATAGGGAGAACCAATGAGAGACTAGCTGGAGGTGTCTGGACGGGCAAATTTAACTCTCATTTCCCACCAGGAAGCGGAATTAACCAAAGGCTCAGAGTGCAGTGCCGGAACCACACTAGGGCCTGAAGCAATCCTGCGGTGTTGCGGCCAGCTCACAAGAAAGCGAGTTGAAGAAAGGAGCTCAGGGGCACTGTCATTCACAAACCTGCAGAGTTATAAATGACAGCTATCGTCCAAAAATATATTGAAGTAAGGCCGCCAAGAGGACTCGAAAGCGGTGCAGAATTGCAGGAAACCGATTTCAGGAGGTAGATAGGAATTGCATTTAAAGCATAGGAAAAGAGACAGAACTTGGAAAATAATGCACTTGGCAAAAAAGGGCATATGTGTTTTATCCAGAGCTCTCATAACCGAGGGGAGGAGATTCCCAGCAGGCTCCAACTGCCACCTGAGGGCTCATGTTGTCAAGGCAACGTGAGCAAGCCAGGCAGGAGTTACCTCACAGCAGAGATCCCACCTCACAGAAGGGTGAGAAACCCAGCCAACATCAGACTCTCACCAGAGGGCCCACATCACCAAGGGGATGGGAACCAGGCAGGAGTGTCTTCACACCAGTGGGGCCACATCATCAAAAGGTGAGGTACTCAGCACATGTGTCCTCAAACCAGAGGACCCACATCACTAAGGGCCTCGGAGTGAGGCAGGCAGGAGTAGCCTCACAACACTGGGCCCATAGAATAAAAAAGTGAGGAATCCAGCAGTTGGAACCTCCCAGCAGGGGGCCCAGAGCACCGAGGCTATGGGATCCAGGCCACAGTGAACTCACAGAAGAGGGCTCATGTCATGAAACTGAGCAACCCAGCCATTGGGACCTCAGAGCAGGAGGCCCACATCCCCATGGGGATATAAATCTGGTAGGAGTGTCCTCGCACCACTGAAAACGTATCAGAAAATTTTGGGAGACCAGCAGTTAGAGCCTGATGCCAGAGGACCCTCATCACCAAGGGAAGGAGGCTCCCAGCAGGCTCCAACGGCCACCAGAGGGCTGACGTCGCCAAGGCGATGTGTGCCAACCAGGCACGAATGACCTCACAGCAGAGGGCCCACCTCAGAGAAGTGTGACGAACCCAGTCAGGATCAGACTCGCACCAGAGGGCCCACATCACCAAATGGATTGGAACCAGGCAGGAGTGTCCTCACATGAGTAGGGCCACATCATCTAAAGGTGAGGAACCCAGAACACGTGGCTTCAAACCATAGGACACGCATCACCAAGGGGCTGGGGGTGAGGCAGGCAGGAGGAGCCTCACAACAGAGGGCCCCAAAATAAGGAAGGTGAGGAATCCAGCAGTTGCAACCTCCCAGCAGGCGGCCCAGAGCACAGAGGCTAGGGGATCCAAGCCAGAGTGAACTAACACCAGACAGCCCACATCATGAAACTGTGAGCAACCCAGACATTGGGACCTCAGAGCAGAAGGCCCACATCCCCATGGTGATGGGAATATGACAGGAGTGTCCTGGCATCACTGGGCTCACATCAGAAAACGTGGGGTGCTCAGAAGTTAGGACCTGATGCTAGAGGGCACTCATCACCGAGGGGAGGAGACTCCCAGCAGGCTCCAGCTGCCACCAGAGGGCCAACGTCACCAAGGCGATGTGTGCCAGCCCGGCAGGAGTGACCTCACAGCAGAGGCCCCACCTCACAGAAGGGTGAGGAACACAGCCAGGATCAGACTCTCACCAGAGGGCCCACATCACCAAGGGGAAGGGAACCAGGAAGGAGTGTCCCCACATCAGTGGGACAACATCATCGAAAGGTGAGGATCCCAGCACATGTAGCCTCAAACCAGAGGAACCACATCACCAAGGGGTTCGGAATGAGGCTGGCAGGACCGGCCTCACAACACAGGGTCCATAGAATATAAAAGTTGAGGAATCCAGCAGTTGGAACCTCCCAGCAAGCGGCCCAGAGCACCGAGGCTATGGTATCCAGGCCGCAGTGAACTCACAGCAGAGGGCCCACATCATGAACCTGTGAGCAGCCCAGCCGTTGGGACCTCAGAACAGAAGGCCCACATCCCCATTGGGATGGGAACCTGGCAGGAGTGGCTTCGCACCACTTAGCACATATCAGAAAATGTTAGGAGCCCAGCAGTTAGGGCCTGACGCCAGGGGGCCCTCATAACTGAGGGGAGGAGACTCCCAGCAGGTTCCAACTGCCAACAGAGGGCCCACGTCTACAAGGTGGCATGCGCCAGCCAAGCAGTAGTGACCTCACAACAGAGGGCCTATCTCACAGAAGGGTGAGGAACCGAGGTAGGATGAGACTCTTGCCAGAGGGCCCACAACACCAAGGGGATGGGAACCAGTCAGGACTGTCCTCTCACCAGTGGGGCCACATCATCGAAAGGTGAGGAACCCAGCACATGCGGCCTCATATCAGAGGACATACATCACAAAGGGGATGGGAGTGAGGCAGGTAGGAGTAGCCTAAAAACAGAGGGCCCAAAGAATAAAAAAGGTGAGGAATCCAGCATTTGGAACCTCCCAGCAGGCGGCCGAGAGCACAGAAGCTATGGGATGCAGGCAGGAGTGAACTAAGAGCAGAGAGCCCACATCATGAAACTGTGAGCAACCCAGGCGTTGGGACCTCAGAGCAGAAAGCCCACATCCCCATGGGGATGGGAACCTGACAGGAGTGTCCTGGCATCACTGGGCTCACATCAGAAAATGTGGGGAGCCCAGCAGTTAGGGCCTGTTGCTAGAGGGCTGTCATCACCGAGGGCAGGAGGCTCCCAGCAGGTTCCATGTGCCAACAGAGGGCCCACGTCGCCAAGGTGATGTGTGCAAGTCAGGTAGGATTGACCTCACAGCAGAGGGCCTACCTCACAGAAGAGTGAGGAACCCAGCCAGGATAAGACTGTCACCAGAAGGCCCACATCACCAAGGGGATGGGAACCAGGCAGGAGTGTCCTCACACCAGTGGGGCCACATCATTGAAAGTTGCGGAACCCAGCATATGTGGCCTCAAACCAGAGGACCCACATCACAAAGGGGATGCGAGTGAGGCAGGCAGGAGGAGCATCGCAACACAGGCCCCATAGAATACAAAAGTTGAGGAATCGAGCAGTTGGAACCTTCCAGCAGGCGGCCCAGAGCACAGAGGCTATGGCATCCAGGCCAGAGTGAACTAACAGCAGAGAGCCCACATCATGAAACTGTGAACAACCCAGCCGTTGGGACATCAGAACAGAAGGCCCACATCCCAATGGGTATGTGAACCTGGATGGAGTGTCTTCGAACCACTGGGCGCACATCACAAAATGTGGGGAGTCCAGCCGTTAGGGCCTGACGCCAGAGGGCCCTCATCACCGAGGGGAGGAGGCTCCCAGCAGGCTCCAAGTGCCACCAGAGGGCTCATGTCCACAAGGCGAGGTGAGCAAGCCAGGCAGGAGTGACCTCACAGCAGACGGCCCACCTCACAGATGGGTGAGGAACCCAGCCAGGATCAGACTCTCAACAGAGAGCCCACATCACCAAGGGGATGTGAACCAGGCAGGAGTCTCCTAAGACCATTGGTCCCACATCATCGAAAGGTGAGGAACCCAGCACATGTGGCCTCAAACCAGAGGACACACATCACGAAGGGACTGGGAGTGAGGCAGGCAGGAGGATCCTCACAACAGAGGGCCTAAAAAATTAAAAAAGTGAGGAATCCAGCAGTTGGAACCTTCCAGCAGGCGGCCAAGAACACAGAGGCTATGGGATCCAGGCCACAGTGAACTAACACCAGAGAGCCCACATCATGAAACTGTGATCAACCCAGCCGTTGGAACGTCAGAGCAGAAGGCCCACATCCCCATGGAGATGGGAACCTAAGAGGAGTGCCCGAGCATCACTGGGCTCACTAAGAAAAGTTGGGGAGCCCAGCAGTTAGGGCTTGACATCAGAGGGCCCTCATCACAGAGGTGAGGAGGCTCCCAGCAGGGTCCAAGTGCCACCAGAGGGCTCATGTCAACAAGGCGAGGTGAGCAAGCCAGGCAAGAGTTACCTGATAGTAGAGAGCCCACCTCACAGATGGTTGAGGAACCCAGCCAGGATCAGACTCTCACCAGAGGGCCCACATCACAAAGGGGATGGGAACCAGTCAGGATTATCCTCACACCAGTGGGGCCTCATCATCTTAACGTGAGGAACCCAGCACATGTGTCCTCAAACCAGAGGACCCACATCACAAAGGGCCTTGGAGTGAGGCAGGCAGGAGTAGCCTCACAACACAGGGCACATAATATAAAATATGTGAGGATTCCAGCATTTAGACCTTCCAGCTGGCAGCTCAGAACACCGAGGCTATGGGATCCAGGCCACAGTGAACTCACAGCAGAGGGCCAACATCATAAAACTGTGAGCAACCCAGGCGTTGGGACCACAGAGCAGAAGGCCCACATCCCCATGGAAATGGGAACCTGGCTGGAGTGTCCGCGCACCACTGGGCGCACATCAGAAAATGTGGGGAGCCCACCATTTAGGGCCTGACGCCAGAGGGCCGTCATCACCGAGAGGAGGAGGCACCCTGCACGCTCCAACTGCCACCAGAGGGCTCACGTCTCCAAGGTGACGTGTGCCAGCCAGTCAGGAGTGACCTCACAGCAGAGGGCCTACCTCACAGAACGTTGAGGAACCCAGCCAGGATTAGACTCTCGCCAGAGGGCCCACCTCACCAAGCGGATGGTAACCAGGCAGGAGTGTCCTCACACGAGTGGGGCCACATCATCGAAAGGTGAGGAACGCAGCACATGTGGCCTCAAGCTATAGGACAGTCATCACCAAGGGGCTGGCAGCGAGGCAGGCAGGAGGAGCCTCACAACAGAGGGCACATAGAATAAAAAAGTTGAGGAATCCAGCAGTTGGAACCTCCCAGCAGGCGGCTCAGAGCACCGATGATAAGGGATCCTTGCCGGAGTGAACTCACAGCAGAGGGCCCACATCATGGTACTGTGAGCAAGCCAGCCGTTTTGACCTCAGAGCAGAAGGCCCATATCCCCATGGGGATGCGAACCTGGCAAGAGTGTCCTCACTCACTTGGCGCACATCAGAAAATGTGGGGAGCCCAGCAGTTATGGCCTAAGGCAAGAGGGCCCTCATCACCGAGGGGAGGAGGATCCCAGCACACTCCAACTGCCACCAGAGGGCCCACGTCGCCAAGGTGACTTGTGCCAGACAGGCATGATTGACCTCACAGCAGAGGGCCCACCTCACAGAAGGGTGAGGAACCCAGCCAGGATCAGACTCTCACCTGAGGGCCCACATCAGCAAGGGGATGGGAACCAGTCAGGACTGTCTTCCCTCCAGTGGGGTCACATCATTGAAAGGTGCGGAACCCAGCACATGTGGCCTCAAATCAGAGGACACATATCACAAAGGGAATGGGAGTGAGGCAGGCAGGAGTAGCCTAAAAACAGAGGGCCCAAAGAATAAGAAAGGTGAGGAATCCAGCAGTTGGAACCTCCCAGCAGGCAGCCGAGAGCACAGAAGCTATGGGATGCAGGCAGGAGTGAACTAACAGCAGAGAGCCCACATCATGAAACTGTGAGCAACCCAGGCGTTGGGACCTCAGAGCAGAAGGCCCACATCCCAATGGGGATGTGAACCTGGATGGAGTGTCCTCGCACCACTGGGTCGCACATCACGAAATGTGGGGAGCACAGCTCTTAGGGCCTGACGCCAGAGGGCCCTCATCACCGAGGGGAGGAGGCTCCCAGCAGGCTCCAAGTGCCACCAGAGGGCTCATGTCCACAAGGCGAGGTGAGCAAGCCAGGGAGGAGTGACCTCACAGCAGACGGCCCACCTCACAGATGGGTGAAGAACCCAGCCAGGATCAGACTCTCAACAGAGGGCCCACATCACCAAGGGGATGTGAACCAGGCAGGAGTCTCCTAAGACCATTGGTCCCACATCATTGAAAGGTGAGGAACCCAGCACATGTGGCCTCAAACCAGAGGACACACATCACGAAAGGGCTGGGAGTGAGGCAGGCAGGAGGATCCTCACAACAGAGGGCCCAAAAAATTAAAAAAGTGAGGAATCCAGCAGTTGGAACCTCCCAGCAGGCGGCCAAGAACACAGAGGCTATGGGATCCAGGCCACAGTGAACTAACACCAGAGAGCCCACATCATGAAACTGTGATCAACCCAGCCGTTGGAACGTCAGAGCAGAAGGCCCACATCCCCATGGAGATGGGAACCTAAGAGGAGTGCCCGAGCATCACTGGGCTCACAAAGAAAAGTTGGGGAGCCCAGCAGTTAGGGCCTGACGTCAGAGGGCCCTCATTACTGGGGGGCGGAGATTCCCAGCACGCTCCAACTGCCACCACACAGCTGACTTCACCAAGGCATTGTGTGCCAGCCATGCAGGAGTGACCTATCAGCAGAGGGTCTCCCTCACAGAAGGCTGAGGAACACAGCCAGGAACAGACTCTCACCAGGGGGTCCGCATAACCACGTGGATGAGAAGCAGGCAGGAGTGTCCTCACACTAGTGGGGCCACATCATCGAAAGGTGAGGAACCCAGCAAAGGTGGGCACAAACCAGAGGACCCACATCACCAAGGGGTTGAGAGTGAGGTAGGTGTCTGGACAGGCATATTTAACACTCATTTCCCACCAGGAAGAGGAATTAACCAAAGGCTCAGCGTGCCATGCCAGAACAACACTAGGGCCTGAAGAAATCCTGCGGTGTTGCGGCCAGCTCACAAAAAAGCGAGTTGAAGAGAGGAGCTCAGGGGCACTGTCACTCACAAACCTGCAGAGTTATAAATGACAGCTATCGTCCAAAAATATATTGAAGTAAGGCTGCCAAGAGGACTTGAAAGCGGTGCAGAATTGTAGGAAACCGATTTCAGGAGGTAGACTGGAATTGCATGTAAAGCATAGGAAAAGAGGCAGAACGTCCACAATGATGCACTTCGCCAAAAAGGGCGTATGCGTTTTTTCCTGAATATATTCAGGAAAAAACGCATACGCCCTTTTTGGCCAACCAAGCAAGCTTGCAAAGGAAATCTGCACTACAATGAAGTCTCACTGCCCCCCGGTCAAAAGGGCCATCTGAAAAATGTGTAAAATCCAGAAAGGCAGGACAGGCCATGGAGAACTGGGAGCCTTGTTATGCTGATGGACGGGATGTAAATTGCCAACAGCCACTCTGGAGAAGTGTATGGTGTTTCCTGAAACATCTAAAAAACAAAGCAACAGAGCCTAGGGCACTTCCGCTTATGGTTCTATAGCTTAGGGAAATTAAAATCAAAAAGACACAGCCACCCCAAAGTTTGGGACGCCTCTGTTTACAAGAACCTCGTTTACGGTACAAGTTCAATATCGCAGAAAGCGAAAAATGGATAAAGAAGTTGTGGTACTTACGTACAATGCAATATCACTCAGCAATGAAATCTATGTCATCAGGCCCGTAGCAGCATAATGAGTGGATTCAGGTACGATGATACTAAGTGAAATAAGTCACACAGAAAAAGAAACATCATAAGATATCACTACTACACGGAATGTAAACTTGGCTACACAGGAACTGAAGTACAAAACAGAACAGGGTCTCAAATGTAGAAAACCAACTTATGCTTGCTTAAGGTGAAAGGTGAGTTGGGGTGCTGCATAAAACCAGAGATTGAAATTAGCACAGATACCGTTCCATAAGCCAAATATGTAATAGACAAGAGCTACTCCTTGCTCAACGAAGTGGACTGAACAACCCATATTAAACGCCTAAGAATATACCTGACTAGTAAGAATCTTAAAACCTATGGCTTTATATGTCTCCGAAAGAGAATCAAGCGTGTGTACAGCGGCATAAACGCAGCAGTGATAGGATTGGTGAGGATCGGTGAGCAAATGCAGACTCTTTGAAGTCATATTGCATGGTACCCATTCCATGGGTCTCAACTCTCCAGGTTTAAGGGATTCTTCCTTCAGCTAAAACATGCATGTGGAACCCAGAGTATGATCCACCGTGTGATTGGGAAACGTGTTCCAAGGTGTCTGAGTTTTCGTCCCCTGGTACTCGGGTGCAACATTCCAGTCGCTTTACTAACACTCTCCCCACTTGGAGAGTCAGTGCCTTTAACCTCCTGTTTGTCCCAGTTTGCAATTTCTGCGGAAAATGAACAGGAATAGGGAGAACCAATGAGAGACTAGCTGGAGGTGTCTGGACGGGCAAATTTAACTCTCATTTCCCACCAGGAAGAGGAATTAACCAAAGGCTCAGCGTGCCATGCCGGAACCACACTAGGGCCTGAAACAATCCTGCGGTGTTGCGGCCAGCTCACAAGAAAGCGAGTTGAAGAAAGGAGCTCAGGGGCACTGTCATTCACAAACCTGCAGAGTTATAAATGACAGCTATCGTCCAAAAATATATTGAAGTAAGGCTGCCAAGAGGACTTGAAAGCGGGGCAGAATTGCAGGAAACCGATTTCAGGAGGTAGACTGGAATTGCAGGTAAAGCATAGGAAAAGAGGGAGAACGTCCACAATGATGCACTTGGCCAAAAAGGGCATATGCGTTTTTTCCTGAATATATTCAGGAAAAAACGCATACGCACTTTTTGGCCAACCAAGCAAGCTTGCAAAGGAAATATGTACTACAATGAAGTCTCACTGCCCCCCAGTCAAAAGGGCCATCAGAAAAAAGTATAAAATCCAGAAAGGCAGGACAGGCCATGGAGAACTGGGAGCCTTTTTATGCTGATGGGCGGGATGTAAATTGCCAACAGCCACTCTGGAGAAGTGTATGGTGTTTCCTGAAATATCTGAAAAACAAAGCAACAAAGCCTAGGGCATTTCCGCTTATGGTCCTATAGCTTAGGGAAAATAAAATCAAAAAGACACAGCCACCCCAAAGTTTGGGACGGCTCTGTTTACAAGAACCTCGATTACGGTACAAGTTCAATATCGCAGAAAGCGAAAAATGGATAAAGAAGTTGTGGTACTTACATACAATGCAATATCACTCAGCAATGAAATCTATGTCATCAGGCCCGTAGCAGCATAATGAGTGGATTCAGGTACGATGATTCTAAGTGAAATAAGTCACAGAGAAAAATAAACATGATAAGATATCACTACTACACGGAATGTAAACTTGGCTACACAGGAACTGAATTACAAAACAGAACAGGGTCTCAAATGTAGAAAACCAACTTATGCTTGCTTAAGGGGAAAGGTGAGTTGGGGTGCTGCATAAAACCAGAGATTGAAATTAGCACAGATACCGTTCCATAAGTCAAATATGTAATAGACAAGAGCTACTCCTTGCTCAACGAAGTGGACTCAACACCCCATATTAAACGCCTAAGAATATACCTGACTAGTAAGAATCTTAAAACCTATGGATTTATATGTCTCCGAAGGAGAATCAAGCATGTGTACAGTGGCATAAACGCAGCAGTGATAGGATTGGTGAGGTTCGGTGAGCAAATGCAGACCCTTTGAAGTTATATTGCATGGTACCCATTCCATGGGTCTCAACGCTCCAGGTTTAAGGGATTCTTCCTTCAGCTAAAACATGCATGTGGAACCCAGCCTATGATCCACCATGTGATCGGGAAACGTGTTCAAAGGTGTCTCAGTTTTCGTCCCCTGGTACTCGGGTGCAACATTCCAGACGCTTTACTAACACTCTCCCCACTTGGAGAGTCAGTGCCTTTAACCTCCTGTTTGGCCCAGTTTGCAATTTCTGCGGAAAATGAACAGGAATAGGGAGAACCAATGAGAGACTAGCTGGAGGTGTCTGGACGGGCAAATTTAACTCTCATTTCCCACCAGGAAGCGGAATTAACCAAAGGCTCAGAGTGCAGTGCCGGAACCACACTAGGGCCTGAAGCAATCCTGCGGTGTTGCGGCCAGCTCACAAGAAAGCGAGTTGAAGAAAGGAGCTCAGGGGCACTGTCATTCACAAACCTGCAGAGTTATAAATGACAGCTATCGTCCAAAAATATATTGAAGTAAGGCCGCCAAGAGGACTCGAAAGCGGTGCAGAATTGCAGGAAACCGATTTCAGGAGGTAGATAGGAATTGCATTTAAAGCATAGGAAAAGAGACAGAACTTGGAAAATAATGCACTTGGCAAAAAAGGGCATATGTGTTTTATCCAGAGCTCTCATAACCGAGGGGAGGAGATTCCCAGCAGGCTCCAACTGCCACCTGAGGGCTCATGTTGTCAAGGCAACGTGAGCAAGCCAGGCAGGAGTTACCTCACAGCAGAGATCCCACCTCACAGAAGGGTGAGAAACCCAGCCAACATCAGACTCTCACCAGAGGGCCCACATCACCAAGGGGATGGGAACCAGGCAGGAGTGTCTTCACACCAGTGGGGCCACATCATCAAAAGGTGAGGTACTCAGCACATGTGTCCTCAAACCAGAGGACCCACATCACTAAGGGCCTCGGAGTGAGGCAGGCAGGAGTAGCCTCACAACACTGGGCCCATAGAATAAAAAAGTGAGGAATCCAGCAGTTGGAACCTCCCAGCAGGGGGCCCAGAGCACCGAGGCTATGGGATCCAGGCCACAGTGAACTCACAGAAGAGGGCTCATGTCATGAAACTGAGCAACCCAGCCATTGGGACCTCAGAGCAGGAGGCCCACATCCCCATGGGGATATAAATCTGGTAGGAGTGTCCTCGCACCACTGAAAACGTATCAGAAAATTTTGGGAGACCAGCAGTTAGAGCCTGATGCCAGAGGACCCTCATCACCAAGGGAAGGAGGCTCCCAGCAGGCTCCAACGGCCACCAGAGGGCTGACGTCGCCAAGGCGATGTGTGCCAACCAGGCACGAATGACCTCACAGCAGAGGGCCCACCTCAGAGAAGTGTGACGAACCCAGTCAGGATCAGACTCGCACCAGAGGGCCCACATCACCAAATGGATTGGAACCAGGCAGGAGTGTCCTCACATGAGTAGGGCCACATCATCTAAAGGTGAGGAACCCAGAACACGTGGCTTCAAACCATAGGACACGCATCACCAAGGGGCTGGGGGTGAGGCAGGCAGGAGGAGCCTCACAACAGAGGGCCCCAAAATAAGGAAGGTGAGGAATCCAGCAGTTGCAACCTCCCAGCAGGCGGCCCAGAGCACAGAGGCTAGGGGATCCAAGCCAGAGTGAACTAACACCAGACAGCCCACATCATGAAACTGTGAGCAACCCAGACATTGGGACCTCAGAGCAGAAGGCCCACATCCCCATGGTGATGGGAATATGACAGGAGTGTCCTGGCATCACTGGGCTCACATCAGAAAACGTGGGGTGCTCAGAAGTTAGGACCTGATGCTAGAGGGCACTCATCACCGAGGGGAGGAGACTCCCAGCAGGCTCCAGCTGCCACCAGAGGGCCAACGTCACCAAGGCGATGTGTGCCAGCCCGGCAGGAGTGACCTCACAGCAGAGGCCCCACCTCACAGAAGGGTGAGGAACACAGCCAGGATCAGACTCTCACCAGAGGGCCCACATCACCAAGGGGAAGGGAACCAAGAAGGAGTGTCCCCACATCAGTGGGACAACATCATCGAAAGGTGAGGATCCCAGCACATGTAGCCTCAAACCAGAGGAACCACATCACCAAGGGGTTCGGAATGAGGCTGGCAGGACCGGCCTCACAACACAGGGTCCATAGAATATAAAAGTTGAGGAATCCAGCAGTTGGAACCTCCCAGCAAGCGGCCCAGAGCACCGAGGCTATGGTATCCAGGCCGCAGTGAACTCACAGCAGAGGGCCCACATCATGAACCTGTGAGCAGCCCAGCCGTTGGGACCTCAGAACAGAAGGCCCACATCCCCATTGGGATGGGAACCTGGCAGGAGTGGCTTCGCACCACTTAGCACATATCAGAAAATGTTAGGAGCCCAGCAGTTAGGGCCTGACGCCAGGGGGCCCTCATAACTGAGGGGAGGAGACTCCCAGCAGGTTCCAACTGCCAACAGAGGGCCCACGTCTACAAGGTGGCATGCGCCAGCCAAGCAGTAGTGACCTCACAACAGAGGGCCTATCTCACAGAAGGGTGAGGAACCGAGGTAGGATGAGACTCTTGCCAGAGGGCCCACAACACCAAGGGGATGGGAACCAGTCAGGACTGTCCTCTCACCAGTGGGGCCACATCATCGAAAGGTGAGGAACCCAGCACATGCGGCCTCATATCAGAGGACATACATCACAAAGGGGATGGGAGTGAGGCAGGTAGGAGTAGCCTAAAAACAGAGGGCCCAAAGAATAAAAAAGGTGAGGAATCCAGCATTTGGAACCTCCCAGCAGGCGGCCGAGAGCACAGAAGCTATGGGATGCAGGCAGGAGTGAACTAAGAGCAGAGAGCCCACATCATGAAACTGTGAGCAACCCAGGCGTTGGGACCTCAGAGCAGAAAGCCCACATCCCCATGGGGATGGGAACCTGACAGGAGTGTCCTGGCATCACTGGGCTCACATCAGAAAACGTGGGGAGCCCAGCAGTTAGGGCCTGATGCTAGAGGGCTGTCATCACCGAGGGCAGGAGGCTCCCAGCAGGTTCCATGTGCCAACAGAGGGCCCACGTCGCCAAGGTGATGTGTGCAAGTCAGGTAGGATTGACCTCACAGCAGAGGGCCTACCTCACAGAAGAGTGAGGAACCCAGCCAGGATAAGACTGTCACCAGAAGGCCCACATCACCAAGGGGATGGGAACCAGGCAGGAGTGTCCTCACACCAGTGGGGCCACATCATTGAAAGTTGCGGAACCCAGCATATGTGGCCTCAAACCAGAGGACCCACATCACAAAGGGGATGCGAGTGAGGCAGGCAGGAGGAGCATCGCAACACAGGCCCCATAGAATACAAAAGTTGAGGAATCGAGCAGTTGGAACCTTCCAGCAGGCGGCCCAGAGCACAGAGGCTATGGCATCCAGGCCAGAGTGAACTAACAGCAGAGAGCCCACATCATGAAACTGTGAACAACCCAGCCGTTGGGACATCAGAACAGAAGGCCCACATCCCAATGGGTATGTGAACCTGGATGGAGTGTCTTCGAACCACTGGGCGCACATCACAAAATGTGGGGAGTCCAGCCGTTAGGGCCTGACGCCAGAGGGCCCTCATCACCGAGGGGAGGAGGCTCCCAGCAGGCTCCAAGTGCCACCAGAGGGCTCATGTCCACAAGGCGAGGTGAGCAAGCCAGGCAGGAGTGACCTCACAGCAGACGGCCCACCTCACAGATGGGTGAGGAACCCAGCCAGGATCAGACTCTCAACAGAGAGCCCACATCACCAAGGGGATGTGAACCAGGCAGGAGTCTCCTAAGACCATTGGTCCCACATCATCGAAAGGTGAGGAACCCAGCACATGTGGCCTCAAACCAGAGGACACACATCACGAAGGGACTGGGAGTGAGGCAGGCAGGAGGATCCTCACAACAGAGGGCCTAAAAAATTAAAAAAGTGAGGAATCCAGCAGTTGGAACCTTCCAGCAGGCGGCCAAGAACACAGAGGCTATGGGATCCAGGCCACAGTGAACTAACACCAGAGAGCCCACATCATGAAACTGTGATCAACCCAGCCGTTGGAACGTCAGAGCAGAAGGCCCACATCCCCATGGAGATGGGAACCTAAGAGGAGTGCCCGAGCATCACTGGGCTCACTAAGAAAAGTTGGGGAGCCCAGCAGTTAGGGCTTGACATCAGAGGGCCCTCATCACAGAGGTGAGGAGGCTCCCAGCAGGGTCCAAGTGCCACCAGAGGGCTCATGTCAACAAGGCGAGGTGAGCAAGCCAGGCAAGAGTTACCTGATAGTAGAGAGCCCACCTCACAGATGGTTGAGGAACCCAGCCAGGATCAGACTCTCACCAGAGGGCCCACATCACAAAGGGGATGGGAACCAGTCAGGATTATCCTCACACCAGTGGGGCCTCATCATCTTAACGTGAGGAACCCAGCACATGTGTCCTCAAACCAGAGGACCCACATCACAAAGGGCCTTGGAGTGAGGCAGGCAGGAGTAGCCTCACAACACAGGGCACATAATATAAAATATGTGAGGATTCCAGCATTTAGACCTTCCAGCTGGCAGCTCAGAACACCGAGGCTATGGGATCCAGGCCACAGTGAACTCACAGCAGAGGGCCAACATCATAAAACTGTGAGCAACCCAGGCGTTGGGACCACAGAGCAGAAGGCCCACATCCCCATGGAAATGGGAACCTGGCTGGAGTGTCCGCGCACCACTGGGCGCACATCAGAAAATGTGGGGAGCCCACCATTTAGGGCCTGACGCCAGAGGGCCGTCATCACCGAGAGGAGGAGGCACCCTGCACGCTCCAACTGCCACCAGAGGGCTCACGTCTCCAAGGTGACGTGTGCCAGCCAGTCAGGAGTGACCTCACAGCAGAGGGCCTACCTCACAGAACGTTGAGGAACCCAGCCAGGATTAGACTCTCGCCAGAGGGCCCACCTCACCAAGCGGATGGTAACCAGGCAGGAGTGTCCTCACACGAGTGGGGCCACATCATCGAAAGGTGAGGAACGCAGCACATGTGGCCTCAAGCTATAGGACAGTCATCACCAAGGGGCTGGCAGCGAGGCAGGCAGGAGGAGCCTCACAACAGAGGGCACATAGAATAAAAAAGTTGAGGAATCCAGCAGTTGGAACCTCCCAGCAGGCGGCTCAGAGCACCGATGATAAGGGATCCTTGCCGGAGTGAACTCACAGCAGAGGGCCCACATCATGGTACTGTGAGCAAGCCAGCCGTTTTGACCTCAGAGCAGAAGGCCCATATCCCCATGGGGATGCGAACCTGGCAAGAGTGTCCTCACTCACTTGGCGCACATCAGAAAATGTGGGGAGCCCAGCAGTTATGGCCTAAGGCAAGAGGGCCCTCATCACCGAGGGGAGGAGGATCCCAGCACACTCCAACTGCCACCAGAGGGCCCACGTCGCCAAGGTGACTTGTGCCAGACAGGCATGATTGACCTCACAGCAGAGGGCCCACCTCACAGAAGGGTGAGGAACCCAGCCAGGATCAGACTCTCACCTGAGGGCCCACATCAGCAAGGGGATGGGAACCAGTCAGGACTGTCTTCCCTCCAGTGGGGTCACATCATTGAAAGGTGCGGAACCCAGCACATGTGGCCTCAAATCAGAGGACACATATCACAAAGGGAATGGGAGTGAGGCAGGCAGGAGTAGCCTAAAAACAGAGGGCCCAAAGAATAAGAAAGGTGAGGAATCCAGCAGTTGGAACCTCCCAGCAGGCAGCCGAGAGCACAGAAGCTATGGGATGCAGGCAGGAGTGAACTAACAGCAGAGAGCCCACATCATGAAACTGTGAGCAACCCAGGCGTTGGGACCTCAGAGCAGAAGGCCCACATCCCAATGGGGATGTGAACCTGGATGGAGTGTCCTCGCACCACTGGGTCGCACATCACGAAATGTGGGGAGCACAGCTCTTAGGGCCTGACGCCAGAGGGCCCTCATCACCGAGGGGAGGAGGCTCCCAGCAGGCTCCAAGTGCCACCAGAGGGCTCATGTCCACAAGGCGAGGTGAGCAAGCCAGGGAGGAGTGACCTCACAGCAGACGGCCCACCTCACAGATGGGTGAAGAACCCAGCCAGGATCAGACTCTCAACAGAGGGCCCACATCACCAAGGGGATGTGAACCAGGCAGGAGTCTCCTAAGACCATTGGTCCCACATCATTGAAAGGTGAGGAACCCAGCACATGTGGCCTCAAACCAGAGGACACACATCACGAAAGGGCTGGGAGTGAGGCAGGCAGGAGGATCCTCACAACAGAGGGCCCAAAAAATTAAAAAAGTGAGGAATCCAGCAGTTGGAACCTCCCAGCAGGCGGCCAAGAACACAGAGGCTATGGGATCCAGGCCACAGTGAACTAACACCAGAGAGCCCACATCATGAAACTGTGATCAACCCAGCCGTTGGAACGTCAGAGCAGAAGGCCCACATCCCCATGGAGATGGGAACCTAAGAGGAGTGCCCGAGCATCACTGGGCTCACAAAGAAAAGTTGGGGAGCCCAGCAGTTAGGGCCTGACGTCAGAGGGCCCTCATTACTGGGGGGCGGAGATTCCCAGCACGCTCCAACTGCCACCACACAGCTGACTTCACCAAGGCATTGTGTGCCAGCCATGCAGGAGTGACCTATCAGCAGAGGGTCTCCCTCACAGAAGGCTGAGGAACACAGCCAGGAACAGACTCTCACCAGGGGGTCCGCATAACCACGTGGATGAGAAGCAGGCAGGAGTGTCCTCACACTAGTGGGGCCACATCATCGAAAGGTGAGGAACCCAGCAAAGGTGGGCACAAACCAGAGGACCCACATCACCAAGGGGTTGAGAGTGAGGTAGGTGTCTGGACAGGCATACTTAACACTCATTTCCCACCAGGAAGAGGAATTAACCAAAGGCTCAGCGTGCCATGCCAGAACCACACTAGGGCCTGAAGAAATCCTGCGGTGTTGCGGCCAGCTCACAAAAAAGCGAGTTGAAGAGAGGAGCTCAGGGGCACTGTCACTCACAAACCTGCAGAGTTATAAATGACAGCTATCGTCCAAAAATATATTGAAGTAAGGCTGCCAAGAGGACTTGAAAGCGGTGCAGAATTGTAGGAAACCGATTTCAGGAGGTAGACTGGAATTGCATGTAAAGCATAGGAAAAGAGGCAGAACGTCCACAATGATGCACTTCGCCAAAAAGGGCGTATGCGTTTTTTCCTGAATATATTCAGGAAAAAACGCATACGCCCTTTTTGGCCAACCAAGCAAGCTTGCAAAGGAAATCTGCACTACAATGAAGTCTCACTGCCCCCCGGTCAAAAGGGCCATCTGAAAAATGTGTAAAATCCAGAAAGGCAGGACAGGCCATGGAGAACTGGGAGCCTTGTTATGCTGATGGACGGGATGTAAATTGCCAACAGCCACTCTGGAGAAGTGTATGGTGTTTCCTGAAACATCTAAAAAACAAAGCAACAGAGCCTAGGGCACTTCCGCTTATGGTTCTATAGCTTAGGGAAATTAAAATCAAAAAGACACAGCCACCCCAAAGTTTGGGACGCCTCTGTTTACAAGAACCTCGTTTACGGTACAAGTTCAATATCGCAGAAAGCGAAAAATGGATAAAGAAGTTGTGGTACTTACGTACAATGCAATATCACTCAGCAATGAAATCTATGTCATCAGGCCCGTAGCAGCATAATGAGTGGATTCAGGTACGATGATACTAAGTGAAATAAGTCACACAGAAAAAGAAACATCATAAGATATCACTACTACACGGAATGTAAACTTGGCTACACAGGAACTGAAGTACAAAACAGAACAGGGTCTCAAATGTAGAAAACCAACTTATGCTTGCTTAAGGTGAAAGGTGAGTTGGGGTGCTGCATAAAACCAGAGATTGAAATTAGCACAGATACCGTTCCATAAGCCAAATATGTAATAGACAAGAGCTACTCCTTGCTCAACGAAGTGGACTGAACAACCCATATTAAACGCCTAAGAATATACCTGACTAGTAAGAATCTTAAAACCTATGGCTTTATATGTCTCCGAAAGAGAATCAAGCGTGTGTACAGCGGCATAAACGCAGCAGTGATAGGATTGGTGAGGATCGGTGAGCAAATGCAGACTCTTTGAAGTCATATTGCATGGTACCCATTCCATGGGTCTCAACTCTCCAGGTTTAAGGGATTCTTCCTTCAGCTAAAACATGCATGTGGAACCCAGAGTATGATCCACCGTGTGATTGGGAAACGTGTTCCAAGGTGTCTGAGTTTTCGTCCCCTGGTACTCGGGTGCAACATTCCAGTCGCTTTACTAACACTCTCCCCACTTGGAGAGTCAGTGCCTTTAACCTCCTGTTTGTCCCAGTTTGCAATTTCTGCGGAAAATGAACAGGAATAGGGAGAACCAATGAGAGACTAGCTGGAGGTGTCTGGACGGGCAAATTTAACTCTCATTTCCCACCAGGAAGAGGAATTAACCAAAGGCTCAGCGTGCCATGCCGGAACCACACTAGGGCCTGAAACAATCCTGCGGTGTTGCGGCCAGCTCACAAGAAAGCGAGTTGAAGAAAGGAGCTCAGGGGCACTGTCATTCACAAACCTGCAGAGTTATAAATGACAGCTATCGTCCAAAAATATATTGAAGTAAGGCTGCCAAGAGGACTTGAAAGCGGGGCAGAATTGCAGGAAACCGATTTCAGGAGGTAGACTGGAATTGCAGGTAAAGCATAGGAAAAGAGGGAGAACGTCCACAATGATGCACTTGGCCAAAAAGGGCATATGCGTTTTTTCCTGAATATATTCAGGAAAAAACGCATACGCACTTTTTGGCCAACCAAGCAAGCTTGCAAAGGAAATATGTACTACAATGAAGTCTCACTGCCCCCCAGTCAAAAGGGCCATCAGAAAAAAGTATAAAATCCAGAAAGGCAGGACAGGCCATGGAGAACTGGGAGCCTTTTTATGCTGATGGGCGGGATGTAAATTGCCAACAGCCACTCTGGAGAAGTGTATGGTGTTTCCTGAAATATCTGAAAAACAAAGCAACAAAGCCTAGGGCATTTCCGCTTATGGTCCTATAGCTTAGGGAAAATAAAATCAAAAAGACACAGCCACCCCAAAGTTTGGGACGGCTCTGTTTACAAGAACCTCGATTACGGTACAAGTTCAATATCGCAGAAAGCGAAAAATGGATAAAGAAGTTGTGGTACTTACATACAATGCAATATCACTCAGCAATGAAATCTATGTCATCAGGCCCGTAGCAGCATAATGAGTGGATTCAGGTACGATGATTCTAAGTGAAATAAGTCACAGAGAAAAATAAACATGATAAGATATCACTACTACACGGAATGTAAACTTGGCTACACAGGAACTGAATTACAAAACAGAACAGGGTCTCAAATGTAGAAAACCAACTTATGCTTGCTTAAGGGGAAAGGTGAGTTGGGGTGCTGCATAAAACCAGAGATTGAAATTAGCACAGATACCGTTCCATAAGTCAAATATGTAATAGACAAGAGCTACTCCTTGCTCAACGAAGTGGACTCAACACCCCATATTAAACGCCTAAGAATATACCTGACTAGTAAGAATCTTAAAACCTATGGATTTATATGTCTCCGAAGGAGAATCAAGCATGTGTACAGTGGCATAAACGCAGCAGTGATAGGATTGGTGAGGTTCGGTGAGCAAATGCAGACCCTTTGAAGTTATATTGCATGGTACCCATTCCATGGGTCTCAACGCTCCAGGTTTAAGGGATTCTTCCTTCAGCTAAAACATGCATGTGGAACCCAGCCTATGATCCACCATGTGATCGGGAAACGTGTTCAAAGGTGTCTCAGTTTTCGTCCCCTGGTACTCGGGTGCAACATTCCAGACGCTTTACTAACACTCTCCCCACTTGGAGAGTCAGTGCCTTTAACCTCCTGTTTGGCCCAGTTTGCAATTTCTGCGGAAAATGAACAGGAATAGGGAGAACCAATGAGAGACTAGCTGGAGGTGTCTGGACGGGCAAATTTAACTCTCATTTCCCACCAGGAAGCGGAATTAACCAAAGGCTCAGAGTGCAGTGCCGGAACCACACTAGGGCCTGAAGCAATCCTGCGGTGTTGCGGCCAGCTCACAAGAAAGCGAGTTGAAGAAAGGAGCTCAGGGGCACTGTCATTCACAAACCTGCAGAGTTATAAATGACAGCTATCGTCCAAAAATATATTGAAGTAAGGCCGCCAAGAGGACTCGAAAGCGGTGCAGAATTGCAGGAAACCGATTTCAGGAGGTAGATAGGAATTGCATTTAAAGCATAGGAAAAGAGACAGAACTTGGAAAATAATGCACTTGGCAAAAAAGGGCATATGTGTTTTATCCAGAGCTCTCATAACCGAGGGGAGGAGATTCCCAGCAGGCTCCAACTGCCACCTGAGGGCTCATGTTGTCAAGGCAACGTGAGCAAGCCAGGCAGGAGTTACCTCACAGCAGAGATCCCACCTCACAGAAGGGTGAGAAACCCAGCCAACATCAGACTCTCACCAGAGGGCCCACATCACCAAGGGGATGGGAACCAGGCAGGAGTGTCTTCACACCAGTGGGGCCACATCATCAAAAGGTGAGGTACTCAGCACATGTGTCCTCAAACCAGAGGACCCACATCACTAAGGGCCTCGGAGTGAGGCAGGCAGGAGTAGCCTCACAACACTGGGCCCATAGAATAAAAAAGTGAGGAATCCAGCAGTTGGAACCTCCCAGCAGGGGGCCCAGAGCACCGAGGCTATGGGATCCAGGCCACAGTGAACTCACAGAAGAGGGCTCATGTCATGAAACTGAGCAACCCAGCCATTGGGACCTCAGAGCAGGAGGCCCACATCCCCATGGGGATATAAATCTGGTAGGAGTGTCCTCGCACCACTGAAAACGTATCAGAAAATTTTGGGAGACCAGCAGTTAGAGCCTGATGCCAGAGGACCCTCATCACCAAGGGAAGGAGGCTCCCAGCAGGCTCCAACGGCCACCAGAGGGCTGACGTCGCCAAGGCGATGTGTGCCAACCAGGCACGAATGACCTCACAGCAGAGGGCCCACCTCAGAGAAGTGTGACGAACCCAGTCAGGATCAGACTCGCACCAGAGGGCCCACATCACCAAATGGATTGGAACCAGGCAGGAGTGTCCTCACATGAGTAGGGCCACATCATCTAAAGGTGAGGAACCCAGAACACGTGGCTTCAAACCATAGGACACGCATCACCAAGGGGCTGGGGGTGAGGCAGGCAGGAGGAGCCTCACAACAGAGGGCCCCAAAATAAGGAAGGTGAGGAATCCAGCAGTTGCAACCTCCCAGCAGGCGGCCCAGAGCACAGAGGCTAGGGGATCCAAGCCAGAGTGAACTAACACCAGACAGCCCACATCATGAAACTGTGAGCAACCCAGACATTGGGACCTCAGAGCAGAAGGCCCACATCCCCATGGTGATGGGAATATGACAGGAGTGTCCTGGCATCACTGGGCTCACATCAGAAAACGTGGGGTGCTCAGAAGTTAGGACCTGATGCTAGAGGGCACTCATCACCGAGGGGAGGAGACTCCCAGCAGGCTCCAGCTGCCACCAGAGGGCCAACGTCACCAAGGCGATGTGTGCCAGCCCGGCAGGAGTGACCTCACAGCAGAGGCCCCACCTCACAGAAGGGTGAGGAACACAGCCAGGATCAGACTCTCACCAGAGGGCCCACATCACCAAGGGGAAGGGAACCAGGAAGGAGTGTCCCCACATCAGTGGGACAACATCATCGAAAGGTGAGGATCCCAGCACATGTAGCCTCAAACCAGAGGAACCACATCACCAAGGGGTTCGGAATGAGGCTGGCAGGACCGGCCTCACAACACAGGGTCCATAGAATATAAAAGTTGAGGAATCCAGCAGTTGGAACCTCCCAGCAAGCGGCCCAGAGCACCGAGGCTATGGTATCCAGGCCGCAGTGAACTCACAGCAGAGGGCCCACATCATGAACCTGTGAGCAGCCCAGCCGTTGGGACCTCAGAACAGAAGGCCCACATCCCCATTGGGATGGGAACCTGGCAGGAGTGGCTTCGCACCACTTAGCACATATCAGAAAATGTTAGGAGCCCAGCAGTTAGGGCCTGACGCCAGGGGGCCCTCATAACTGAGGGGAGGAGACTCCCAGCAGGTTCCAACTGCCAACAGAGGGCCCACGTCTACAAGGTGGCATGCGCCAGCCAAGCAGTAGTGACCTCACAACAGAGGGCCTATCTCACAGAAGGGTGAGGAACCGAGGTAGGATGAGACTCTTGCCAGAGGGCCCACAACACCAAGGGGATGGGAACCAGTCAGGACTGTCCTCTCACCAGTGGGGCCACATCATCGAAAGGTGAGGAACCCAGCACATGCGGTCTCATATCAGAGGACATACATCACAAAGGGGATGGGAGTGAGGCAGGTAGGAGTAGCCTAAAAACAGAGGGCCCAAAGAATAAAAAAGGTGAGGAATCCAGCATTTGGAACCTCCCAGCAGGCGGCCGAGAGCACAGAAGCTATGGGATGCAGGCAGGAGTGAACTAAGAGCAGAGAGCCCACATCATGAAACTGTGAGCAACCCAGGCGTTGGGACCTCAGAGCAGAAAGCCCACATCCCCATGGGGATGGGAACCTGACAGGAGTGTCCTGGCATCACTGGGCTCACATCAGAAAATGTGGGGAGCCCAGCAGTTAGGGCCTGTTGCTAGAGGGCTGTCATCACCGAGGGCAGGAGGCTCCCAGCAGGTTCCATGTGCCAACAGAGGGCCCACGTCGCCAAGGTGATGTGTGCAAGTCAGGTAGGATTGACCTCACAGCAGAGGGCCTACCTCACAGAAGAGTGAGGAACCCAGCCAGGATAAGACTGTCACCAGAAGGCCCACATCACCAAGGGGATGGGAACCAGGCAGGAGTGTCCTCACACCAGTGGGGCCACATCATTGAAAGTTGCGGAACCCAGCATATGTGGCCTCAAACCAGAGGACCCACATCACAAAGGGGATGCGAGTGAGGCAGGCAGGAGGAGCATCGCAACACAGGCCCCATAGAATACAAAAGTTGAGGAATCGAGCAGTTGGAACCTTCCAGCAGGCGGCCCAGAGCACAGAGGCTATGGCATCCAGGCCAGAGTGAACTAACAGCAGAGAGCCCACATCATGAAACTGTGAACAACCCAGCCGTTGGGACATCAGAACAGAAGGCCCACATCCCAATGGGTATGTGAACCTGGATGGAGTGTCTTCGAACCACTGGGCGCACATCACAAAATGTGGGGAGTCCAGCCGTTAGGGCCTGACGCCAGAGGGCCCTCATCACCGAGGGGAGGAGGCTCCCAGCAGGCTCCAAGTGCCACCAGAGGGCTCATGTCCACAAGGCGAGGTGAGCAAGCCAGGCAGGAGTGACCTCACAGCAGACGGCCCACCTCACAGATGGGTGAGGAACCCAGCCAGGATCAGACTCTCAACAGAGAGCCCACATCACCAAGGGGATGTGAACCAGGCAGGAGTCTCCTAAGACCATTGGTCCCACATCATCGAAAGGTGAGGAACCCAGCACATGTGGCCTCAAACCAGAGGACACACATCACGAAGGGACTGGGAGTGAGGCAGGCAGGAGGATCCTCACAACAGAGGGCCTAAAAAATTAAAAAAGTGAGGAATCCAGCAGTTGGAACCTTCCAGCAGGCGGCCAAGAACACAGAGGCTATGGGATCCAGGCCACAGTGAACTAACACCAGAGAGCCCACATCATGAAACTGTGATCAACCCAGCCGTTGGAACGTCAGAGCAGAAGGCCCACATCCCCATGGAGATGGGAACCTAAGAGGAGTGCCCGAGCATCACTGGGCTCACTAAGAAAAGTTGGGGAGCCCAGCAGTTAGGGCTTGACATCAGAGGGCCCTCATCACAGAGGTGAGGAGGCTCCCAGCAGGGTCCAAGTGCCACCAGAGGGCTCATGTCAACAAGGCGAGGTGAGCAAGCCAGGCAAGAGTTACCTGATAGTAGAGAGCCCACCTCACAGATGGTTGAGGAACCCAGCCAGGATCAGACTCTCACCAGAGGGCCCACATCACAAAGGGGATGGGAACCAGTCAGGATTATCCTCACACCAGTGGGGCCTCATCATCTTAACGTGAGGAACCCAGCACATGTGTCCTCAAACCAGAGGACCCACATCACAAAGGGCCTTGGAGTGAGGCAGGCAGGAGTAGCCTCACAACACAGGGCACATAATATAAAATATGTGAGGATTCCAGCATTTAGACCTTCCAGCTGGCAGCTCAGAACACCGAGGCTATGGGATCCAGGCCACAGTGAACTCACAGCAGAGGGCCAACATCATAAAACTGTGAGCAACCCAGGCGTTGGGACCACAGAGCAGAAGGCCCACATCCCCATGGAAATGGGAACCTGGCTGGAGTGTCCGCGCACCACTGGGCGCACATCAGAAAATGTGGGGAGCCCACCATTTAGGGCCTGACGCCAGAGGGCCGTCATCACCGAGAGGAGGAGGCACCCTGCACGCTCCAACTGCCACCAGAGGGCTCACGTCTCCAAGGTGACGTGTGCCAGCCAGTCAGGAGTGACCTCACAGCAGAGGGCCTACCTCACAGAACGTTGAGGAACCCAGCCAGGATTAGACTCTCGCCAGAGGGCCCACCTCACCAAGCGGATGGTAACCAGGCAGGAGTGTCCTCACACGAGTGGGGCCACATCATCGAAAGGTGAGGAACGCAGCACATGTGGCCTCAAGCTATAGGACAGTCATCACCAAGGGGCTGGCAGCGAGGCAGGCAGGAGGAGCCTCACAACAGAGGGCACATAGAATAAAAAAGTTGAGGAATCCAGCAGTTGGAACCTCCCAGCAGGCGGCTCAGAGCACCGATGATAAGGGATCCTTGCCGGAGTGAACTCACAGCAGAGGGCCCACATCATGGTACTGTGAGCAAGCCAGCCGTTTTGACCTCAGAGCAGAAGGCCCATATCCCCATGGGGATGCGAACCTGGCAAGAGTGTCCTCACTCACTTGGCGCACATCAGAAAATGTGGGGAGCCCAGCAGTTATGGCCTAAGGCAAGAGGGCCCTCATCACCGAGGGGAGGAGGATCCCAGCACACTCCAACTGCCACCAGAGGGCCCACGTCGCCAAGGTGACTTGTGCCAGACAGGCATGATTGACCTCACAGCAGAGGGCCCACCTCACAGAAGGGTGAGGAACCCAGCCAGGATCAGACTCTCACCTGAGGGCCCACATCAGCAAGGGGATGGGAACCAGTCAGGACTGTCTTCCCTCCAGTGGGGCCACATCATTGAAAGGTGCGGAACCCAGCACATGTGGCCTCAAATCAGAGGACACATATCACAAAGGGAATGGGAGTGAGGCAGGCAGGAGTAGCCTAAAAACAGAGGGCCCAAAGAATAAGAAAGGTGAGGAATCCAGCAGTTGGAACCTCCCAGCAGGCAGCCGAGAGCACAGAAGCTATGGGATGCAGGCAGGAGTGAACTAACAGCAGAGAGCCCACATCATGAAACTGTGAGCAACCCAGGCGTTGGGACCTCAGAGCAGAAGGCCCACATCCCAATGGGGATGTGAACCTGGATGGAGTGTCCTCGCACCACTGGGTCGCACATCACGAAATGTGGGGAGCACAGCTCTTAGGGCCTGACGCCAGAGGGCCCTCATCACCGAGGGGAGGAGGCTCCCAGCAGGCTCCAAGTGCCACCAGAGGGCTCATGTCCACAAGGCGAGGTGAGCAAGCCAGGGAGGAGTGACCTCACAGCAGACGGCCCACCTCACAGATGGGTGAAGAACCCAGCCAGGATCAGACTCTCAACAGAGGGCCCACATCACCAAGGGGATGTGAACCAGGCAGGAGTCTCCTAAGACCATTGGTCCCACATCATTGAAAGGTGAGGAACCCAGCACATGTGGCCTCAAACCAGAGGACACACATCACGAAAGGGCTGGGAGTGAGGCAGGCAGGAGGATCCTCACAACAGAGGGCCCAAAAAATTAAAAAAGTGAGGAATCCAGCAGTTGGAACCTCCCAGCAGGCGGCCAAGAACACAGAGGCTATGGGATCCAGGCCACAGTGAACTAACACCAGAGAGCCCACATCATGAAACTGTGATCAACCCAGCCGTTGGAACGTCAGAGCAGAAGGCCCACATCCCCATGGAGATGGGAACCTAAGAGGAGTGCCCGAGCATCACTGGGCTCACAAAGAAAAGTTGGGGAGCCCAGCAGTTAGGGCCTGACGTCAGAGGGCCCTCATTACTGGGGGGCGGAGATTCCCAGCACGCTCCAACTGCCACCACACAGCTGACTTCACCAAGGCATTGTGTGCCAGCCATGCAGGAGTGACCTATCAGCAGAGGGTCTCCCTCACAGAAGGCTGAGGAACACAGCCAGGAACAGACTCTCACCAGGGGGTCCGCATAACCACGTGGATGAGAAGCAGGCAGGAGTGTCCTCACACTAGTGGGGCCACATCATCGAAAGGTGAGGAACCCAGCAAAGGTGGGCACAAACCAGAGGACCCACATCACCAAGGGGTTGAGAGTGAGGTAGGTGTCTGGACAGGCATACTTAACACTCATTTCCCACCAGGAAGAGGAATTAACCAAAGGCTCAGCGTGCCATGCCAGAACCACACTAGGGCCTGAAGAAATCCTGCGGTGTTGCGGCCAGCTCACAAAAAAGCGAGTTGAAGAGAGGAGCTCAGGGGCACTGTCACTCACAAACCTGCAGAGTTATAAATGACAGCTATCGTCCAAAAATATATTGAAGTAAGGCTGCCAAGAGGACTTGAAAGCGGTGCAGAATTGTAGGAAACCGATTTCAGGAGGTAGACTGGAATTGCATGTAAAGCATAGGAAAAGAGGCAGAACGTCCACAATGATGCACTTCGCCAAAAAGGGCGTATGCGTTTTTTCCTGAATATATTCAGGAAAAAACGCATACGCCCTTTTTGGCCAACCAAGCAAGCTTGCAAAGGAAATCTGCACTACAATGAAGTCTCACTGCCCCCCGGTCAAAAGGGCCATCTGAAAAATGTGTAAAATCCAGAAAGGCAGGACAGGCCATGGAGAACTGGGAGCCTTGTTATGCTGATGGACGGGATGTAAATTGCCAACAGCCACTCTGGAGAAGTGTATGGTGTTTCCTGAAACATCTAAAAAACAAAGCAACAGAGCCTAGGGCACTTCCGCTTATGGTTCTATAGCTTAGGGAAATTAAAATCAAAAAGACACAGCCACCCCAAAGTTTGGGACGCCTCTGTTTACAAGAACCTCGTTTACGGTACAAGTTCAATATCGCAGAAAGCGAAAAATGGATAAAGAAGTTGTGGTACTTACGTACAATGCAATATCACTCAGCAATGAAATCTATGTCATCAGGCCCGTAGCAGCATAATGAGTGGATTCAGGTACGATGATACTAAGTGAAATAAGTCACACAGAAAAAGAAACATCATAAGATATCACTACTACACGGAATGTAAACTTGGCTACACAGGAACTGAAGTACAAAACAGAACAGGGTCTCAAATGTAGAAAACCAACTTATGCTTGCTTAAGGTGAAAGGTGAGTTGGGGTGCTGCATAAAACCAGAGATTGAAATTAGCACAGATACCGTTCCATAAGCCAAATATGTAATAGACAAGAGCTACTCCTTGCTCAACGAAGTGGACTGAACAACCCATATTAAACGCCTAAGAATATACCTGACTAGTAAGAATCTTAAAACCTATGGCTTTATATGTCTCCGAAAGAGAATCAAGCGTGTGTACAGCGGCATAAACGCAGCAGTGATAGGATTGGTGAGGATCGGTGAGCAAATGCAGACTCTTTGAAGTCATATTGCATGGTACCCATTCCATGGGTCTCAACTCTCCAGGTTTAAGGGATTCTTCCTTCAGCTAAAACATGCATGTGGAACCCAGAGTATGATCCACCGTGTGATTGGGAAACGTGTTCCAAGGTGTCTGAGTTTTCGTCCCCTGGTACTCGGGTGCAACATTCCAGTCGCTTTACTAACACTCTCCCCACTTGGAGAGTCAGTGCCTTTAACCTCCTGTTTGTCCCAGTTTGCAATTTCTGCGGAAAATGAACAGGAATAGGGAGAACCAATGAGAGACTAGCTGGAGGTGTCTGGACGGGCAAATTTAACTCTCATTTCCCACCAGGAAGAGGAATTAACCAAAGGCTCAGCGTGCCATGCCGGAACCACACTAGGGCCTGAAACAATCCTGCGGTGTTGCGGCCAGCTCACAAGAAAGCGAGTTGAAGAAAGGAGCTCAGGGGCACTGTCATTCACAAACCTGCAGAGTTATAAATGACAGCTATCGTCCAAAAATATATTGAAGTAAGGCTGCCAAGAGGACTTGAAAGCGGGGCAGAATTGCAGGAAACCGATTTCAGGAGGTAGACTGGAATTGCAGGTAAAGCATAGGAAAAGAGGGAGAACGTCCACAATGATGCACTTGGCCAAAAAGGGCATATGCGTTTTTTCCTGAATATATTCAGGAAAAAACGCATACGCACTTTTTGGCCAACCAAGCAAGCTTGCAAAGGAAATATGTACTACAATGAAGTCTCACTGCCCCCCAGTCAAAAGGGCCATCAGAAAAAAGTATAAAATCCAGAAAGGCAGGACAGGCCATGGAGAACTGGGAGCCTTTTTATGCTGATGGGCGGGATGTAAATTGCCAACAGCCACTCTGGAGAAGTGTATGGTGTTTCCTGAAATATCTGAAAAACAAAGCAACAAAGCCTAGGGCATTTCCGCTTATGGTCCTATAGCTTAGGGAAAATAAAATCAAAAAGACACAGCCACCCCAAAGTTTGGGACGGCTCTGTTTACAAGAACCTCGATTACGGTACAAGTTCAATATCGCAGAAAGCGAAAAATGGATAAAGAAGTTGTGGTACTTACATACAATGCAATATCACTCAGCAATGAAATCTATGTCATCAGGCCCGTAGCAGCATAATGAGTGGATTCAGGTACGATGATTCTAAGTGAAATAAGTCACAGAGAAAAATAAACATGATAAGATATCACTACTACACGGAATGTAAACTTGGCTACACAGGAACTGAATTACAAAACAGAACAGGGTCTCAAATGTAGAAAACCAACTTATGCTTGCTTAAGGGGAAAGGTGAGTTGGGGTGCTGCATAAAACCAGAGATTGAAATTAGCACAGATACCGTTCCATAAGTCAAATATGTAATAGACAAGAGCTACTCCTTGCTCAACGAAGTGGACTCAACACCCCATATTAAACGCCTAAGAATATACCTGACTAGTAAGAATCTTAAAACCTATGGATTTATATGTCTCCGAAGGAGAATCAAGCATGTGTACAGTGGCATAAACGCAGCAGTGATAGGATTGGTGAGGTTCGGTGAGCAAATGCAGACCCTTTGAAGTTATATTGCATGGTACCCATTCCATGGGTCTCAACGCTCCAGGTTTAAGGGATTCTTCCTTCAGCTAAAACATGCATGTGGAACCCAGCCTATGATCCACCATGTGATCGGGAAACGTGTTCAAAGGTGTCTCAGTTTTCGTCCCCTGGTACTCGGGTGCAACATTCCAGACGCTTTACTAACACTCTCCCCACTTGGAGAGTCAGTGCCTTTAACCTCCTGTTTGGCCCAGTTTGCAATTTCTGCGGAAAATGAACAGGAATAGGGAGAACCAATGAGAGACTAGCTGGAGGTGTCTGGACGGGCAAATTTAACTCTCATTTCCCACCAGGAAGCGGAATTAACCAAAGGCTCAGAGTGCAGTGCCGGAACCACACTAGGGCCTGAAGCAATCCTGCGGTGTTGCGGCCAGCTCACAAGAAAGCGAGTTGAAGAAAGGAGCTCAGGGGCACTGTCATTCACAAACCTGCAGAGTTATAAATGACAGCTATCGTCCAAAAATATATTGAAGTAAGGCCGCCAAGAGGACTCGAAAGCGGTGCAGAATTGCAGGAAACCGATTTCAGGAGGTAGATAGGAATTGCATTTAAAGCATAGGAAAAGAGACAGAACTTGGAAAATAATGCACTTGGCAAAAAAGGGCATATGTGTTTTATCCAGAGCTCTCATAACCGAGGGGAGGAGATTCCCAGCAGGCTCCAACTGCCACCTGAGGGCTCATGTTGTCAAGGCAACGTGAGCAAGCCAGGCAGGAGTTACCTCACAGCAGAGATCCCACCTCACAGAAGGGTGAGAAACCCAGCCAACATCAGACTCTCACCAGAGGGCCCACATCACCAAGGGGATGGGAACCAGGCAGGAGTGTCTTCACACCAGTGGGGCCACATCATCAAAAGGTGAGGTACTCAGCACATGTGTCCTCAAACCAGAGGACCCACATCACTAAGGGCCTCGGAGTGAGGCAGGCAGGAGTAGCCTCACAACACTGGGCCCATAGAATAAAAAAGTGAGGAATCCAGCAGTTGGAACCTCCCAGCAGGGGGCCCAGAGCACCGAGGCTATGGGATCCAGGCCACAGTGAACTCACAGAAGAGGGCTCATGTCATGAAACTGAGCAACCCAGCCATTGGGACCTCAGAGCAGGAGGCCCACATCCCCATGGGGATATAAATCTGGTAGGAGTGTCCTCGCACCACTGAAAACGTATCAGAAAATTTTGGGAGACCAGCAGTTAGAGCCTGATGCCAGAGGACCCTCATCACCAAGGGAAGGAGGCTCCCAGCAGGCTCCAACGGCCACCAGAGGGCTGACGTCGCCAAGGCGATGTGTGCCAACCAGGCACGAATGACCTCACAGCAGAGGGCCCACCTCAGAGAAGTGTGACGAACCCAGTCAGGATCAGACTCGCACCAGAGGGCCCACATCACCAAATGGATTGGAACCAGGCAGGAGTGTCCTCACATGAGTAGGGCCACATCATCTAAAGGTGAGGAACCCAGAACACGTGGCTTCAAACCATAGGACACGCATCACCAAGGGGCTGGGGGTGAGGCAGGCAGGAGGAGCCTCACAACAGAGGGCCCCAAAATAAGGAAGGTGAGGAATCCAGCAGTTGCAACCTCCCAGCAGGCGGCCCAGAGCACAGAGGCTAGGGGATCCAAGCCAGAGTGAACTAACACCAGACAGCCCACATCATGAAACTGTGAGCAACCCAGACATTGGGACCTCAGAGCAGAAGGCCCACATCCCCATGGTGATGGGAATATGACAGGAGTGTCCTGGCATCACTGGGCTCACATCAGAAAACGTGGGGTGCTCAGAAGTTAGGACCTGATGCTAGAGGGCACTCATCACCGAGGGGAGGAGACTCCCAGCAGGCTCCAGCTGCCACCAGAGGGCCAACGTCACCAAGGCGATGTGTGCCAGCCCGGCAGGAGTGACCTCACAGCAGAGGCCCCACCTCACAGAAGGGTGAGGAACACAGCCAGGATCAGACTCTCACCAGAGGGCCCACATCACCAAGGGGAAGGGAACCAAGAAGGAGTGTCCCCACATCAGTGGGACAACATCATCGAAAGGTGAGGATCCCAGCACATGTAGCCTCAAACCAGAGGAACCACATCACCAAGGGGTTCGGAATGAGGCTGGCAGGACCGGCCTCACAACACAGGGTCCATAGAATATAAAAGTTGAGGAATCCAGCAGTTGGAACCTCCCAGCAAGCGGCCCAGAGCACCGAGGCTATGGTATCCAGGCCGCAGTGAACTCACAGCAGAGGGCCCACATCATGAACCTGTGAGCAGCCCAGCCGTTGGGACCTCAGAACAGAAGGCCCACATCCCCATTGGGATGGGAACCTGGCAGGAGTGGCTTCGCACCACTTAGCACATATCAGAAAATGTTAGGAGCCCAGCAGTTAGGGCCTGACGCCAGGGGGCCCTCATAACTGAGGGGAGGAGACTCCCAGCAGGTTCCAACTGCCAACAGAGGGCCCACGTCTACAAGGTGGCATGCGCCAGCCAAGCAGTAGTGACCTCACAACAGAGGGCCTATCTCACAGAAGGGTGAGGAACCGAGGTAGGATGAGACTCTTGCCAGAGGGCCCACAACACCAAGGGGATGGGAACCAGTCAGGACTGTCCTCTCACCAGTGGGGCCACATCATCGAAAGGTGAGGAACCCAGCACATGCGGCCTCATATCAGAGGACATACATCACAAAGGGGATGGGAGTGAGGCAGGTAGGAGTAGCCTAAAAACAGAGGGCCCAAAGAATAAAAAAGGTGAGGAATCCAGCATTTGGAACCTCCCAGCAGGCGGCCGAGAGCACAGAAGCTATGGGATGCAGGCAGGAGTGAACTAAGAGCAGAGAGCCCACATCATGAAACTGTGAGCAACCCAGGCGTTGGGACCTCAGAGCAGAAAGCCCACATCCCCATGGGGATGGGAACCTGACAGGAGTGTCCTGGCATCACTGGGCTCACATCAGAAAACGTGGGGAGCCCAGCAGTTAGGGCCTGATGCTAGAGGGCTGTCATCACCGAGGGCAGGAGGCTCCCAGCAGGTTCCATGTGCCAACAGAGGGCCCACGTCGCCAAGGTGATGTGTGCAAGTCAGGTAGGATTGACCTCACAGCAGAGGGCCTACCTCACAGAAGAGTGAGGAACCCAGCCAGGATAAGACTGTCACCAGAAGGCCCACATCACCAAGGGGATGGGAACCAGGCAGGAGTGTCCTCACACCAGTGGGGCCACATCATTGAAAGTTGCGGAACCCAGCATATGTGGCCTCAAACCAGAGGACCCACATCACAAAGGGGATGCGAGTGAGGCAGGCAGGAGGAGCATCGCAACACAGGCCCCATAGAATACAAAAGTTGAGGAATCGAGCAGTTGGAACCTTCCAGCAGGCGGCCCAGAGCACAGAGGCTATGGCATCCAGGCCAGAGTGAACTAACAGCAGAGAGCCCACATCATGAAACTGTGAACAACCCAGCCGTTGGGACATCAGAACAGAAGGCCCACATCCCAATGGGTATGTGAACCTGGATGGAGTGTCTTCGAACCACTGGGCGCACATCACAAAATGTGGGGAGTCCAGCCGTTAGGGCCTGACGCCAGAGGGCCCTCATCACCGAGGGGAGGAGGCTCCCAGCAGGCTCCAAGTGCCACCAGAGGGCTCATGTCCACAAGGCGAGGTGAGCAAGCCAGGCAGGAGTGACCTCACAGCAGACGGCCCACCTCACAGATGGGTGAGGAACCCAGCCAGGATCAGACTCTCAACAGAGAGCCCACATCACCAAGGGGATGTGAACCAGGCAGGAGTCTCCTAAGACCATTGGTCCCACATCATCGAAAGGTGAGGAACCCAGCACATGTGGCCTCAAACCAGAGGACACACATCACGAAGGGACTGGGAGTGAGGCAGGCAGGAGGATCCTCACAACAGAGGGCCTAAAAAATTAAAAAAGTGAGGAATCCAGCAGTTGGAACCTTCCAGCAGGCGGCCAAGAACACAGAGGCTATGGGATCCAGGCCACAGTGAACTAACACCAGAGAGCCCACATCATGAAACTGTGATCAACCCAGCCGTTGGAACGTCAGAGCAGAAGGCCCACATCCCCATGGAGATGGGAACCTAAGAGGAGTGCCCGAGCATCACTGGGCTCACTAAGAAAAGTTGGGGAGCCCAGCAGTTAGGGCTTGACATCAGAGGGCCCTCATCACAGAGGTGAGGAGGCTCCCAGCAGGGTCCAAGTGCCACCAGAGGGCTCATGTCAACAAGGCGAGGTGAGCAAGCCAGGCAAGAGTTACCTGATAGTAGAGAGCCCACCTCACAGATGGTTGAGGAACCCAGCCAGGATCAGACTCTCACCAGAGGGCCCACATCACAAAGGGGATGGGAACCAGTCAGGATTATCCTCACACCAGTGGGGCCTCATCATCTTAACGTGAGGAACCCAGCACATGTGTCCTCAAACCAGAGGACCCACATCACAAAGGGCCTTGGAGTGAGGCAGGCAGGAGTAGCCTCACAACACAGGGCACATAATATAAAATATGTGAGGATTCCAGCATTTAGACCTTCCAGCTGGCAGCTCAGAACACCGAGGCTATGGGATCCAGGCCACAGTGAACTCACAGCAGAGGGCCAACATCATAAAACTGTGAGCAACCCAGGCGTTGGGACCACAGAGCAGAAGGCCCACATCCCCATGGAAATGGGAACCTGGCTGGAGTGTCCGCGCACCACTGGGCGCACATCAGAAAATGTGGGGAGCCCACCATTTAGGGCCTGACGCCAGAGGGCCGTCATCACCGAGAGGAGGAGGCACCCTGCACGCTCCAACTGCCACCAGAGGGCTCACGTCTCCAAGGTGACGTGTGCCAGCCAGTCAGGAGTGACCTCACAGCAGAGGGCCTACCTCACAGAACGTTGAGGAACCCAGCCAGGATTAGACTCTCGCCAGAGGGCCCACCTCACCAAGCGGATGGTAACCAGGCAGGAGTGTCCTCACACGAGTGGGGCCACATCATCGAAAGGTGAGGAACGCAGCACATGTGGCCTCAAGCTATAGGACAGTCATCACCAAGGGGCTGGCAGCGAGGCAGGCAGGAGGAGCCTCACAACAGAGGGCACATAGAATAAAAAAGTTGAGGAATCCAGCAGTTGGAACCTCCCAGCAGGCGGCTCAGAGCACCGATGATAAGGGATCCTTGCCGGAGTGAACTCACAGCAGAGGGCCCACATCATGGTACTGTGAGCAAGCCAGCCGTTTTGACCTCAGAGCAGAAGGCCCATATCCCCATGGGGATGCGAACCTGGCAAGAGTGTCCTCACTCACTTGGCGCACATCAGAAAATGTGGGGAGCCCAGCAGTTATGGCCTAAGGCAAGAGGGCCCTCATCACCGAGGGGAGGAGGATCCCAGCACACTCCAACTGCCACCAGAGGGCCCACGTCGCCAAGGTGACTTGTGCCAGACAGGCATGATTGACCTCACAGCAGAGGGCCCACCTCACAGAAGGGTGAGGAACCCAGCCAGGATCAGACTCTCACCTGAGGGCCCACATCAGCAAGGGGATGGGAACCAGTCAGGACTGTCTTCCCTCCAGTGGGGCCACATCATTGAAAGGTGCGGAACCCAGCACATGTGGCCTCAAATCAGAGGACACATATCACAAAGGGAATGGGAGTGAGGCAGGCAGGAGTAGCCTAAAAACAGAGGGCCCAAAGAATAAGAAAGGTGAGGAATCCAGCAGTTGGAACCTCCCAGCAGGCAGCCGAGAGCACAGAAGCTATGGGATGCAGGCAGGAGTGAACTAACAGCAGAGAGCCCACATCATGAAACTGTGAGCAACCCAGGCGTTGGGACCTCAGAGCAGAAGGCCCACATCCCAATGGGGATGTGAACCTGGATGGAGTGTCCTCGCACCACTGGGTCGCACATCACGAAATGTGGGGAGCACAGCTCTTAGGGCCTGACGCCAGAGGGCCCTCATCACCGAGGGGAGGAGGCTCCCAGCAGGCTCCAAGTGCCACCAGAGGGCTCATGTCCACAAGGCGAGGTGAGCAAGCCAGGGAGGAGTGACCTCACAGCAGACGGCCCACCTCACAGATGGGTGAAGAACCCAGCCAGGATCAGACTCTCAACAGAGGGCCCACATCACCAAGGGGATGTGAACCAGGCAGGAGTCTCCTAAGACCATTGGTCCCACATCATTGAAAGGTGAGGAACCCAGCACATGTGGCCTCAAACCAGAGGACACACATCACGAAAGGGCTGGGAGTGAGGCAGGCAGGAGGATCCTCACAACAGAGGGCCCAAAAAATTAAAAAAGTGAGGAATCCAGCAGTTGGAACCTCCCAGCAGGCGGCCAAGAACACAGAGGCTATGGGATCCAGGCCACAGTGAACTAACACCAGAGAGCCCACATCATGAAACTGTGATCAACCCAGCCGTTGGAACGTCAGAGCAGAAGGCCCACATCCCCATGGAGATGGGAACCTAAGAGGAGTGCCCGAGCATCACTGGGCTCACAAAGAAAAGTTGGGGAGCCCAGCAGTTAGGGCCTGACGTCAGAGGGCCCTCATTACTGGGGGGCGGAGATTCCCAGCACGCTCCAACTGCCACCACACAGCTGACTTCACCAAGGCATTGTGTGCCAGCCATGCAGGAGTGACCTATCAGCAGAGGGTCTCCCTCACAGAAGGCTGAGGAACACAGCCAGGAACAGACTCTCACCAGGGGGTCCGCATAACCACGTGGATGAGAAGCAGGCAGGAGTGTCCTCACACTAGTGGGGCCACATCATCGAAAGGTGAGGAACCCAGCAAAGGTGGGCACAAACCAGAGGACCCACATCACCAAGGGGTTGAGAGTGAGGTAGGTGTCTGGACAGGCATATTTAACACTCATTTCCCACCAGGAAGAGGAATTAACCAAAGGCTCAGCGTGCCATGCCAGAACAACACTAGGGCCTGAAGAAATCCTGCGGTGTTGCGGCCAGCTCACAAAAAAGCGAGTTGAAGAGAGGAGCTCAGGGGCACTGTCACTCACAAACCTGCAGAGTTATAAATGACAGCTATCGTCCAAAAATATATTGAAGTAAGGCTGCCAAGAGGACTTGAAAGCGGTGCAGAATTGTAGGAAACCGATTTCAGGAGGTAGACTGGAATTGCATGTAAAGCATAGGAAAAGAGGCAGAACGTCCACAATGATGCACTTCGCCAAAAAGGGCGTATGCGTTTTTTCCTGAATATATTCAGGAAAAAACGCATACGCCCTTTTTGGCCAACCAAGCAAGCTTGCAAAGGAAATCTGCACTACAATGAAGTCTCACTGCCCCCCGGTCAAAAGGGCCATCTGAAAAATGTGTAAAATCCAGAAAGGCAGGACAGGCCATGGAGAACTGGGAGCCTTGTTATGCTGATGGACGGGATGTAAATTGCCAACAGCCACTCTGG